>NC_091996.1:68581892-68881892 GCF_044704955.1 Pristiophorus japonicus
CTCTCGCTCGCGCGCGCGCCCCCTCTCTCTCGCTCGCGCTCGCGCGCCCCCTCTCTCTCGCTCGCGCGCGCCCCCTCTCTCTCGCTCGCGCGCGCGCCCCCTCTCTCTCGCTCGCGCGCGCGCCCCCTCTCTCTCGCTCGCGCGCGCGCCCCCTCTCTCTCGCTCGCGCGCGCGCCCCCTCTCTCTCGCTCGCGCGCGCGCCCCTCTCTCTCGCTCGCGCGCGCGCCCCCTCTCTCTCGCTCGCGCGCGCGCCCCCTCTCTCTCGCTCGCGCGCGCGCCCCCTCTCTCTCGCTCGCGCGCGCGCCCCCTCTCTCTCGCTCGCGCGCGCGCGCCCCTCTCTCTCGCTCGCGCGCGCGCCCCCTCTCTCTCGCTCGCGCGCGCGCCCCCTCTCTCTCGCTCGCGCGCGCGCCCCCTCTCTCTCGCTCGCGCGCGCGCCCCTCTCTCTCGCTCGCGCGCGCGCCCCCTCTCTCTCGCTCGCGCGCGCGCCCCCTCTCTCTCGCTCGCGCGCGCGCCCCCTCTCTCTCGCTCGCGCGCGCGCCCCCTCTCTCTCGCTCGCGCGCGCGCCCCTCTCTCTCGCTCGCGCGCGCGCCCCCTCTCTCTCGCTCGCGCGCGCGCCCCCTCTCTCTCGCTCGCGCGCGCGCCCCCTCTCTCTCGCTCGCGCGCGCGCCCCCTCTCTCTCGCTCGCGCGCGCGCCCCCTCTCTCTCGCTCGCGCGCGCGCCCCCTCTCTCTCGCTCGCGCGCGCGCCCCCTCTCTCTCGCTCGCGCGCGCGCCCCCTCTCTCTCGCTCGCGCGCGCGCCCCCTCTCTCTCGCTCGCGCGCGCGCCCCCTCTCTCTCGCTCGCGCGCGCGCCCCCTCTCTCTCGCTCGCGCGCGCGCCCCCTCTCTCTCGCTCGCGCGCGCGCCCCCTCTCTCTCGCTCGCGCCGCGCCCCCTCTCTCTCGCTCGCGCGCGCCCCCCTCTCTCTCGCTCGCGCGCGCCCCCTCTCTCTCGCTCGCGCGCGCCCCCTCTCTCTCGCTCGCGCGCCCCCTCTCTCTCGCTCGCGCGCGCCCCCTCTCTCTCGCTCGCGCGCGCCCCCTCTCTCGCCCGCGCGCCCCCTCTCTCTCGCTCGCGCGCGCGCCCCCTCTCTCTCTCTCTCTCTCTCTCTCTCTCTCTCTCTCTCTCTCTCTCTCTCTCTCTCGCTCGCGCGCGCGCCCCTCTCTCTCTCTCTCTCTCTCTCTCTCTCGCGCGCGCCCCCTCTCTCTCTCTCTCTCTCTCTCGCTCGCGCGCGCCCCCTCTCTCTCTCTCTCTCGCTCGCGCGCGCGCCCCCTCTCTCTCTCTCTCTCTCGCTCGCGCGCGCGCCCCCTCTCTCTCTCTCTCTCTCTCGCTCGCGCGCGCGCGCGCCCCCTCTCTCTCTCTCGCTCGCGCGCGCGCGCTCCCTCACCCCCCCTTTCTCTCGCTCGCGCGCGCGCGCTCCCTCGCCCCCGTTTCTCTCTCTCGCGCTCCCTCGCCCCCCCTCTCTCTCTCTCTCTCTCTCTCTCTCGCGCTCCCTCGCCCCCCCTCTCTCTCTCTCTCTCTCTGTCGCAAGCGCTCCCTCGTCCCCCTCACTCTCTCGCTCTCTCTCGCGCTCCCTCGTCCCCCTCACACTCTCTCTCTCTCTCTCTCTCTCTCTCGCGCTCCCTCGCACCCTCTCTCTCTCTCTCTCTCGCACTCCCTCGTCCCCTCTCTCTCTCTCGCACTCCCTCGCCCCCCCTCTCTCTCTCGCACTCCCTCGCCCCCCCTCTCTCTCTCGCACTCCCTCGCCCCCCCTCTCTCTCTCGCACTCCCTCGCCCCCCCTCTCTCTCTCGCGCTCCCTCCCCCCCATCTCTCTCTCTCGCGCTCCCTCCCCCCCTCTCTCCCTCGCGCTCCCTCGCCCCCCTCTATCTCTCGCGCTCCCCCCCCCTCTCTCGCGCTCCCTTGCCCCCCCCCTCTCTCGCGCTCCCTCTTTCCCCCCCCCTCTCTCTCGCGCTCCCTCGCCCCCCCCTCTCTCTCGGGCTCCCTCGCCCTCCCCCTCTCTCTCTCTCTCTCTCGCGCTCCCTCGACCCATCTCTCGCCCCCCCCCCCCCTCCCTCCCACTCTCCCTCTCTCCCCCTCACCCTTTCACTATCTCTCTCTCCCTCACCCCTCACTCTTATAAGAACATAAGAAATAGGAGCAGGCCATTTGGCCCCTCGAGCCTGCTCCGCCATTCAATAAGATAATGGCTGATCTGATCATAGACACATCGAAAATAGGTGCAGGAGTAGGCCATTCAGCCCTTCATGTTCTCAGCTCCACTTCCCTTCCCATTTCTCCATAACCCTTTATTCTCTTATTGCTCAAATATCTGTCTATCTCCGCTGTAAATACATTCAGTGATCCAGCCTACACAGCTCACTGGAGCAGAGAATTCCATAAATTTACAACCCTCTGCGGGAAGAAATTTCTCCTCATCTCAGTTTTAAATGGGCGGCCCCTTATTCTAAGACTATGTCCCCTAGTTTTAGTTTCCCATTTGAGTGGAAATATCCTCTCTGATTCTACCTTGTCGAGCCTCCTCATTATCTTATAAGTTTCAATAAGATCACCTCTCATTCTTTTGAACTCCACTGTGTATAGCCCCAACCTACTCAACCTATCCTCAAAAGTCAAACCCCCCCCCCCCCCCGCCCCCCCAATCTCTGGAATCAACCTAGTGAACCCTCTCTGAACAGCCTCAAATGCAAGTATATCCTTCCTTAAATACGGAGACCAAAACTGTACGCAGTACTCTCGGTGTGGTCTCACCAGTACCCTGTACAGTTGTAGCAGGACTTCTCTGCTTTTCTACTCTATTCCCCTTGCAATAAAGGCCAACATTCCATTTGCCTTCCTGATTACTTGCTGTACCTTCATACTAACTTGTTATGTTTCATGCATAAGGACCCCAGGTCTCTCTGTACTGCAGCACGTTGCAATTTTTCTCCATTTAAATTATAATTTGCTTTTCTATTATTTCTGCCAAAGTGGATAATCTCACATTTTCCCACATTATACTCCACCTGCCAAATTTTTGCCCACTCACTGAGCCTGTCTATATCCCTCTGCAGATATTTTGTGTCCTCCTCACAATTTACATTCCCACCCGTCTTTGTAGCATCAGCAAACTTGGCTACATTACACTCGGTCCCTTCATCCAAGTCATTAATATAGTTTGTAAATAGTAGAGGCAGCCCATTAGTTACTGTTTGCCAACCGGCAAATGACCTGTTTATCCCGGCTCTCTGTTTTCTGTTAGTTAGCCAATCCTCTATCCATGCTAATATATTACCCCCAACCCTGTGAACTTTTATGTGGTACCTTATCGAATGCCTTCTGGAAATCCAAATACACTACATCCACTGGTTCCCCCTTATCCATCCTGCTCGTTACATCCTCAAAAGAACTCCAGCAAATTTGTCAAACTCGATTTCCCTTTCATAAAACCATGCTACAAAGCCCTGGTTAGACCACATCTGGAGTAGTGTACCGCACCTTTAGAAAGAATGTATTGGCTTTGGAAGGAGTTCAGCGCAGGTTCACCAGAATGTTACCAGGGCTCCAAGGGTTAAATTATGAGGAGAGGTTACATAGACTGGGCTTGTATTCCCTGAAATATAGAAGGTTAAGGGGTGAGCTGATTGAGGTTTTTAGTTAAGAAATTGATAGGGTAGGTAGAGAGAAACTTTTTCCGCTGATGGCAGGATGAGGGTGGGGGGCGACGAGACTAGGATGAGGGGACATAACCTTAAAATTGGAGCCAGGCCATTCAGGAGACACTTCTTCACACAAAGGGTGGTCGAAGTGAGGTATTCTCTCTCAAAAAGCAATAGATTCCAAGTCACTTAATATTTTTTTTAACTGAGGTTGATAGATTCTTGCTAGACTGGGGTATTAAGGGCTAAGGAGCCAAAGCAGGTGGATGGAGTTTGGATGCAGATCAGCCATGATGGAACTGGCTCGAATGGCTGAATGACCTCGTCCTGTTCCCATATTCCTCGGTTCCCTTGCGATCTCTCGAGGCGTAGGCCCACTTTCAAGCTGAGCTATTCCAAAACTAAGTGGTCTGGACTTTCTGTGACTGCCTGCTCAGACATAATTCACTCTGTCGGAGAGGGGGAGAGGGGAGAGCAAGGGTGTGTGTGAGAGCGAGAGAGAGAGCGAGGGTGTGCGAGCGAGAGAGAGCGAGGGTGTATGTGAGAGAAAGCGAGGGTGTGTGTGAGAGAGTGAAGGGGTGAGGGAGGAGGAGTCAGGAGGGGGGGAAGAGAGAGTGAGAGAGAGAGATTTACAATCTATATTAATGACTTGGATGACGGGACCGAGTATAATGTAGCTAAGTTTGTTCATTATACAAAGATGGGTGGGAAAGCAAATTGTGAGAAGGACACAAAAAATCTGCAACGGGATATGGCTAGCCTAAGTGGGCAAAAAGTTGGCAGATGGAGTATAATGTGGGAAAATGTAAGGTTATCCACTTTGGCAGAAAAAATAGAAAAGCCAATTATAATTTAAATGGAAAAAATTGCAAAGTGCTGCAGTACAAAGGGATCTGGGGGTCCTTGTGCATGAAACACAAAAAGTTAGTATGAGGTACAGCAAGTAACCAGGATGCCAAATGGAAGGTTGGCCTTTATTGCAAGGGGGATGGAGTATAAAAGCAGAGAAGTCTTGCTGCAACTGTACAGGGTATTGGTGAGGCAACACCTGGAGAACTGCATACAATTTTGATCTCTGTATTTAAGGAAGGATATACCTGCATTAGAGGCAGTTCCGAGAAGGTTCACTAGGTTGATTCTGGAGTTGGGGATTGACTTATGAAGATAGGGTGAGTAGGTTGGGCCTATATTGAGTAGGTGTTCAGAAAAATGAGAGGTGATCTTATCGAAACATATAAGATAATGAGGGAGCTCGACAAGGTGGATGCAGAGAGGATATTTCCATTCAAAGGGGAAACTAAAATTAGGGGCATAGTCTCAGAATAAAGGGCCACTCACTTAAAACTGAGATAAGGAGGAATTTCTTCTCTGAGGGTTGTAAATCTGTGGAATTCTCTGCCCTAGTGAACTGTGGAGGCTGGGTCATTGAATATATTTAAGGTGGAGATAGATAGATTTTTGAGCGATAAGGGAATAAAGGGTTCTGGGGAGCGGGCAGGGAAGTAGAGCTGAGTCCATGATCAGATCAGCCATGATCTTATTGAATGGCGGAGCAGGCTCGAGAGGCCAAATGGTCTGCTCCTGCTATTTCTTGCGTTCTTATGCTGTATAACTGCAGTAAAAATTCCTCCCCTTTATATTTTAGCCCTCTGATTATGTTTTGTACCTGACGACGACTACACTTTGCTGATCTGTGTACATCTTTGTTACTTTCCATGAACCAGGCAGCCTTGGGATTTGTGTGTTCTCACTCTGAATACGCTATACTGTTCATTCATGCAGTTTATGTAATACCATTCAGTGAGGTTGTGAAGATAGCAGCAAAAGCTGTCAGGAGAGGGGCAGACCCCGCCTCACACTGTTCTTCAGATCAACCAAACAACAAGTTGTACGGATCTAATCCCAGCCGCTGTGTCTGTGTGAAGCCGATCTGCCCTCACAAGCTAGTGTGTGTGTGCTGGCCGCAGATAGATGTGGACAGTGACACAGCACAGCTTCCTTGCTCTCAGTCACAGTAACCTTGCAGTGCAGCAGCCTTATCATGTTCTGCAGCACCTTGTGACTCACTCCTGACATGACACTGGCTCTCCTGATAGGAATGTGAACCTGGGAATTCATCCTGACCAGCCAGGGCCAGAGCCAGGAGATAAGCTGAAGTGTGGCCAAGACTGCAGATTGAGAGCAGCCTGTGCTGGTGTGTTCACTGCACGCAGCCCTGTCTCTCTGCTAATTCGATTCAACCTGACCCGGTGACGGGCACGGCTGTCTCTTGGATACTTCATAGATCTCCATCGATATAGCCTGAAGTTTTCAACAAGAAAAACTTACACTCTGCACACATTTTAAATATTTTTGTTGTTGCAACTTGAGCTACAAAGCCCAGGCGACCCCTCTCCTCTAACCGGTGACCCCCCTTCCCCCTCGCGAACCGGTGACCCCCCTTCCCCCTCGCGAACCCGTGACCCCCCTTCCCCCTCGCGAACCCGTGACCCCCCTTCCCCCTCGCGAACCCGTGACCCCCCTTCCCCCTCGCGAACCCGTGACCCCCCTTCCCCCTCGCGAACCCGTGACCCCCCTTCCCCCTCGCGAACCCGTGACCCCCCTTCCCCCTCGCGAACCCGTGACCCCCCTTCCCCCTCGCGAACCCGTGACCCCCCTTCCCCCTCGCGAACCCGTGACCCCCCTTCTCCCTCGCGAACCCGTGACCCCCCTTCCCCCTCGCGAACCCGTGACCCCCCTTCCCCCTCGCGAACCCGTGACCCCCCTTCCCCCTCGCGAACCCGTGACCCCCCTTCCCCCTCGCTAAACCGTGACCCCCCTTCCCCCTCGCTAAACCGTGACCCCCCTTCCCCCTCGCTAAACCGTGACCCCCGTTCCCCCTCGCTGACCCGTGACCCCCCTTCCCCCTCGCTGACCCGTGACCCCCCTTCCCCCTCGCTAAACCCAACCCCCTCCCTCCTCGCTAACCTGGGACCCCCCCTCGCGAACCCAGTACTCCTCCCCCCCCCCCCCCCGCTAACGCAGGGGTAGCCCCCCTTCCTCGCTAGCCATAAAGCAGACTGAGCTAACCAACCTGCCTGCAAGGGTGCTAAATGAAGTGTTTGGGCAGCAACCAGTCTCTCCTCGGGGGTGAGCCCACAGCACCAAACCCAACCCAACTTGGCAATCTCGCAGCTGCAAGATGGTGCGGGGTGAGCGCCAGGAGCTAAAGCACGTTGTTGGGGCAGAGTGAAGAGGGTCTTGCCCTGCAGCCTCCTGTGCTGTCGTCCACGTGGCAGTGCCAGATCCTGACACTGGCTCCCTGACATGGATAGGTTCCCCCCTCCCAGCACGAGCATCACTCACCTCAAGTACAAAACTCGCCGGGAAAAATAGGGAGTTGTTTAATTCCAAAAACCAAAGCTGTTTTAGGCTTTTTGAATGGAGGAGCTTTGCATCCTGCTAACTTGTTGTTAGGTGATCATTACAGCCTCACTTCTGTTGTGTGAATGCTGTGTATTTCAGGCTGCTGGTTAGCAAGGCATGTCTGATGGTTCCCCCAGAGTGTGGGATGGCTGTGCAGTGCATTCCCCACTTTGGTTTAGCAGGGCTGGCCTGCTGGGTGAAGTCTCGCTGTAATTGGAGCGGGTTTGTCTCAGGGTCTCACTCTCCACCTGTCTCCCAGGTACGGTGTCAATAAACTGGAGGAGATGCTGCGCCCCCTTGTGGACGAAGGCCTGGCTTGCGTGTTGATCTTTGGAGTTCCAGCCAAACTCCCCAAGGTAGGACTGAAAGAAGCACTGAGACTGAGCTAGCTCCCGGAAGAGGGACTCCCAACCTTGTACTGCCCCTTTCACTACAGTCTACCTGCGTATCTTTATAAACATTGGGCCAGAAATTGTGGTCAGAGGCAGATGCCTCCGACCCAAACATTTTTTTTACGAAACTACCTGGTGGTCCCGGAGGAACGAACACTTGCGCTCTGAGGCCTAGATGTACAGCCCAGCACAGAGGCCCATACATCCCGGGACAGTATGGGCATCCTAGGATCACGTGGGCCTGGAGCACCAATGAAAATAGAGTACTCTCATTGATAGTAATGGTGAGTTCTGTTTGTATGGATCTCCGAATACCATCAATGAGAATACCCCACAAAACACAAACGCAATACATAAATAAAAAAACACCTCACATATTTAAAATTAATTGAAATTGAATTAAATTAAATGTTTTAGAATTAAAAAAAAAATGTTTTAGTAGGGTTAAAAATAAACTTACCTTAATGGACAGGATTTTCAATATAAAGATGAGTCAGAAAATTTAATTTTTCTATTTTTTAAATCTCTTACTGTGGTAAAAGCCGGCCTTATGCCTGCTTTTACCAGGCGTAAGAGTTTTAAGGACATTCGCTGGGCAGGAGTTGGGCAAATAGCCCAAATCTCCACCCATGAAGACCCTTCTCTCAGGGATGTGTGCGGTCTTTGACAGATCGCAAGTGCTGGGTTTAAGCGCATGCCTGAGCCTAGAACCTAAGGCCTTTTTCGGGTGCATGTGTTCACCATATGCACCAGGAGTGGCCGCAATTAACAGCCCATTATCTTTTGTGCTGTTGAGAGCTTGTTGCAGCTTAAAAGAAAGAAGGACCTTGCATTTACATCACACCCCGGGCGGGATGTCCCAAAATGTTTGGCAGCCAATCAGCAATGTTTTTGATGTGTGGTCGTTGCCCTTATGCAGCAACCAATTGGCACACAGAATAATCCCACAAGCAGCAGTGAGCCAAATAACCTTCACCTGTTTTGATGGTGTTGTTTGAGAGATTAAAAACTTCACAGTTTGAGAGCTTTTCTGCAGAAGAATAAATTCTGTTAAGCGTTTCACAATGAATAATTCATAATTTATCTGCTACGGAGAATTGGAAGCATCAAACATTGCATTACTGAAACTGTTCCAGCGTGGTGGTTTCGGGTGGAAGTAAGCAGCTGGAGACACTATTTCAAGTGTTTTTTGTCAATTACTGCAATATGCTGGCTGGCACCTCTGCCCCTCATGCTGAGACAGCACCTCCTGAGTTCCACGTGCCAGCTTGGCTCAGTTGCTTGCCCTCTTGTCTCTGGGTCAGAAGGTTGACCAGTTGAGATGCCACACAAGTTCACCAACGCATAATCTAGGCTGTTTAAGTTATCCGCTGTGGCCCAATGGGTTGCATGCTTGTCTCCGGATCAGAGGTTGTGGATTCAAGTCCCACACCAGAGACTTGAGCACAACAATCTAGGCTGACACTCCCAGTGCAGTGCTGAGGGAGCGCTGCACTGTTGGAGGGGTCGTCTTTCAAACGAGTCATTAAACCGAGGCTCTGTCTGCTCTCTCAGGTGGATGTAAAAGATCTCATGGTACTATTTTGAAGGCGTTCTCCCTGGTGTCCTGGCCGATATTTATCTCAAAACTAACACCAAAAACCGACACTGGCGATAACTCCCCTGCTCTTCGAAATAGTGCCCTGGGATCTTTTACATCCATTGAGAGAACAGACATGGCCTCGGTTTAACGTCTCATTTGAACGACAGCCACCTCCGACAGTGCAGCACTCCCTCAGCACTGCACTGGGAGTGTCAGCCTAGATTTATGTGCTCAAGTCCCTGGAGCGGGACCTGAACCCACAACCTTCTGACTTAGAGGTGAGAGTGTTGCCCACTGAGCCACAGCTGACACTGACACATTAAGAGACTGAAGGTGGGCAGCTCCTGATTTGCTGGCACTCGGTCTTAGAAAGGCTGTGTTTTCTCTGCCAGGATGCGAGAGGGTCCGGAGCAGACTCGGAGCAGACCCCAGCCATCCTGGCCATTAAAAAGCTGCGGAGCATGTTCTCGGAGCTGGTGATTGCCTGCGACATCTGTCTGTGCCCGTACACCGACCACGGGCACTGCGGTAAGCACAGCTGGGATTAAAACTTTCGTCCTACACTCACCCCAGAACACACCGAGCCCCTCCTACTCCTCAGCTTCAGGCTACACAATGGGTCACCTCATACGCACAGAGACAGCATGTCAGCCTGAAACTTGTGTGTCACGTGGTGGGTGATCAGCACTATATCTGGGCCAGGTGTAAATTGATCAGACGGGCCCCGATTGTACGGGGAGGAGGGGTAAGGGGAGCTCGGCCTCAGCAGATGCCACACCCAGTGAGTCTGGAGGACGTGGAGACCCTGCCTATCTTAGCGACCGGGTCTCAGTCCCATAACCTCCATCAGAGTCCTGCCTGAACCAGGCCACTACCCCTAGCGGGCGGGCAGGAATGGGAGTCCGGCGGTTGGAGGCCGCAGCCAGGGACCCACGGGAACGCCTGCGATTGGGGCAGGGGGAGGCTCTGGCCTCTGGCCTCGATTGGAGAGGATGTGGGATCCCGGAGCAAGGGAAGCCAAAAGCCTCCTTGTGAGGCCTGGGGAAGCTCTCCTGCACCATTGGCCCACAATGAAACGCAAAATTCGGGCCCACGATCACCTTCCAGTAGCTCTGGCCTGAGGGTGAAGCCAGATTGCAGCCCCCTGATTTGGGATAAGGGCGGGATATTGGGCACTAATGTTCCCCAAATTCTTTTGGGGTGCATGGTCCCTTTTACAGGCTTCGCGGCATATTCAAGGTTTTGTGCATGCAGGAAATTTCACATTTGATCAGCCGGACACGGGATGCGCGGGACTGGGAGACAGTTGTGTGGGAACATTGATGGGAATGGGCTCTGGGATGAGGGTAGGGAATGGGCTCTGGGATGAGGGCAGGGAATGGGCTCTGGGTTGAGGGCAGGGAATGGGCTCTGGGTTGAGGGCAGGGAATGGGCTCTGGGTTGAGGGCAGGGAATGGGCTCTGGGATGAGGGCAGGGAATAGGCTCTGGGATGAGGGCAGGGAATAGGCTCTGGGATGAGGGCAGGGAATGGGCTCTGGGATGAGGGCAGGGAATGGGCTCTGGGATGAGGGCAGGGAATGGGCTCTACACTGGGGATCACGGCTCTTCGTTTTTTTGTCCCAGGAATACTCCGGGAGGATGGAACATTGAACAATGAAGCAAGCTGCCAGAGGCTGGCAGAGGTGGCACTGGCCTATGCCAAGGCAGGTGAGTGCAGAAACCGGAAGCAATGAGCTCTCCAAAAGCTCTACTTTTATAATAACAGAAAGCTCGGTGGGTCAGAGGGATCATGAGATCCCTCCCTTATTGCACAGAAATGAACCTATTCACCGCCAAAAAAGTGCAAACAAAAGTGACGGGTCCAAGCATCATGTGATGGAGCTGACTGTTCGGCATGAAGTGGGCCCAGCGTGCAGGGGTGAAAGGTCACCCTGTCTGCACATGAAATGAGCTTCACTGGTGTTGACCCAGTGGCTGGCATGGGGAATGGAACTGGCTGAGGGGGGCATCAGGTGGTGAGTGAGGCTCACTGTTGGGTTGGTTCACAGAATCATAGAAATTTACAGCACGGAAGGAGGCCATTTCAGCCCATCGTGTCCAAGCCGGCCGACCAAGAGCCATCCAGCCTAATCCCACTTTCCAGCTCTTGGTCCGTAACCCTGTAGGTTATGGCACTTCAGGTGCACATCCAAGTATTTTTTTAAAAATGTGAGGGTTTCTGCCTCTACCATCCTTTCAGGCAGTGCGTTCCAGACCCCCACCACCCTCTGGGTGAAAAACGTTCCTCTCATATCTCCTCTAAACCTCCCCCCAATTACTTTCAATCTATGCCCCCTGGTTGTTGACCCCTCTGCCAAGAGAAACAGGTCCTGCCTATCCACTCTATCCAGGCCCCTCATTATTTTATACACCTCAATCAAGTCTCCCCTCAGCCTCCTCTGTTCCAAAGAAAACAGACCTAGCATCTCCAATCTTTCCTCATAGCCAAAGTTCTTCAGTTCAGGCAACGTTCTTGTAAATCTCTTCTGCATCCTTTCCAGCACAATCACATCTTTCCTGTAATGTGGTGACTGGAACTGCACACACTACTCCAGCTGCGGCCTAACCAGTGTTTTATACAGTTCAAGCATAACGTCCTTGCTTTTGTATTTTATGTCTCAACTAATAAAAGCAAGTATTCCATATTCCTTCTTAACCACCTTATCTACCGGGCCTGCTACCTTCAGGGATCTGTGGACATGCACTCCAAGGTCCCTTTGTTCCTCTACACTTTTCAGTGTTGTACCGTTTGATGTGTATTCCTTTGCCTTGTTAGACCTCCCCAAATGCATTACCTCACACTTATCCGGATTGAATTCCATTTGCCACTGTTCTGCCCACCTGACCAGTTCATCAATATCTTCCTGCAGTTTACAGCTTTCTTCTTCATTATCAACCACACAGCCTTATTTTAGTGTCATCAGCAAACTTCTTATTCATACCCCCAACATTGAAGTCGAAGTCATTGATATATTTACCACAAAAAGCAAGGGACCTAGTACTGAGCCCTGCGGAACCCCACTGGATACAGCCCTCCAGTCACAAAAACATCCATCAACCATTACCCTCTGCTTCCTGTCTCTGAGCCAATTTTGGATCCAACTTGCCACTTGGCCCTGGATCCCATGGGGTTTTACTTTCATGACCAGAGGGAGCGTTACCCTGAATCTAGCCGGTTATCTACTTTGTGCACGATGTTGACAACTGAGCAGAAGAATGGAAATGCAGCCAGCTCCCAAACACTGACCTTGACTGAATGAAAATTCCCAATGGAATTATGTTAAAAACATTCCCATTGTGAAGTTATTTATATTCAGCCTCTCTGCCTGCTCCCAGGATTAAGCACAGCAAAGGTATCTGATTCTGCTGCAGAGGTTGGGATGAGGCTCAGTAGAAACATAGAAACATAGAAATTAGGTGCAGGAGTAGGCCATTCAGCCCTTCGAGCCTGCACCGCCATTCAATAAGATCATGGCTGATCATTCCCTCAGTACCCCTTTCCTGCTTTCTCTCCATACCCCTTGATCCCCTTAGCCGTAAGGGCCATATTTAACTCCCTCTTGAATATATCCAATGAACTGGCATCAACAACTCTCTGCAGCAGGGAATTCCACAGGTTAATAACTCTGAGTGAAGAAGTTTCTCCTCATCTCAGTCCTAAATGGCCTATCTCTTATCCTAAGACTGTCCCCTGGTTCTGAACTTCCCCAACATCGGGAACATTCTTCCTGCATCTAACCTGTCCAGTCCCGTCAGAATCTTATACGTTTCTATGAGATCCCCTCTCATCCTTCTAAACTCCAGTGAATAAAGGCCCAGTCGATCCAGTCTCTCCTCATATGACAGTCCAGCCATCCCTGGAATCAGTCTGGTGAACCTTCGCTGCACTCCCTCAATAGCAAGAACGTCCTTCCTCAGATTAGGAGACAATTAGGAGACTGAACACAATATTCCAGGTGAGGCCTCATCAAGGCCCTGTACAACTGCAGTAAGACCTCCCTGCTCCTATACCCAAACCCCTAGCTATGAAGGCTATGAATACCATTTGCCGCCTTCACCGCCTGCAGTA
This sequence comes from Pristiophorus japonicus, assembly GCF_044704955.1. Classification (NCBI taxonomy): domain Eukaryota; kingdom Metazoa; phylum Chordata; class Chondrichthyes; family Pristiophoridae; genus Pristiophorus; species Pristiophorus japonicus. The sequence continues at coordinate 68,595,048 of NC_091996.1, forward strand.
CCTGCATGCCAACTTTCAATGACTGATGAACCATGACACCCAGTCTCGTTGCACCTCCCCTTTTCCTAATCTGCTGCCATTCAGATAATATTCTGCCTTTGTGTTTTTGCCCCCAAAATGGATAACCTCACATTTATCCACATTATACTGCATCTGCCATGCATTTTCCCACTCACCTAATCTGTCCAAGTTACCCTGCAGCCTCTTAGCGTCCTCCTCACAGCTCACACCACCACCCAGTGCAGTGTCATCTGCAAACTTGGAGATATTACACTCAATTCCTTCATCTAAATCGTAAATGTATATTGTAAAGAGCTGGGGTCCCAGCACTGAGCCCTGCGGCACTCCACTAGTCACTGCCTGCCATTCTGAAAAGGAACCATTTATCCTACTCTCTGCTTCCTGTCTGCCAACCAGTTCTCTATCCACGTCAGTACATTACCCCCAATACCACGCTCTTTGATTTTGCACACCAATCTCTTGTGCGGGACCTTGTCAAAAGCCTTTTGAAAGTCCAAATACACCACATCCACTGGTTCTCCCTTGTCCACTCTGCTAGTTACATCCTCAAAAAGTTCCAGAAGATTCGTCAAGCATGATTTCCCTTTCATGCTGACTTGGACCGATCCTGTCACTGCTTTCCAAATGCACTGCTATTTGATCCTTAATGATTGATTCCAACATTTTCCCCACTACTGATGTCAGGCTAACCGATCTATAATTACCCGTTTCTCTCTCCCTCCATTTTTAAAAAGTGGTGTTACATTAGCTACCCTCCAGTCCATAGGAACTGATCCAGAGTCGATAGACTGTTGGAAAATGATCACCAATGCATCCACTATTTCTAGGGCCACTTCCTTAAGTTCTCTGGGATGCAGACTATCAGGCCCCGGGGATTTATCGGCCTTCAATCCCATCAATTTCCCTAACACAATTTCCCACCTAATAAGGATATCCTTCAGTTCCTCCTCACTAGACCCACTGTCCCCTAGTACGTTCGGAAGGTTATTTGTATATTCCTTTGTGAAGACAGAACCGAAGTATTTGTTCAATTGGTCTGCCGTTTCTTTGTTCCCCATTATAAATTCACCTGAATCCGACTGCAAGGGACCTATATTTGTCTTTATTAATCTTTAGAACTCTGAAGGACACATTTGACCCTCCTGTCCTGTCCCATGTTGCTGTCACAGTTTCAGTGTCTGGTGAAGCACTGAAATTAGCAATTATTTAATTCAGTTCTCTGGCACCTTATTGAATACAAAAACAAAGTTAATGAAAAATGCCGAAATATGAATTGTGAATGTTGTGTTCAATATGATGTGCTGTACACTTACTTGCTTCTGTTGCAGGTTTTTTAGTGAGCTAGAGAAAAATCTCCAATGTGTCTAACTCAGTTGATGTGTCTGTCCCTAACCCAGGGCTCCTTGTGGTCTAGTTGGTGCTGTGCATCATCACAGCTGTCCCACAGCTGTCTGAATGTAGACACAAGCTTGTATTAAGGAGGCAAGAGAATCTGAAACCGAGCAATTCTGGGAGTTAAAACATGGTCTGTTAATGGGACTGGTCTACACGCAGGGTAGAGAACACTCTGATCGACACTGGCGCTGCGAGGGCCACTGGCGCTGCGAGGGACACTAACACCAACAACAACTTGTATTTATATAGCGCCTTTAACGTAGTGAAATGTCCCAAAGCGCTTACAGGAGCGTTATCAAACAAGATTTGACACCGAGCCACATAAGGAGATATTGGGGCACATGTCCAAAAGCTTGGTCAAAGAGGTAGGTTTCAGAGAGCATTTTAAAGGAGAGACAGAGGGGTTTCGGGAGTGAACGCTACATCTTTGGGCCTAGCACTTGAAAGCCTCATGATACAGAAACAGTGAGTGGCAGATAGTGAAATCTAATATCACGTTGACCTTTTATGGCAAGTCTGAAATTGGTATCAGACTGGGATCTGTACCAGGAGCCTGCTCGTCTGTACTGATCTCCTGAAACGCATTGTGACAACAACTTGTATTTATATAGTGCCTTTAACATAGTGAAATGTTCCAAGGCGCTTCACAGGAGTATTATAAAACAAAGTTTGACACCAAGCCATATAAGGAGATATTGGGGCAGGTGATCAAAAGCTTGGTCAAAGAGGTCGGTTTTAAGGATTGTCTTAAAGGAGGGGAGAGATTTAGGGAGGGAATTAAAGAGCTTAGTGCTTTGGTAACTGAAGGCATGGCCACCAATGGTGGAGCGATTAAAATCAGGGATGCTCAAGAGTCCAGAATTAAAGGAGCACAGACATCTCGGTGTTGTGGGGCTGGAGAAGATTACAGTGATAGTGATGTTGGTCATTAGTGACGAAGGTTATACAGTGGTGTTTCCCATGGGTCGGGTGTAGGACCACTGCTTTTTTTGATGATTTGGATGTGAGTGTATTGGGCACAATTTCAAAATTTGCAGATGACACAAAACTTGGAAATATAGGGCCCAAGTTTCCACAGGATAAAAAACGGGCGCCCCTCCGAGCTGGACGCCCGTTTTTCACGCCTAAAACGGCACCAGAAAAAAAACGCGCTATTTTCGAGCGCTTTGCAGCTCCTTGTCTATTTGGCGCGGCACCCAGGGGGGCGGAGCCTACACTCGCGCCGATTTTGTAAGTGGGAGGGGGCTGGTACTATTTAAATTAGTTTTTTTCCTGCCGGCAACGCTGCGCGTGCGCGTTGGAGCGTTCGCGCATGCTCAGTGTGAAAAAAAACATTGGCACTCGGCCATTTTTGTAGTTCTTTGTAGCTGTTTAATTTTTGAACATTTTTTAATAAAATCACATTGCCATCAGCACTGAGGCTACCCTTCTCACTGTCTCCTTCCCCTCCCTCCCCTCCGCGGCAACAAACCGCTGTCTCCTTCCCCTCCCTCCCCTCCACAACAACAAACCGCTTTCTCCTCCCCCCCCCCCCCCCCCCACTCAGCGGCACGAACAGCTTTCTTCCCCCCACCCCCCCCCCCCCTCCCGCTCAGCGGCACGAACGGCTTTCTCTCTCCCCCCTCCCCCCCCCCCCCCCTGCTCAGCGGCAATGAACGGCTGCAGAATTCTTCCTGGCTGAAGCACTTTCACACAGGTAGGAAGATGGTTTATTTAATCTTTTCTTTGCTTATAAATGTTTATTCAGGTTGGATTTATTTGTATAATATTTGTAGAAGTATAAATAAGGATTTATTGTAGAATTTAATGAGTTCCCTTCCTCTCCCCCCCCCCCACCTCGTTCTGGACGCCTAATTTGTAACCTGCGCTTGATTTTTTAATGTGTAGAACAGGTTTTTTCAGTTCTACAAAAATCTTCACTTGCTCCATTCTACTTTAGTTTGGAGTATGTTTTCACTGTCAAACTTTCAAATCAGGCGTCAGTGGCCGGACACGCCCCCTTTTGAAGAAAAAATTCTGTTCCAAAGTAGAACTGTTCTACCTGACTAGAACTGCAGAAAAAAAAATGTGGAGAATTGCGATTTCTAAGATAGTCCGTTCTCCACCAGTTGCTCCTAAAAATCAGGCGCGAATCATGTGGAAACTTGGGCCCATAGTGAACAGTGAGAAGGATAGGGATAGACTTCAAGAGGACATAGTCAGGCTGGTGGAATAGGCGGACACATGGCAGATGAAATTTAACGCAAAAAAATGTGAAGTGATACATTTTGATAGAAAGAGTGAGGAGAGGAAATATAAACAAAAGTGTACAACCCTAAAGGGGTGCATGAACAGAGGGACCTAGGGGTATATATGCACAAATCGTTGAAGGTGGCAGGGCAGGTTGAGAAAGCGGTTAAAAAAGCTTACGAGATCGTTCATGAATAGAGGTATAAGAGTACAAAAGCATGGAAATTATGGTCAACCTGTATGAAACATTGGTTCGGCCTCAACTGGAGTATTGTCCAATTCTGGGCACCGCACTTTATGAAGGATGTGAAGGCCTTCGAGAGGGTGCAGAAGAGATTTACGAGAATGGTTCCAGGGATAAAGGACTTCAGTTATGTGGATAGACTGAAGAAGCTGGGGTTGTTCTCCTTAAAGCAGAGAAATTGAAAGGAGATTTTATAGAGTGTCTGGATAGAGTAGATAGAGAGAAACTGTTCCTGTTTGCGGAAGGGCCGAGAACCAGAGGACACCAATTTAAGGTGCTTGGCAAAAGAAGGAAAGACGACATGAGAAAAAATATTTTTACGCAGCAAGTGGCTCGGATCTGGAATTCACTGCCTGAAGGGGCGGTGGAGGCAGATTCAGTCATGGCTTTCAAAAGGGAGTTGGATAAATACCTGAAAGAAAGAAATTTGCAGGGCTCCAGGGAAAGGACGGGGGAGTGGGACTAGCTATATGATGCTCTTGCAGAGAGCTGGCATGGGCTCGATGGGCCGAATGGCTTTGTTCTGTGCTGTAACCAGTCTATAATTCTAGGTGGCCTTCACCGTGTTTACTGTGTAGTTCAGTTAAACAATATAAAAGGATTTTGTGGTAACAAATGTCATTAACCGTCTTCTCTTGGGTTTTATGATTAAAATTACTGCAAGACTTTATATGTTCATATGACAACGGGCTAAATATTCCAGTTCTGTGTGGAGAACACTGTCCCTTCACTTCGGTCACACTCCAGCCCAGACATCAAGCTCAGCGTCTCCTGTCCCTGATGAGGGACTGGGCATCACCAGACCATGACATCTTGGGGCCTGGGTTTGAATCCTGTAAGACGCAGGGATGAAGGTCTCCTGATTCTGATGAGCTGACAGAGCGTGCTGAGAGCGTGGGAACTCGGCAAGCATCAGTCCCAGACAGGACAGATGAATGTCTTCAGTGTAATGAAATTGGACAGTGTCAATTCAGTTCTCAATGGGCATCAATCCATTGCATTAATTCCCATTGTTCACTGAGAGCACCAAATAAACTCCACACGTGTCCCATTGGATAGAGAAGCCCAGTTATGCAAACATTTTAATTGGACTGTGTGAACTTGGATGAGGATCTAATGCACCAATTGTGTGCACATTCCGTCCTGACTGCCCAAGGCAACCTCGATATCCCTGTGTTGTTTAACAGTCGTGCTGAGGTTGGATCACAATGCCTGTTTGAGTCTCTCCTCAGGCAGTAAAGTTCTTAATTGTGAGAGACTTTTTGGACCAGAATGTCGCAGGGAGGACTAAGGATTTACAATTGGTCTTGTTTTAGGATGCCATATCGTAGCTCCCTCAGATATGATGGATGGCAGAGTTGGATCGATAAAACAGGCTCTTGTCTCCAACGATTTGGGAAGCAAGGTAAAGCTGCACTACGTGGAGTCCAGTGGCACAAGGTCTGGGCTGCGTATACACATCAGTTATCGGTTATCTCTTATTCTGACATTCCTCTGGAGAGGTGCAAGTTCCAAACGCCAGGATTTATTTTTGTTGATTTGTGGTGTTGATTCTTCCTCTCCTGAATATGCAGATTCCTGCTGAGGAACAGTTATACGGCCCTTCAGTATGCCACTGAAGTGACCATGGATTCTCAAACTGTCCCCAAATTATTGAACCATGGAGGCAACCACAGCCAAACTGTACCTGTTTGTTCACATCTGTACATGTTCCAGCAAACGTTGGTGTTGATCAGAGACAGCAATTCTGTCCAATTTGCCCCCTTCCAAGCCCAGTAGCACTGAGCCCAGTGTTAATGTCCCAACTGTGGCTCCGGCTGAAACACAGCTCAGCACAGGCCCAGGATACAACCTGTAGTCTGTTTTGTGTGCATCATTACCACTCCGACTGGGACATGGGGACGGGGGGGATGTGGGTGATCAGGACATGGAGAATGGGGTGGGGGGGGTTGTGGGTGATGGGGACGGGGGTTGTGGGAGATCGGGACATGGGGACAGTGGGGGTGATGGGGACGGGGATGTGGGTGATCGGGACATGGAGAAGGGGGTGGGGGGGGGGAGGGTGTGGGTGACGGGGACGGGGACGGGGGTTATGGGCGATCGGGACATGGGGACGGTGGGGGTGGGCGGGGTGGGAGATTGGGACACATGGGGACGAGGGGGGCGATCAAGACTTGGGGAGGGGGGGTGGCGGGAGATGGAAACGGGGGGGGGGGAGTGGTGGTGGGAGATTGGGACATGGGGGCGGGGGGGGGGGGTGGTGGGACATGGGGGCGGGGGGGGTGGTGGTGGGAGATGGGAACGGGGGTGTGTGGGTGGCGGGCGATCGGGACCTGGGGATGGGGGGGTGGTGGGTGATCAGGACATGGGAGGGTGGGGGGGGAAGAACATGATGGGGGGTGATGGGGATGGGGGGGAGCAATCGGGATACGGGGGTGGGGGGGCGGGGAGAGAGTCGATTGGGACGGGGGGTGTGTGGGGAGAGTCGATTGGGACGGGACGGGGGGTGGTGGGGGTAGAGTCGATTGGGACGGGGAGGGTGGGGAGAGTCGATTGGGACGGGGGGTGTGTGGGGAGAGTCGATTGGGACGGGGGGTGTGTGGGGAGAGTCGATTGGGACGGGGGGTGGTGGGGGTAGAGTCGATTGGGACGGGGGGTGGTGGGGGTAGAGTCGATTGGGACGGGGGGGGGGGGGCTGATGGGGACAGGGGGTCGAAACTTATAAACTGTGAATTGTGTTGAATCTTTAACACTGCTGTTCAATGTTTCCCCGTAGGTCTCATTGATGAGCTATAGTGCAAAGTTTGCTTCCTGTTTCTATGGCCCTTTCCGGTGAGCTTCAGCGATTCTGACTGTAACAGTAATGATGTGCGAACTGTTTTAGCAATAAATGTGCTGCTTTCCACTAAGCACTAACCTCAATATCCCCTGTTAATATTGGAAGATGAGGAAAGGGGCTGTATGTGTGTGTGTGGGCTCTGTGTGTGTGGGCTCTGTGTGTGTGTGTGTGTGTGTGTGTGTGTGTGTGGGCTCTGTGTGTGTGTGTGTGTGTGTGTGTGGGCTCTGTGTGTGTGTGTGTGGGCTCTGGTGTGTGGGCTCTGTGTGTGTGTGTGGGCTCTGTGTGTGTGTGGGCTCTGTGTGTGTGTGTGTGGGCTCTGTGTGGGCTCTGTGTGTGGGCTCTGTGCGTGTGTGTGTGTGGGCTCTGTGCGTGTGTGTGTGTGGGCTCTGTGTGTGTGTGTGTGTGTGTGTGCTCTGTGTGTGTGGGCTCTGTGTGTGTGTGTGGGCTCTGTGTGTGTGTGGGCGTAACGCGGGCTGTGTGTGTGATGTGTGTGTATAGTGCGGGCTGTGTGTGTGGGTTTAGTGTGGGAGCTTAAATAAAAAGTTAGGAGTAATTTCTTCACACAATGTATGAATGTGGAACTTGCTGCCACATGGGCTGGATGAAACAGATCGCATTGCGACCTTTAAGGGTAGGCTTGATGCAAATATGAAGGATGACGGAATACGGGGAAACTGGGGCAGGATGGGAAACATAGAAAATAGGAGCAGTAGTAGGCCATTCAAGTCTGCACCGCCATTCAATATAGTCATGGCTGATCCTCTATCTCAACACCATGTTGCTGCTTTTTCCCCATACCCCTTGATGTCTTTTCTTTCTAGAAATCTATCTATCTCCCTCTTAAATATATTCAGTGACTTGGCCTCCACAGCCTTCTGTGGTAGAGAATCCCACAGGTTCACCACCCTCTGAGTGAAAAAATTTCTCCTCATCTCGGTCCTAAATTTCCTACCCCATATCCTGAGACTGTGACCCCTTGTTCTAGACTTCCCAGCCAGGGGAAACATCCTCCCCACATGCAGTCTATCCAACCCAGTCAGAATTTTATACGTTTCAGTGAGATCCCCTCTCATTCTTCTAAACTCTAGTGAATACAGGCCTAGTCGACCCAATCTCTCCTCATACGACAGTCTTGCCATCACAGGAATCAGTCTGGTGAACTTTCGCTGCACTCCCTTCATGGCAAGTATATCCTTTCTTAGATAAGGAGACCAAAACCGCACACAATACTCCAGGTGTGGAAGAGGTGATTAGAGTGGAAGGAACTGTGTGTGGACTGTTAACCTTGCATAGACCTGTGGGGCTGAATGGCGTGTTTGCATGCTGTAGATTCTGTGTAATTCTGTGTCCTTTGCCATCAGCGATGCTGCCCAGTCAAAGCCGGCCTTCGGAGACCGGAAGTGTTACCAGCTGCCGCCTGGTGCCAGGGGGCTGGCTATCCGAGCTGTGGTAAGTCTACGTCTGTGCAGTTAGAGCAGCCAACACATGAGATGAGTTTCAAAGTTGGAGTCCTCTGTGTAGAGCAGGATGTGAGTGTGTGGACAGGAGCCCTGCTATGTCTGTGCCAGCAGTGCCATGTTAACAGCACTGTGGGAACACCTTCACCACAGACTGCAGCGCTGCGACAACAAGGCCCCACCGCCACCTTCTCTGGGCAGGTGTGGGCAATAAATGCCAGCCTTGCCAGCGACGTCCACAGCCCGAAAAACAATTTTAAAATAATTGCAGGGATACGGCAGTGTGTATGGTTGGCGAGGGTTTTGGGCGCAGCATGTGTGGCTGTATCTGTGTTGGAGAAGGCTACAACGTGAATTGTAGTTGTGTTTTCTGGATGTTTGCCAGGTTATATACATACAGAGAGTTACACTGGTGTTGTGGGTGTGGGACTGGACTGGGTACGCTGGTGTGAACTGCGTACGCTGGTGTGGGTGTGGACTGGGTACGCTGGTGTGGGTGTGGACTGGGTACGCTGGTGTGGGACTGGACTGGGTACGCTGGTGTGGGACTGAACTGGGTACGCTGGTGTGGGTGTGGACTGGGTACACTGGTGTGGGACTGAACTGGGTACGTGGGTGTGGGTGTGGACTGGGTACGCTGGTGTGGGACTGGACTGGGTACGCTGGTGTGGGACTGAACTGGGTACATGGGTGTGGACTGGGTACGCTGGTGTGGGTGTGGTGGACTGGGTACGTTGGTGTGGGTGTGGACTGGGTACGCGGGTGTGGGTGTGGACTGGGTACGCGGGTGTGTGGGTGTGGACTGGGTACGCGGGTGTGGGTGTGGACTGGGTATGCTGGTGTGGGTGTGGACTGGGTACGCTGGTGTGGGTGTGGACTGGGTACGCTGGTGTGGGTGTGGACTGGGTACGCTGGTGTGGGACTGAACTGGGTACATGGGTGTGGACTGGGTACGCTGATGTGGGTGTGGTGGACTGGGTACGCGGGTGTGGGTGTGGACTGGGTACGCGGGTGTGGGTGTGGACTGGGTACGCTGGTGTGGACTGGGTACGCTGGTGTGGACTGGGTACGCCGGTGTGGGTGTGGACTGGGTACGCCGGTGTGGGTGTGGACTGGGTACGCTGGTGTGGGTGTGGACTGGGTACGCTGGTGTGGGTGTGGACTGGGTACACTGGTGTGGGACTGAACTGGGTACGCTGGTGTGGGTGTGGACTGGGTACACTGGTGTGGGACTGAACTGGGTACGCGGGTGTGGGTGTGGACTGGGTACGCTGGTGTGGACTGGGTACGCTGGTGTGGGTGTGGACTGGGTACGCTGGTGTGGGTGTGGACTGGGTAGGCTGGTGTGGGTGTAGCAATGTTGGAGGTTTACTGAGTTGGTGGCGGGTCGTATGCTGCGGGATAGAGTCGAGAACACTCAAGTCAAAAGCAGAGTCTCGATTGAGGAGATCTTCAAAGTGCTCCTTCCATCGGGCCCGGACAGCCTCGGTGTCCTTGATGAGTGTTTCCTTGTTCTTGGCCAGCAGTAGGCTGGGGCCTTGGGAGTTTGGACCGTAGGTGGCCTTGACTGCGATGAAGAATCCTTGCACATCATGGCTGTCGGCCAGTTGTTGTATCTCCTGTGTTTTCTCCATCTACCACCTGTTCTTTAGGTCCTGGGTTTTTTGTTGGACCTGAGCCTTGAGATGTCTATGATGTTGCTTTGCAGCTCCCAAGTTGGGTTGTTACTTGAGGCTCAGAAATGCTTTGCGCTTGCAATCTACTATTCTTCGATCTCCTGATTATTTTCATCAAACCAGTCCTGATGTTTTCTGGTTGAGTGACCAAGTGTCTCATCACAGGCACTACTTATAGAGGCCTGGAGGGCAGACCAAGCGCTGTGGGCATTCAGCATCTCAGGGTCATCAAGACACACCAGATTGGCTGTGAGACGCTGGCTGTATAGGTCTCTCAGTGCCCCGGCATTAACTTTTTTGCGGCACTGCTTCTGCTGTCCCCTCTACTTTATGTTAATGTAGGCAAAGCCATAAAACAAGAATAACAAGGCTACGAGTGCGGACGGAATCCCTGCTGAGGCGCTAAAGTATGGCAAAGAGGTGCTGTTGGCGCGGATACATGATCTCATCTCTCTCATCTGGAGGGAGGAGAGCATGCCGGGAGATCTCAGAGATGCAGTGATTTTTTAAAAAGGGGACAAGTCCGACTGTGGCAACTACAGGGAAATCTCCCTGCCATCAGCCACTGGGAAGGTTGTCGCTAGAATTCTCCTCAACCGTCTTCTCCCTGTGGCCGAGGAGCTCCTCCCGGAATCACAGTGCGGATATTGTCCCCTACGGGGCACAATGGACATGATCTTTGCAGCGCGATAGCTGCAGGGAACAGCGCCAGCCCTTATATATGGCCTTCGTCGATTTTACAAAGGCCTTTGACGCTGTCAACCGTGAGGATCTATGGAGCATCCTCCTCCGTTTCGGATGCCCCCAAAAGTTTGTCAACATCCTTCGCCTGCTTCACGACAACATGCAGGCTGTGATCCTTACCAACGGATCCATTACAGACCCAATTCACGTCCAGACCGGGGTCAAACAGGGCTGCGTCATCGCTCCAACCCTCTTCTCAATCTTCCTCGCCACCATGCTCCACCTCACAATCAACAAGCTCCCCACTGGAGTGGAACTAAACTACAGAACCAGTGGAAAGTTGTTTAACCTAGGCCGCCTCCAGGCCAAGTCCAAGATCACCCGAACCTCTGTCGTTGAGCTGCAGTACGCGGACGATGCCTGCGTCTGTGCACATTCTGAGGCTGAACTCCAGGATATAGTCGATGTATTTACTGAGACATATGAAAGCATAGGCTTTTCGCTTAACATTCGTAAGATAAAGGTCCTCCACCAGCCTGTCGCTGCCGCACAGCACTGCCCTCCAATCATCAAGATTCATGGCGCGGCCCTCAACACTGTGGACCATTTCCATATCTTGGGAGCCTCTTATCAACAAAGGCAGACATTGATGCAGAGATTCAACATCACCTCCAGTGCGCCAGTGCAATCTTCGGCCGTCTGAGGAAAAGAGTGTTTGAAGACCAGGTCCTCAAATCTACCACCAAGCTCATGGTCTACAGGGCTGTAGTAATACCCGCCCTCCTGTATGGATCTGAGGCATGGACGATGTATAGGAGGCACCTCAAATCGCTGGAGATATATCACCAACGATGTCTCCGCAAGATCCTGCAAATCCCCTGGGAGGACAGGCACACCAACATCAGTGTCCTCGTCCCCAGTACTGAAGCACTGACCACACTCGATCAACTTCGCTGGGCAGGCCACATAGCTCGCATGCCAGATATGAAACTCGCTAAACAAATGTTTTATGCAGAGCTCCTTCATGATCAACGAGCCAAAGGTGGGCAGCGGAAATGTTATAAGGACACCCTCAAAGCCTCCCTGGTAAAGTGTGACATCATCACTGACACCTGGGAGACCCTGGCCGAAGACCGCCCGAGGTGGAGAAAGTGCATCCAGGAGGGGATTGAGTTCTTCAAGTCTCAACGCAAAGAGCATGAAGAGGTCAGGCGCAGATAGCGGAAGGAGCCCACGGCAAACCAGCCCCACCCACCCCTTCCCTCGATGAATGTCTGTCCCACCTGTGACAGTCTGTGGCTCTCGTATTGGACTGTTCAGCCACCAGAGAACTCACTTTGGGAGTGGAAGCAAGTCTTCCTCGATTCTGAGGCACTGCCTATGATAATGATGATGATGATGTGGGTGTGGATTGGGTATGCTGGTGTGGGTGTGGACTGGGTACGCTGGTGTGGGTGTGGATTGGGTACGCTAGTGCTGTGGGTGTGGCCTGCGTATGCTTTTCTTTTGTTGTGGTTGTGGTTCTGGATTGCCAACCTGCAGGTTAAATCTCACCATTGCAAGTTTTGAAATTGAATTCAATAAATTTTTGGTTTTGGAAATAAATTTGTAATGGTGTGCTGGCTCGAACCAGCTGTGGGCCTTCCAGGATAGAGCACGTGATGTTGAGTGCTGTCATTTGATGTTCAAGGAGAAGGGAACTGATTTTGGGCAGCGATCCATGGCCCTATCTCTGTCTCTCTGGTTACTGGGATCGTGAGCAGCAATCCATGGCTCTCTCTGGTTACTGGGATCATGGGCAGCAATTCATGACTCTCTCTGGTTACTGGGATCATGGGCAGTGATCCATGGCTCTCTCTGGTTACTGGGATCATGGGCAGCGATCCATGGCTCTCTCTCTCTCTCTCTCTTTCTCTCTGGTTACTGAGATCGTGGGCAGCCATCCTCTCTAGTTACTGGGATTGACTAGCCGTGCGTCAGTGGATTACTGGGGTTGACTATGATTGCTCTCTTGGTACAGGACCGTGATGTGCGTGAGGGGGCGGACATGCTGATGGTCAAACCGGGAATGCCCTACCTGGATATCGTCCGAGAGGTGAAAAACAAAGTAAGTTGGTGCACATACCCGTTAGCTGTGGTGGGGTGGACAGATTTCAGACAGATAGCAAGCTGGGTTTATAGGGTTTGAGACTCCCAACTAACGCTGTGCTGGATTTACAGGGTCTAGGACCCCTCAGCTGATAGTGGCCTGGGTTTACAGGGTCTGAGATCCCTCAGCTGATGGTGGCCTAGGTTTATAGGGTCTGGGACCCCTCAGCTGACGCTGGGCTGGAGTTACAGGATCTGGGACCCCTCAGCTGATGTTGGGCTGGGTTTCTAGGGTCTGAGACCCTTCAGCTGATGCTGGGCTGAGGTTGGAGTTTTTTTTTTTCAGTGATTGTATTCCCTTCGCTCCGGAGGATACTGACTCATAGAATCACAGAAGGAGACCATTGGCTCACCGTACCTGTGCTGAGGAACTCGGACTGAGGTGTTGGTTCCACTGACACCGACAACATCCATGACCTTATCCAAATGGCCTTCTTAATGCCCAAGTCAGTCAGTGCCCGCTCAAAGTTCTGCTTGCTGTACATAGTGTTAATGAACGGCTGTGTCTTGTGAGTCCAATACTATCCCATCACTAGGCACACTGATGTTGCATGGTGTAGGGCGGTGGGGAGAGCGAGTGTGTTAGTCAGGGGGAACAGCTCATCTACTGAGGTGTTGCCCTCCTGTTGTCATGGGTGTTATTGGAGACTCTTGGATGGACATATTTTAATTTTGTTTGAGTGAGTTGTCACGCCAGCTCACCGACAGCAGGAATGTCCCTGTCATGGTGATGTCATTTGGAGTTATATTCCGAGCTTCCCGCCTGCCGCTTTCATTTGCTGTATACTAATGGGTTTCCTTCATCTCTACACGATGGTGATGTCACTAACTGTTAAAGTTCAGTACGGCCACTGAGATGTGGGGGTGCACGCTGCATAAGAATCTCATGATTATTTACTGTGAATTTAGTGATTTTGATGCAATTGCTGAATGCTTGGTGTTTAGCTGTTAGTGACACCTCTCTCCCTTCAGTTCCCCTCGCATCCACTGGCAATTTACCATGTCTCGGGAGAGTTTGCGATGCTGTGGCACGGGGCACAAGCTGGAGCATTTGACCTCAGGACAGCTGTGATGGAGGCTCTGACCAGCTTCAGGAGGGCAGGTAATACTCTTAACCAATCAGCATTTTGTGCAGTGTGTTCATTCTTTGCATGAGGCCAGGTTCCAGCACTGCGTCCGTAGATTCTGCAATACACAGTGGGCTTTGTGTAGCCCAGTGCCCCAGGAACACAGGCACTGGGGGAATGTGGAATGTGAGTCACTTGGCTTTGACACTCCTGATCTTTGGCCACGCTGAGGGTATGGGCGGACAAGTCGGAGGACCTCCTCGTGGGTCTGCTTCTGGGCTTCGCCGAGGTGGTCATCCACAGGTCCAGGTTGGACGCGACACGTGTGGTGGGGTGGGCAACGTCGTTCTGGCTGTCTGCCTCTCTTGCACGGCCCTGTCCCCACCCAGGAGGCCCGGATGAAGGAGCACTCAGTGTCCGCTGGTACGCTTGATGTCTTCCACCACCAGTCGGCACCGCAGGGACTGGAGTGCACGGTGGACTTTTGTCTGATGACACTGGAACAATCCCCTATAGAATGTCTCACCTAGGGCAATCCCCTATAGAATGTCTCACCTGGGGCAATCCCCTATAGAATGTCTCACCTGGGGCAATCCCCTATAGAATGTCCCACCTGGGGCAATCCCCTATAGAATGTCCCACCTGGGGCAATCCCCTATAGAATGTCCCACCTGGGGCAATCCCCTATAGAATGTCCCACCTGGGGCAATCCCCTATAGAATGTCCCACCTGGGGCAATCCCCGAAAGAATGTCCCATCTGGGGCAATCCCCTATAGAATGTCTCACCTGAACCAGTCCCCTATAGAATGTTCCACCTGAACTAATCCCCTATAGAATGTCTCACCTGAACCAATCCCCTATAGAATGTTCCACCTGAACCAATCCCCTATAGAATGTCCCACCTGAACCAATCCCCTATAGAATGTCCCACCTGAACCAATCCCCGATAGAATGTCTCACCTGGGGCAATCCCCTATAGAATGTCTCACCTGAACCAATCCCCTATAGAATGTTCCACCTGAACCAATCCCCTATAGAATGTCCCACCTGCACCAATCCCCTATAGAATGTCCCACCTGAACCAATCCCCTATAGAATGTCTCACCTGAACCAATCCCCTATAGAATGTCCTACCTGGACCAATCCCCTATAGAATAATGCAAGACAATAGCTGTGCCTGAACAATGAGGAGAAATGCAGTTGGGGCTTCAGTTGTCCAGCAAGCTGCTTCTAGACAGTGTTGGTGTGTGAATGGCCCTGACTATTTCTTATCCTCTCTCCTAAAGACACTGGCTGTTGCTGGGCTACGGTTCAGTGTCTCTGACAGCCCAAGTGGCCGCTCATTACATATGAACCTGGACAGCAGGTGGTGACCTGTTACTCAACTTTGGGGTCGTCCCCACTGTGTCCAATCCTGCCCTCATCCAATGTGACATATATTTTCTGGCAGAGATTAGTGGACAGTGTTTTGTGGGGGATCTCTGACCTATTTCTGTTTCTCTTCGGTCTTTTGAAGTTGACTTTTGCCACCAGGCTACTAGTCTCTATTGCACTCTGAGATTCAGGAATATTGAAAATATCTTCTGGGGAGATCAGGAGCCAGGCCACCACACGCCTTCCTCCTGATCACACAATCAGGGCAATGGATCCAAGACTCACATGTCAGTCTCTCCTGGAATATTTTTAAATGTTCTCAGTGGGATATTCTATAGGGGATTGGTCCAGGTGGGGCATTCTATAAGGGATCGGTCGAGGTGGGGTATTCGATAGAGGATTGCTCTATAGGCAAAAGAATCACAGTGATGTCAGCACAAAGAAAGGAGCTGATTGGTGAGTAGATGGTGATTTTTTTTTAAGTCTTGAGTTTATTTCTGTTAAGTTAGTTAATAATTGGCAAGGCAGGGCACCGCAATCCCGTAGAATGCACATCTTGTGCCATGTGAGAACTCCAGGATACTTCCTGAGTTCTGGACAAACACATGTGTAGCAAGTGTCATCAGCTGGAGGAGCTCGAGCTCCGGGTTTCAGAGCTTGAGCAGCAGCTGGTGTCACTATGGTTCATCTGTGAGACTGAGAGCTACATGGATAGCACCTTTCAGGAGGTGGTCACCCCACAGCTTAAGAGCGTGCATGCAGAGAGGGAATGGGTGACCACCAGACAGACGAGGAGGACCAGGCAGTTAGTGCAGGAGTCACCTGAATGCATCTTACTCACTTATTCAGTTCTAAATATTGGTGAAGGCGATGGTTCCACTAGAGAGTATAGCCAGAGCCAAGTCTATGGGTGGCTCAGCTGTACAGACGGGGAAAAGGAGGATTGGGAAAGCAATAGGGATAGGGGATTCAATAGTTAGGGGAGCAGACAGGTGTTTCTGTAGTCACAGACGTGATTCCAGGATGGTATGTTGCCTCCCTGGTGCCAGGGTCAAGGATGTCACTGAACGGCTGCAGGACATTCTGAGGCGGGAGGGTGAACATCCAGAGGTCATGGTCCATATCGGTGTCAACGACATAGGTAGAAAGAGGAATGAGATCCTGCAGGCAGATTTTAGGGAGCTAGGAAAGAGATTAATAAACAGGACCAAAAAGTTGGTAGTCTCCAGATTACTCCCGGTGCCACGAGCTAGTGAGTACAGAAATAGGAGGATAGAGCAGATGATTGTGCAGCTGGAGAGAAGGTGCAGGAGGGAGAGCTTTAGATTCCTGGGACATTGGGACCGCTTCTGGGGAAGGTGGGACCTGTACAGGCTGGGCGAGTTCCCCTTCAACAGAACCGGGACCAATCTCCTTGTGGGGGAGTTTACTTGTGCTGTTGGGGAGGATTTATACTAATTTGGCAGGGGATTGGGCACCAGGATGTAGCATTAGAAAGGAGAGACGAGGTGCACAAAGGATTGGGAGAGACAGGTAGCACTAAAGCAAGAAATAGTATGGTATAAGGTGGGGTCAGACTCAGAGAGAATACAAGGTCTATGATAGGTTTACATTGCATGTGTGTAAAAGCACAAAGGTGTTTTTTATTCGTTCATGGGATGTGGGTATCGCTGGCAAGGCCAGCATTTATTGCCAATCCCGAATTGCCCTTGAAAAGGTGGTGGTGAGCCGCCTTGAACCGCAGACGGCAGTTACGAGTCAACCACTGTGGGTCTGGAATCATATATAGGCCAGACTAGGTAAGGCAGGCAGATAAAAGGACATTAGTGAACCAGATGGGTTTTTGCGGTAGTTTCATGGTCACCATTACTGATGCTAGCTTTTTCATTCCAAATTTATTTAATTATCTGAATTTAAATTCCCCAGCGGGCATTTGAACTCTCATCTCTCGGATCATTAGTCCAGGCCTCTGGATTACTAGTCCAGTAACATAACCACTATTCTACCGTACCCAACCAAGTGTGGTAAATAAAGTTGGTGAGCTGCAGGTGTAAATAGCCACATGGGAATATGATATTATGGCAGTAACGAAGACCTGGCTCAGAAAAGGGCAGGATTGGGTACTAGATGTTCCTGGATATAAGGTTTTCAAGAAAGATAGGGAAAGAAAGAAAGGAGGTGTGGTGACGGTATTGATTAAGGAGAATATTATGGAGGGGTCAAGGACATAATCTTTTTGGCTAGAGTTGAGAAACAATAGAGGTGCCATTACACTACTAGGTGTATTCTATAGGTCACCAACTAGTGGGAAGGATACAGAGGAGTACATTTTCAGCGAAATTACAGGGAGTTGCAAGAACTATAGAGTAATGATAATGGGAGACTTCAATTATCCTAATATAGACTGGGATAGTAATAGTGTGAAGGGCAGAGAGGAGGAAGAATTTATGAAGTGTGTTCAGGAGAACTTCCTTGATCAATATGTTTCCGGCCCGACTAGGAAGGAGGCATTGCTGGATCTGGGAATGGGATAGGTCAAGTGGAGCAAGTGTCAGTAGGGAACATTTAGGCAACAGTGATCACAATATCGTAAGGTTTAGATTAGCTATGGAAAAGAACAAGGAGCAATGTAGAGTAAAAATATTTAATTGGAGGAGAGCCAATTTCAGTGGGTTGAGAACAGATCCGGTCCGGATAAATTGGAATTAAAGATTGGCAAGCAAACCTAATCGAACAATGGGCTTCACTTAAAGAGAAGATGGTTCGGGTACAGTCGAGGTACATACCCACGAGAGGGAAAGGTAGGGCAACCAAAATCAAAGCTCCCTGGATGACGAAAGAGAGTAACATGAAGCAGAAAAAGGGACGTATGATGATGTCAGGTTGAGAATACAGGTGAGAACCAGGTTGAATATAGAAAGGTCACAGAATATAGAAAGTGAAAAAGGAAATAAGAGGGGCAAAGAGAGAGTATGAGAATAGACTGGCAGCTAACATAAAAGGGAATCCAAAAGTCTTCTATAGGCAGATATATAGTAAATGATAGTAAAAGGAGGAGTGGGGCCAATTAGGGACCAAAATGGAGATCAATGCATGGAAGCAGAGGGCATGGCTGAGGTACTAAATTAGTAATTTGCATCTGTCTTTAGCAAGGAAGAAGATGCTGCCAAGTCATAGTGAGAGAGAAGGTAGTTGAGAGACTCGATGGGTTAAAAATTGATAGAGGAGGTAATAGAAAGGCTGGCTGTACTTAAAGTAGATAAGTCACAGCACTGAATGGAATGCATCCTAGGATGCTGAAGGAAGTAAAGGTGGAAATTGTGGAGGTACTGGCCATAATCTTCCAATCTTCCTTGGACATGGGGGTAGTGCCAGGGGAATGGAGAATTGCAAATGTTACACCATTATTCAAAAAAGGGTGTAAGGATAAACCCAACAACTACAGACCAGTCAGTTTAACCTTGGTAGTGGGGAAGCTTTTAGAAACGATAATCTGGGACAAAATTAACAGTCACTTAGGAAAGTGTGGATTAATTAAGGAAGGCCAACACAGATTTTTGTTAAAGGTAAATTGTGTTTAATTAACTTGATTGAGTTTTTTGATGTGGTACAGAGAGGGTTGATGAGGGTAATGGGGTTGATCTGATGTACACTGACTTCCAAAAGGTGTTTGACAAAGTGGCACGTAATAGGACTACCAGCAAGGTTGAAGCCCATGGAATAAAAGGAACAGTGGCAGCATGGATAAGAAATTGGATAAGTGACAGGAAACGGAGAGTAGTGGTGAATGGTTGTTTTTCAGACTGGAGGAAGGTATGCAGTGGTGGTCCCTGGGGTCGGTACTAGGACCATTGCCTTTCTTAATGTATATTAATGACTTGGACTTGGGTGTACAGGGCACAATTTCAAAATTTGCACATGACACAAAACTTGGAAGTATAGTGAAAAGTGAGGAAGATAGTGATAGACTTCAAGATGACATAGACAGGCTGGTGGGGTGGGCGGACACGTGGCAGGTGAAATGTAACACACAAAAGTGCGAAGTGATACATTTTGGTAGGAAGAACGAGGAGAGGCAATATAAACTAAATGGTACAATTCTAAAGTGGGCGCATGAGAGACTCGGGGATATATATGCACAAATTGTTGAAGGTGGCAGGGCAGGTTGATAAAGCAGCTAAAAAAAGCATTCCTGGGCTTCAGAAATACAGGCTTAGAGTACAAAAGCAAGGAAGTTATGAATCACCTTTATAAAACACTGGTTTGGCCTCAACTGGAGTATTGTATCCAATTCGGAGCACTGCACTTTAGGAAGGGTGTGAAGGCCTTAGAGTGCGTGCAGAAAAGATTACTAGAATGATTCCAGAGATAATGGACTTCAGTTACGTGGATAGACTGGAAAAGCTAGGATTGTTATCCTTAGAACAAAGAAGGTTGAGAGGAGATTTGATCAAGGTGTTCAAAATCATGAAGGGTCTAGATAGAGAGAAACTGTTCCCATTAACGGAAGGGTCGAGAACCAGAGGACACAGAGTTAAGGTGATTGGCAGAAGAACCAAAGGCGACATGAGGGAAAACTTTTACACAGCGACTGCTGGAGGCAGATTCAATTGTGGTTTTCAAAAGGGAATTGAATAAGTACCTGAAGGAAAAAAATTTGCAGGGCTACGGGGAAAGGGTGGGGGAGTAGGACTAGCTGATGGACTACTCTGCTCCAGACCTCATTACAAACATGGATAAAAGAGCTGAATTCTAGAGGTGAGGTGAGAGTGACTGCCCTTAATATCATGGCAGCATTTGACCGAATGTGGCATCAAGGAGCCTTAGCAAAATTGAAGTCAATGGGAATCAAAGAGAAAACTCTCCACTGGCTGGTGTCATACCTAGCACAAAAGAAGATGTGGTTGTTGGAGGTCGATCATCCCAGCCCCAGGACATCGCTGCAGGAGTTCCTCAGCTGCAGGAGGTCCTAGGCCCAATCATCTTCAGCTGGTTCATCAATGACCTTCCCTCCATCATAAGGTCAGAAGTGGGGATATTCGCTGATGATTGCAGTGTTCAGATCCATTCGCAACTCCTCAGAAAATGAAGCAGTCTATGCCCACATGCAGCAAGTCCTGGATGACATTCAGGCTTGGGCTGATAAGTGGCAGGTTACATTCGCGCCACATTAGTGCCAGGAAATAACCATCTCCAACAAGCGAGAGCCTAACCCCTTGATATTCAACGGCATTACCAAGGCCGAATCCCCCACCATCAACATCCTGGGGGTCACCATTGACCAGAAACTTAACTGGACCAGCCACATAAATACTGGCAACAAGAGCAGGTCAGAGGCTGGGTATTCTGCGGCGAGTATCTCACCTCCTGACTTCCCAAAGCCTTTCCACCATCTACAAGGCACGTCAAGAGTGTGATGGAATACTCTCCACTTGACTGGATGAGTACAGCTCCAACAACATTCAAGAAGTTTGACACCATCCAGGACAAAGCAGCCTGCTTGATTGGCATCCCATCTACCACTTTGAACATTCACTCCTTCCACCACCAGCGCACCGTAGTTGCAGTGTGTACTGCAGCAATTCGCCACGGCTTTTTCGGCAAAACCCCCGACCTCTACCAACTCTTTTAGGGAGTACAAAACAAACATTAGATCGAGTGCCCCCCGATCTGGGGGACACTCCAGACACTTATACCTGCCCTGTTTTTTTTTGTGTTTTTTTTTCCTTTTGTGATTTTTTTTTTTGGGCCATTAAAATCCCGACCTCTACCATGTAGAAGGACAAGAGCAGCAGGTGCATGGGAGCACCATCACCTGCAAGTTCCCCACACCATTACACACCACCCTGACTTGAAAATGTATCGCCATTCCTTCATTGTCACGGGATCAAAGTCTGGAACTCCCTCAGTCCCGTCTGCTCTCTCAAGTGGATGAAAAGATCCCGTGGCACTATTTCGAAGATGATGAGGGGAGTTATCCCTGGTGTCCTGGCCAATATTTATCTCTCAATTAACACAACAAAAACAGTATATCTGGTCATTATCACATTACTGTTTGTAGGAGCTTGCTTATGTGCAAATTGGCTGCAGCGTTTCCCACATTACAACAGCGACTACACTTCAAAAGTACTTCATTGGCTGTAAAGCGCTTTGAGACGTCCGGTGGTCGTGAAAGGCACTATATAAATGCAAGTCTTTTCTACAGGGATTGCTCTAGATGGGGCATTCTATCGGGGATTGCTCTAGATGGGGCATTCTATAGGAGATTGCTCTAGATGTGGCATTCTGTTGGAGATCGTTCTTTGGTTATTCTTGTGGAGTTTGTCCTGGGTGGGACATTGTGTGAAGGTGTTGACTGAATTGCTCTGGTTCTCTGTTAACGCACCTGCTGCACATTCTCACGGTGGTGTTGGTGTAAACTGCCGCAGTGATGGTCCCATCATTCCCCATCCCCCTTGACCACGGGAAGATGGGTACCGCATGTGGCTCCCGTGGGGGAGTTTTCCAGTTTGGTGATGATGGTGATGTACCTGTGTGATGTTTATTTGCCGTGTTTGGGTTTTGCAGGTGCTGATATCATCATAACGTACTATGTGCCACAGATCCTGAAATGGCTGAAGGACATTTGATGCTGCTCCGTCTCGGACATAGAATACACAGGGTTCTGAACAATTTTGAACAATTCCCACAGACTTCTCCTTCTTCCCCTGCCCCTCCCGCGCTCATTCCCCGCTCTCGCTCTTCTTCCCCTCCCCTCTCCCGCCCTCGCCCCTCCCCTCTCTGGTACCATGGCTGATATTATACCAAATATGTCTTACTTAAAGACTAGCTATATTCTTTTAAACTTAGACCTCAAATAGATTTCACCGAAATGTTTAGCATCCTTCGGATATTTTGTTCCATAATGTGCGTGAGTGGAAGAAAGTGAGTGAGTGAGAGACTCGAGGAAGTGAGCTAAGAGTGGTTGAAAGATTGTACAGCCGATTGATTGCACTTCTGTTAAGTGTCTGGTTTTGTAAAGGATCTGTTGTGCATTGCGAACACAGAGCATCAGGGATCTTAAACTGAATGAATTAACAGGCTTTGTGAATAAATCATGTGACTGGGATTTTGATGTACTGTCATGTGCCTTCTGGACCCGACCATTCGATGTGCACAGACTCTCCAACACACATTATCAATATTACCTGTAAGTGAAATGTGAAACCCTGTCAACAGTTGCAAATGAAATGGAAACCTGTTTTAATAAAACATACTAAGAATTTACATGCTGTTTGCTCTGCCTCTTACAGCTGCAATGTACGTCATTCCTTTAAGTTTCATTCTGTTTCTTTGCAGATCTCCCATCCATTCATAAAACTAGCAATGTTTTTAATTTTCATTTTGGGGCAGGAGGTGTATTTTACGTCCATTAGGGTAAATGCTTGGGGAGTGGACATCACTCTCCAGTTTTGTCACCCATTGTTCTCAGCTGTTCCTGCAGTGAGAGTATCGAGCGCTCCCAGATGTTCCGAGTATATCGAGCGTTCCCAGTGTATCGAGCGCTCCCAGCTGTTCCCAGTATATCGAGTGTTCCCAGTGTCAGTATCGAGCGTTCCCAGTGTCCGTATCGAGCGCTCCCAGCTGTTCCCAGTGTCCGTATCGAGAGCTCCCAGCTGTTCCCACTGTCTGTATCGAGCGCTCCCAGCTGTTCCCAGTGTATCCAGCACTCCTAGCTGTTCCCAGTGTCAGTACTGAACATCTCAACTTTTTCCAATTCTGACGAAAGGTCATCGACCTGAACGTTAACTCAGCTTCTCTCTCCACAGCTGCTGCCTGATCTGCTGAGTATTTCCAGCATTTTCTGTTCATATTTTAGGCAAGGGTAACTGTTGTCCTCCGGGGAGGTGGACCTTGAGTTCCCAACAGGGTCTTGTACCTAACCCATACAGTAGTATGCTCACGTTGCCAGAATATCGAACAGGGGTTGAGTATAGTTATTCCCACAGACTCTGTTTTGTGCCTCAACTTCGGATTTCCTTTCACTTCATTTTTGCTTGGCTTTATCTTTCCCACCCACTCTGTTCCCCTGCCTCACCAGCCTGATATTTCAAATATGATTGAATATTTATCATCATATGCAGCCACTTGCTTTTAAGTAGGTACATCCCATTAAATTTGAGCTGCTGGCTAGATTTCCCATCAACCCCATTATGCTAGCTACATTGTTATCCTGGAACCTTGTGCTATTTATTCAAATTGTGCACCCCTTCACAACCATGCAATCAGCCCAGTGCACTGTGGGATAGCTTGTGACAATCATCCCAGTGCACTGTGGGATAGCTTGGGACATTCATCCCAGTGCACTGTGGGATAGCTTGGAACATTCATCCCAGTGCACTGTGGGATAGCTTGGGACATTCATCCCAGTGCACTGTGGGATAGATTGGGACATTCAGCCCAGTGCACTGTGGGATAGCTTGGGACATTCAGCCTAGTGCACTGTGCAATAGTTTAGGATAATCAGCCCAGTACACCGTGGGATAGATTAGGTCAGTCAGCACAATGCACTGGGATAGCTTCCTCCTGATGGTCAGCCATTACCAGTACCCATTTTGTTAAGAGTGCAAAGTTAGACCTTGTGTATAACTAAACCATTAATAAAAACTGGGATTACTGGGGATGATTCCAGGGTTGAGCGGTTTTACTTATGAAGGACGACAGGAACTTGGGCTCTTTTTATTAGAACAGAGAAGGATAAGGGAGGGTATGATAGAGATGCTCAAAATTGTGAAGGCTTTTCGTAAGGAAAATAGGGAAAAACTATTCCTAGTGGTCAGTAACTAGAGAGCACGGGGTAAAATTCACCATTGCCACCTGGGTTGTAATCTGGTGAGCTCCATTGGAGAACCCGCCTGATTTTCATTCCATTGAAATCAATTGAATGAAAAGTATGCAGGATATGAGGTTAAATTAATTCCCATAAGTCTAAAATCATTATCAAAAGTACAAATGGATAGGACATGGATTGGCTTGACAGAAACAGTAGTGGAAACAGAATCCATAATAGATTTTATTGCATTTATATAGCACCTTTCACGACTTCCCACAGTGCTTTATAGCCAATGAAGTATTTTTGAAGTGTAGTCACTGTTGTAATGTAGGATATGTGGCAGCAAATTTGCACACAGCAAGCTCCTACAAACAGCGATGTGATAATGACCAAATAATCTGTTGGTGATGTTGGTTGAGGGATAAATATTGGCCAGGACACCAGGGATAACTCCCCTGCTCTTCTTCGAAATAATGCGATGGGATCTTTTACGTCCACCTGAGAGAGCAGACAGGACCTCAATTTAGCGTCACATCCAGTAGTGAAAGCAGAATCCATAATAGATTTTAAAAGGTAAGTGGATAAATATTGGAGAAAGAAAATGTTTAAAGGGTATCAGGTAAGAACATGGGCTATGTGGAAAGCTCTCTGAAAGGTGGCACAGCGGCGATGGGCTGAATGGCTTCCTTCTGTACTGTAAATGTTTCTGATTCTACAATTGAATTGTACATAGTACAAGAAGAAAATCCTTCCCCACATATCCTAGCCCCTCCTTCAGAGGAGTACACTGTATGGTACCAGTGTGATTCGTAGCCCTCATTTCCCACATCAGCCATCATTCTGAACCCTCTGTCCGGTTGCCAATTTAATGACATTTTCTGTTGTATGCTTATGGTCTGTGATCAAACTGTGCAAACTCATTTCACATGACCCTTAAGATGTGTAATATTTAATCCTGCGACTGTGGTAGGTTCTGGGGAAATTCTTATCTCCATGGTTTTAGTTTTGCAGCTTATGCACTATGAAATCCCTCCATGGCCTTGGCTCTCCCGATCTCCTCTTGTGTACAACCCCCACACTCTCTGTTCTTCTGACTCTAACCTCTTGTGTATCCTCCATCCCTTCGCCACACCACTGGCAGCTGTACATTCCCGTCTAGGCTCCACACTCTGGAATTCTCTCCCTAAACTTCTCCACATCCTCATTCTCCTTTAGGAACCTACCTCTTTGACCAAGCTTTTGGTCACCTCTTCTACTATCACTTTCTTTGGCTCGGTGTCCATTTTCCCCTTATGCTTCAGTGAAGCGTCTTGGGATTTATTTTTCTACATCAAAATCGCCATGTAAGTGCAACCTTGTTGTTGCAATAATAGAACCATTCAACTCTCAGTAGTGACTTTATTGCTGCAATCCTGTACTATAACCCAAACAAATTCCTAAAAAATAACTTTAAATATAATTTGGACAGTGCCTCTGCTCGCCCTATCCCCCCCCCCATCCACCATTATCACTTCTCCATCGTCACTCTTTGCCATTTTTGCTGTTTTATCTTTTGCTTTTTCTTCCCAATGTAACCTCTTGTAGCTTTTGTATAATTTCAGACTTTTACTTAGCTGTCTCAGTGTAAATCGACCATCCCATTCTTTGACACAAACCTCCAGTGCCAGTTGCTCGCACTGGATAAGCTATTGTTCTGGCAACTGGATCCTGCCAAGATGAGACCACTCCTCCATGATTCAGCAAAGGGTTCGCACTGCACTTGGCTGCCCTTCCTAACTGCTATTGTTCCACGCTCCTGCAACATAAAAAGGGGAAATGCAGAACAATAGGCACCTAGGAGGGGTATCATTAGGCTACGATCATTTATCAAGAATGAAACAAAAATTTTACTTTTTAAAAATATATACATTGTTTGCAGATATAACTGAATATAGGGAGTAATTTGTATTCAGTGAGTTCCCAGGCATTGTGCACGGCACATTAGCTCAGTTAGTAACCCTGTCCCTTTACCACTTGTATGGATCCTCCCACTGAGATCGTCAGCTCTCTGGCACTGTATAACTAAGGAGATGAGAAGAATCGGGGAATTTAATGAGACTGAAAGCCAATAAATCCCCTGGACCTGATGGCCTACACCCTAGGGTTTTGAAAGAGGTGGCTATAGAGATAGTGGATGCATTGGTTGTCATCTTCCAAAATTCCATAGATTATAGAATGGTTCCCGCAGATTGGAAGGTAGAAAATTTAACTCTGCTATTTAAGAAAGGAGGGAGAGAGAAAATGGGAAATTACAGACCAGTTAGCTTGACATCAGTAGTAGGGAAAATGCTAGAATCTATTATTAAGGATGTGGTAACAGGGCACTTAGAAAATAATAGGATTGAGCAGAGTCAACACGGATCTATGAAAGGGAAATCATGTTTGACTAATCTGTGAAAGTTATTTTGAGGTTGTAACTAGCAGAATAGATAAGGGGGGGGACCAGTGGATGGTGGTGTATTTGGATTTTCAGAAGGCATTTGATAAGGTGCCACACATGAGGTTATTAAACAAAATTAGGGCTTATGGGATTAGGGGTAATATACAAGCATGGATTGAGGATTAGTTAATGGACAGAAAACAGAATAGGAATTAAACGAGTCATTTTCAGGTTGGCAGGCTGTAACTAGTGGGGTGCCGCAAGGATCGGTGCTTGGGCCTTCGCTGTTCACAATCGATATCAATGATTTAGATGTGGGGACCAAATGTAATACATTCAAGTTTGATGATGATACAAAGCTAGATTGGAATGTAAGTTGTGAGGAGAATGCAAAGAGGCTTAAAGGGGATAAAGACAGGCTAAGTAAGTGGGCAAGAACATGGCAAATGGAATATAATGTGGAGAAATATGAAGTTATCCACTTTGATAGGAAAAATAGAAAAGCAGAGTATTTTTTTAAATGGTGAGAGATTGGGAAATGTTGGTGTTCAGAGGGACCTGGGTGTCCTTGTACATGAATCACTGAAAGTTAACATGCAGGTATAGCAAGCAAATGGTATGTTGACATTTATTGCAAGAGGAATTGAGTATAAGAGTAAAAATATCTTACTGAAATTATATAGGGTCCTGGTGAGACCTGGAGTATTGTGTACAGTTTTGGTCTCCTTACTTAAGGAAGGATATACTTGTCATAGAGGGAGTGCAACAAAGGTTTACCAGGCTGATTCCTGGATGGGGGGATTGTCCTATGAGGAGAGATTAAGTAGACTAGGCCTATATTCTCTAGAGTTTAGAAGAATGAGAGGTGATTTCATTGAAATATACAAAATTCTTACAGGGCTTGACAGGGTAGATGCAGGGAGGATGTTTCCTCTGACTGGGGAGTCTAGAACCAAGGGTCACAGTCTCAGAAAAAGGGGTCAGCCATTTAGGACTGAGATGAGGAGAAATTAATTCACTCAAGACGGTGGTGAATCTTTGGAATTCTCTACTCCAGAGGGCTGTGGAGGCTCAGTCGTTGAGTATATTCAAGACAGAGATTGATAGATTTTTGGATATTAAGGGAATTGAGGGATATGGGGATAGTGTAGGAAAGTGGAGTTGAGGTAGAAGATCAGCCATGATTTTATTGAATGGTGGAGCAGGCTCGAAAGGCCTAATGGCCTACTCCTGTATCTATTTCTTATGGAAGTTGCTGCTGAAGTTGAAGCTGCCACACAGTTGCCATCTCCAATACATTAATCTTGGAACAGTTTGTGGGTTTGTCCGTAAGATACTGTCACTGTACTGCGGGCCCCCTGACTCCAGCTCGCTGTTTTCCATTCGGCTGCTCTGCAGCACTTTTATCCATTCTCTCTCCAGCTGCTCTCGCTTTGGCCGCTGGGTCCTTGCTAATGGCCATGCACATTCTGGCCCCGTGTCCCGACTTTTCTGCTGGCCCCGTGTCCCGCCCTCTCTGCTGGCCCCGTGTCCCGCCCTCTCTGCTGGCCCCGTGTCCCGACCTCTCTGCTGGCCCCGTATCCCGCCCTCTCTGCTGGCCCCGTGTCCCGACCTCTCTGCTGGCCCCGTGTCCTGACCTCTCTGCTGGCCACGACCTGCAAGGTGTTGAGGTATCCCTTCTGCTGCTTCCCCTTGATCCCCACCTCATCTGATGAGGGCTGCTGTACTGCTGCTCCTCCATCTCTTCCAAATGCAGGCCTGAAGGATGGACATTTTGTGATACTGCTGGTACTCGCCAGCCCACCAATTCTCACCGGTCCTCTGGTCCTCGCCGCCCACGGCCCCCCCAGTCCGCGGTGCTGCAGTTTTTAGCCATTTTTCTCGCTGCTCGATGACGCCGGATTGAAGACGCTCGGTGGTTGGACCACCGCCATCTTGACCAAAACCACAAGCTGCTCCAAGATTAATGTGCTCACCTACACCATGATCCCTGGAAACCAGGGAGAGGGGACATGAGGGTGGGAGGGAGGGGGTCAGTGGGAATCTATGTGTGTGTGTGTGTGTGTGCGCTAGACCCAAGCAGCAGAGTCTCGTCTCCAATCGTCTTGGGTCCCCTTGACATTGGACCAAGACCTTGCTCTGTCAAGTTCGTGTGGTAACTAGTGTGCAGCAGCCACCCCACATTAGTAGAATTCAAGCACGGGCATCTTGCACCCTCTAAAATGAACTTCGGGACCTGGAACGTCAGCACCGAACAGAATAGCGACAGACCTGAACGTCGTACTGCTATCGTTGCCCGAGAACTCAGACACTTCGACATTGACATCGCTGCCCTGAGCAAGACATGGCGGGCAGGAGAAGGCCAGCTCAAGGAACAAGGTGGTGGACACATCTTCTGGAAAGGCAAATCAGAAGAACGCCGTTTCCATGGGGTCAGCTTCGCCATCAAAAATGAGCTAGTCTGGCGTCTTAGAGATTCCCCTTGCGGGATAAATGATTTGCGGGTCTCGTGTCCCTCCGGCTCACCCTAACTTGGAACCAATATGCTATGGTCATCAATGCATATACCCCACCACTGGAAACTATAGACAAGACCAAAGACGAATTCTACTCCTGCCTTGAACAATCCCTGTCCCGAGTTCCAACGGGTGACAAGCTGATCTTCCTTGGTGACTTTAATGCCAGAGTCGGAAAGGACACAGACCTATGGAGAGATGTGATTGGTAGGGAAAGCCAACTCCAATGGTACCCCCCTCCTGACGAAATGTTTAGAACAGAATCTTGACATAAGAACATAAGAAATAGGAGCAGGAGTAGGCCATATGGCCCCTCGAGCCTGCACCGCCATTCAATAAGATCATGGCTGATCTGATCCTGGCCTCAACTCCACTTCCCCGCCTGCTCCCCATAACACTTGATTCTCCTATCATACAAAAATATGTCTCTCTCCAACTTAAATATATTCAGACCCAGCCTCCACAGCTCTCTGGGGTAGAGAATTCCAAAGATTCACGACCCTGTGAGAGAAGAAATTCCTCCCCATATCTGTTTTAAATGGGCGACCCCTTATTCTGAAACTATGCCCCTAGTTCAAGATTCTCCCATGAGGGGCAACATCTACTCAGCATCTACCCTGTCAAGCCCCCTCAGAATCTTATCTGTTTCAATAAGATCACCTCTCGTTCTTCTAAACTCCAAGGATTATAGGCCCAACCTACTCAACTCCTTCATTTCTGGAATCAACCTCGTGAACCTTCTCTGAACAGCCTCCAATGCAAGTATATCCTTCCTTAAATAAGACCAAAGCTGTGTGCAGTACTCTTTGGGCCCAAAATTTATCAACACACCACCCACTATCGCCTGCTTACTGACGAAAAATACAAGTTTCATCAAAAAACAGATACATACCGCTCAGCGGAAATTTCACAGCGATCTCTTCCCCCCCCCCACCGCCTCCCTCCCCCCCCCCCCCCCCCCCGCCTCCCTCCCCCTCCCCCCACAGCGATCTCAGGTGGGCAGTCTCTGGCCTCTTGGGGGACGGAGTTTTAACAGCTGCGCGCCCGTGCACACAACTCGAGAGCCAATGATTCCCGAGTCGAAAGGCCTCCTCCGCCCGCCACTGCCCACTGCACTCCGCTCCCACCCGCTGCATTCCCTTCCCACTGCCTTCACGAAAAGCGGGATGATCTCCCGCCCACTCGGCCCCAGCGGTACTGGGCGGTAAAAAATCACGCACCGCCCGGGGACCGCCGAAAAATGTGCGGAACTTGGGTTTCATCAAATTCGGGCTTTAGGTGTGGTCTTACCAATGTCCTGTACAGTTGGAACAGGACTTTCCTACTTTTATACTCCATCCCCCTTGCAATAAAGGCCAGCATTCCATTTGCCTTCCAGATTACTTGCTGTGCCTGCATGCTAACTTTTTGCGTTTCATGTTCAGGAGCTCCCAGATCCCTCTGTACTACAGCATTTTGTAATAGCCCTCCATTTAAATAATAATTTACTTTTTTATTTCTCCTACCAAAGTGGATAACCTCGCATTTTCCCACATTATAGTCCAATTCTTTGCCCACTCACTGAGCCTATCTATAATCCCTTCGTAGATTCTTTGCATCCTCACAACTTGCTTTCGCACAGTCAGCAAATTTGGCTACGTTCCCTTCATCCAAATCATTAATATAAATTGTAAATGGTTGAGGCCCCAGCACTGATCCCTGTGGCACCCTACTAGTTACAGTTTGCCAACCTGAAAATTACCCATTTATCCCAATTCTCTGTTTTCTGTTAGTTAGCCAATCCTCTTTCCATGCTAATATATTACCCCCAACCCCGTGAGCTTTTATCTTGTGCAGCAACCTTTTGTGTGGCACATTATCGAATGCTTTCTGGAAATCCAAATATACAACATCAACTGGTTCTCCTTTGTCCACTCTGCTTGTTACATCCTCAAAGAACTGCACCAAATTTGTCAAACATGATTTCTCTTTCATATAACCACACTGACTCTGCTTGACTGCATTATGATTTTCTAAATGTCCTGCTACAGCTTCCTTAATGATGGAGTCCAGCATTTTCCCAAAGAGAGATGTTAGGCTAACTGGTCTAGTTTCCTGCTTTCTGTCTCCCTCCTTTCTTAAATAGGGGTGTTACATTTGCGGTTTTCCAGTCCACTGGGACCTCTCCAGAATTCAGGGAATTTTGGTAGATTACAACCAATGCATCCACTATATCTGCAGCTACTTCTTTTAAGACACTAGGATGCATGCCATCAAGTCCAGGGGACTTGTCTATCTTTGGTCCCATTAGTTTGCCTAGTCATAACCAACACCTTGTTTCATCAGAGAGACCAGTACAAGACCTGCTGGCAACACCCTCGCACCAGGCACTGGCATCTGCTAGACTACATCATCGCATGAGCGAGGGACTGCAAGGACGTCTGCATCACCATGACAGGAGCTGACGACTGCTGGACTGACCACCGCCTAATCTGCTCTGTTATCTCCATCAAAGTTGCCTCGAAATGCTGGCGGCAACAGAAACACTGCCGCAAAAAAATCAACGCTGAAGCACTCCAAGCCCCTGCAAAAGAAGCCCTATTCAGCCAACACCTCACAGTCAGTCTGATGACTTCCAATGAACCGGAGCAGCGGCGTGCCCATAATGCCTGGTCTGCCCTCAAATCCACCATAATTAACACCTGTGAAGAGACTCTTGGTTACTCTACCAGAAAACATCAAGACTGGTTCGATGAGAATGACCAGGAGATTCAGGAGCTAATAAACCGCACTCGCAAGGCATTCTTGAATTGGAAACAACATCACAACTCGAGAGAAAGAAAACGAATCTACAGGCAACTGAAGACCGAGGTCCAACAAAAAACTCGTAACCTAAAGGAACAGGTGGTGGGTGGAAAGAGCACAGGAGATCCAGCAACTAGCCGACAATCATGACGTACGCGCCTTTTTAGCGCAGTCAAGAACACCTATGGCCTAAGCACTCAAGGTCCTATCCCACTGAAGGCTAAGAACGGAGAGGTACTCATCAGGGACAGAGTGGCAGTCAGTGCCCATTGGAAGGAGCATTTCGAAGATCTCCTTAACCAAGACTCTTCCTTTGACGTGAGCGTCCTCGAATCCATCCCACAGCATGCTACCCACCACCATCTCGGCACAACACCAGCCCAGCATGAGGTTGAAAAGCCATCCGGCAGCTGAAGAACAACAATGCCTTAGGAGCAGATGGAATCCCCGCTGAAGTACTAAAGCATGGTGGAGAAGTACTCTTGGAGCGAATCCATGACCTCATCACTCTTATCTGGAAGGAGGAGAGCATGCCGGGGGATCTTGGAGACGCCATAATCGTGACCATTTTCAAGAAAGGTGACAAGACTGATTGCGGTAATTACAGAGGAGTCTCCCTGCTGTCTGCCACAGGGAAAATTATTGTCTTAAGTCCCTCTAATTTAGAAAGTACCTCATGTTGACATCAAGTTTCGAGAATACCGAGGAAGTGGAATTTAGGTGCTACAGCAATTGGACAGCAAGTTAGTAGCATCCTCTCAGACAGTAATCCAATGTGCTATCTGCTTGTTCAAGTGGACTTTAGAGATCCCATAAGAATTTTTGAAGAAGAGCGGGGAGTTTCCTCTGGTGTCTTGACCAACTTTCATCCCTGAACCAACACCACCAAATCTCATTTTTGTGTGTGGGATCTTGCTGCCACATAACAACTGGAGTTCAAAAGTAATTAGGGTTAAATACTCTGAGGTGTTGCTTGGAGATGTACTAAGGTGCTATATGCATTCAAATCTCTCATCCGTTCCAGTAAATACTTCGGAAAAATAATCGTTTCATATTTCAACTTTTATCTTCTTAGAACTAACTTCATAGCAGTTTTATCCTTTATCGCTATGTTTTCAGCTGGGTATTAAAGTAGTGACTATGGAGTAGTGGGTAAAAGGTAGCAGTAAATACTACGCCGGTGGCTGCTGAGACTGAAGGGCCTAGAGCTGACCATTGATGTCTTTCAATATTTTCTCTCTTTCCCTCCCTGGTCAGTCTCTCCTGTCGTTATGCCACCTCTCATCTCTCCTCTCTCGTATACTCTATCCTCCAAAATTCCTACGCCAACACTTCATTACTCTACAACCTTCCTACTCTCGTGCCGCCGTCCCAGGCTTGAATCCCTTTAAGACAAACCTGCAGCTTCTTTCTGTGCCTCTCTTGGCATTCTCCGAAGGGCCCACCGTGGAACTCTTCGCTGTCTCCTCACAAGCAGCAACCCCAATTGTCCCATCTTATGCTCTCACCGACCTTATCGCCCAGCGTTCCCGGTGGGGGGGCTAACCTTACCAATCTCCTCCACATCCAACTCATCCCTCCAAGCAATGACCATCTGTATGCTGGCAGTGGATCAGCCATCACGGATCCTCTCAAAATCACCTTGCAGAATATCTGTTCACTTGCGAACAAGGCCATTGCTAGCCATGATCTTATCGTGGATGACTGCATCGATATCATGGCACTAATGGAAACTTGGCTGAGGGATAATGACACATTACCTTTAATCGTAGCCTCCCCTCCCGGCTATACCTTCCACCACTTGCCCCACCCAGACCGCTGTGGTGGCGGTATAGCTCTCATCACCAAATCATACCTTGGTCTGTCCCCCTACTCCTCCGGCACGTTCTCCTCTTTTGAACATCTCACCTTATTCTACCCCTCTCACCTCTCATTCAAAATTCTCATTCTCTACCGCCCACCCAAGTATGATAATTTTATCATAGATATATCCTTACTGCTTTACTCCCTCAGCCTATCGACCGAGCGACTTCTCATCCTCAGTGACTTCAACCTCCATCTCAATTCATCATGCTCTCTCTCCTGAGTTCATTACCCTCCTGTCCTCCTTAAACTCTCCCTCCATGTATATTCCTCAACCCATATTCATGGCCATCCCCTTGACCTTGCAATCTCTCGCGGCCTTGCTATTCCAACCGTGTCAATTAAAGATAAAGCCATCTCTAACCATTTCCTTATATCGCTCTCGACCCACATCCCCCTTCCCCAATACAAACCTACTTCCTTCTGCATCCGCCCCTGGAAAAAACTCTCTCCAAACTCTCTTACAACTGCACTTATCAACGCAAACTGTCCAACTTTTGGCCACCTTTTAAAAATGACATTTCTGCAGCCACCGATCTTGCTCAACCACACCCTCACCACCACCTTTGATGCCCTAGTCCCTATAAAAAAGATTACTCTCTCTCCCACGCTGGCCATTCCCCCTGGTATAGCCTTCATCTTCACTCCCTCAAGTCCAAAGGGCGCAGACTTGAACGGATGTGGCGGACAAAGGGTTTAGCCATTCACCGCCAGATCTGGCTCAAACACATAAAACTTTATCGGACAATACTCGTCTACAAAAACTATTCACTATTCCAGGATCATTGTGGAATGCAAAAATAACCCCCGGCTACTATTCTCTACTGCTAACCATCTTAAATCCATCACTACACTCACCTCCAACAACAAGTGTAAGGAGCTCATGAACTTCTTTGTCTCCAAGACTGAGACCATCCGATCAGCTACCTCTGTGAGTTCTTTCCTTCACCTAGCCCACAGGGCCAAACTTCATCTGAGTCTCCCACCTGTCCTAGCCCTAAACAGAGGTTGGGGTGATCTTGGACCAAGCCTGGAGGCAT
Organism: Pristiophorus japonicus; assembly: GCF_044704955.1. NCBI lineage: Eukaryota > Metazoa > Chordata > Chondrichthyes > Pristiophoridae > Pristiophorus > Pristiophorus japonicus. The sequence continues at coordinate 68,629,617 of NC_091996.1, forward strand.
CATAGGTTAAACAGCTTCCCACTGGTTCTGTAATTTAGTTCCACTCCAGCGGGGAGCTTGTTGATTGTGAGGTGGAGCATGGCAGCAAGGAAGATTGAGAAGAGGGTTGGAGCGCTGCTGCAGCCCTGTTTGACCCCGGTCCGGACGTGAATTGGGTCTGTAGTGGATCCTTTGGTAAGGATCACGGCCTGCATGTCATCGTGAGCAGGCCAAGCACATGCAGCGGAAGGAGCGCGCGGCAAACCAGCCCCACCGACCCCTTCCCTCGACGAATGTCTGTCCCACCTGTGACAGGGTCTGTGGCTCTCATATTGGACTGTTCAGCCATCAAAGAACTCACTTTGGGAGTGGAAGCAAGTCTTTCTCAGTTCCGAGGGACTGCCTATGAATGAATGAAAGCCCTAAACTCACATCTTTCTCTAGTTTCTCTTTGATCGCCCCTCTTGACCTCTCCAAGCTCATCCTATCCATGAGACCCACTTCCTGCTCCCTTGACCCTATTCTCACTAAACTGCTGACTACCCAACTTCCTTTTTTGGCTCCCATGTTAGCCGACATTGTTAACGGTTCTCTCTCCTCGCGTACTGTTCCCCTCTCCTTCAAATCTGCTGCCATCACCCCTCTCCTCAAAAAACCAACCCTTGACTCCACTTTGCTTGCTAACTATCACTCCATCTCCAACCTCCTTTTCCTGTCCAATTACTTGAACGTGTTGTTGCCTCCCAAATCCGTGACCATCTTTCCCTGAATTGAATGTTTGAATTCCTTCAATCTGGTTTTCGCCCCTGCCACAGTACCGAAACGGCTCTCAAAATCACAAATGTATATTATTATATTATCACAAATTACATCCTTTGTGACTGTGACAAAGGTAAACTACCCCTCCTCATCCTTCTGGACCTGTCTGCAGCCTTTGACACAGTTGACCACACCATCCTCCTCCAACGTCTCTCCACCATCGTCCAGCTGGGTGGGACTGCACTCGCCTGGTTCCATTCTTATCTATCTAATTGTAGCCAGAAAATCTCCTGCAATGGCTTCTCTTCCCACTCCCGCATTGTTACCTCTAGTGTCCCCCAAGGATCTATCATTGGCCCCCCTCCTATTTCTCATCTATATGCTGCCCCTTGGCGATGTCATCCGAAAAGACGGAGTCAGTTTCCACAGTTACGCCGACAACACCCAGCTCTACCTCTCCACCGCTTATCGCAACCCCTGCTTGGTATCTAAACTGTCAGGTTGCATGTCCAACATCCAGTACTGGATGAGCAGAAATTTTCTCCAATTAAATATTGGGAAGACCGAAGACATTATCTTTGGTCCCCGCCACAAACTGCGTTCCCTAACCACTGACTCCATCACTCTACCTAGCATCAATCTGAGGGTGAACAAGGCTGTTCGCAATCTAGGCATCTTATTTGACCCTGAAATGAGTTTCCGGCCATGTTGTAGGTATTAGGCACCCTAGGGCAACGGTACCTGTAGGATAAGGTTAGAAATACACCTGTAGTATAAGGTTAGAATTAAATATGTAACTTGTACCATAAAATGGCTACAAGTGAAGCCTCAAGGGATTTCTGTTAGCTGAAATAGACCGCATTCCTGGAAACTGATAATTGTTGTTTCCCACACACAGGACTAACAAGCTAATCAGCCAAGCCTCAGGACTAAATGTTCTGGTGGAAGTAAGGACAATACGACTCTAACAGGATTAAGATAAGGAGGCTACCAAAGACAGCATCCAAGGACAGTAAGATAAGGGAGGCCCAGGCCATGTTACAAGACACATGAGTCATTCCTAGCAACACACCCCTTAGCAACACATCTCTTGGCAACACATGAGCCACTTTACGTTTAGAGACTAACTCTATCTATTGGTCTAATGTAACTGTAGTAAACTGTTGTATGTAACTGTAGTAAACTGTTGTAAAACATATAAAGATCCATGAAACCCTTTGTTCTGCGGAGTGAAGTGCCTGGATCCAGTCCTGAGGCTTCCTCCCCGCTGGCGTTAATAAAGGCCGCATTGGCGTTGGAACCGACTCTCATCCTTGTTTACAAATTATTCCATGGCTTTGCCCCTCCCTATCTCTGTAATCCTTTTCAGCCTCACAACTCCACCTCTGCGCTCCTCAAACTCTGCCCTCTTGAACATCCCTGATTATAACATCTCAACCATCGGTGGCCGTGCCTTCAGCTGTTTGGGCCCTAAGCTCTGGAACTCCCTCCCTGAACCTCTCTGCCTCTCTTTCCTCCTTTAAGACGCTCCTTAAAACCTACCTCTTTAATCAAGCTTTTGGTCATCTGCCTTAATTTCTTCTTTTGTGGCTCGGTGTCAAATTTATCTGTTTTGACTTGTAACACTGCAGTGAAGTGCCTTGGAATGTTTTACTACGTTAAAGATGCTATATAAATAAAAGTTGTTGTTGTTGTGGCGGCAGCACGGCTGGTGGAAGGCTGCTGAGTGTCAGGCCAGAGACTACAGATGATCTTGCAGGATTCCTTCAACCAGCTCTGGGCCTGGAAGGCCCAGCTGTAGACTGCATCACCTCAGGCTGGGTAGCGGCAGTCTGGCTGGCTGGGTAACAAGTGCAGTGGTGGGGTGGCAGTGGTGGGCTCAGGAATGCTGTCATCCTGAGAGAGGACAGCAGGTTCCTGCTCCACTGACCCACTGCCACTCCCCCGGAGTAGCACCTCAGCATCCCACCAATCTGCTGGACCACAGATTGGTGGTCTGCTGTGACACTGTGAGATCTCCAGTCGACTGTGGTGGACCCAGCGGCGATGGCAGCAGTCAGAGCTCGCATGGCATCCAGCGGAGACTGCATGAGAACAGTCTGCTACTCGATGCCACCAACCATTCCCTGCATTACAGTACTAAGACGTTGCATTGTTTCCACCTGTGCTCCAATGGAAGCTGCCACATCTCCATGGCGCCCACCACATGTGGGCCAATGAGCCGCAGCACTCGCTCCTCCACGTCGAACAACTCCTGCAGCTGAGGTTCACCCCCGCCAGTCCTCTGTTGCTCCCTCTGATTATGTGCCATGTGCAAAAGAAAGGAATTTGTGTGAGTAAGAGTCCAGCTATGTGTGAAGGGAGATCTGCCTGCCATCACTGAATAGTAGTGAATGTAGGCAAGGCGTGAGATGAGGATGTGAGTTTGAGTAGCTGCACATGTTTGGTGGGGGAGTGGTGTTTTGTGCAGTGCGCACAGACAGAGGTTCAGAGGCTGGTATGAAGGAGGTGTGAAAGCATGTACTCACCTTGACCAACCAACTGAGGTCATTGAACTTCTTCCTGCATTGTGTGAGTGTTCGATCCACTACAGTGCTGGCTGACACCTCCTCTGTCATTTCCCTCCACATGACCTTGAAGACCTGTGGCAATGGCCTCCTTCCAGTTGGCGGGAAGAGCGCCTCCCTCCTTCTCTCAACTGCCCTCACCAATGACTCCAATGCCACGGCATTAAAACTCCATGCCTTCTCCCTTACAGCTGGATTTGCAGCAGCCATACCAGAAACCTCTTCCACTTACTGTCAGCTCTCCCTCAAATGCAGCACTGGTGAAAATGAACAGCTGCAGCTTAATATAACCTCCCCTTAAGAGCTGGAATGAGCCAGTGTGAAGAATTGAAGGATGATTGCTAAATACAAGTGTCCTGAAACTGGGTAGCGCTCTGCTATTATTAACCCTATAGTGCCCCACTGAGGTCATTAGCGCTTCATTTAACGCCCCCTTCCTTCCTGGGGCGGTAAAGCCCAATTTAGAAGAAGTTAGGATTCGTTTGCACTTGGCGCTAACTTTTCAAAATTTTAAAAGTTAGCACCCCAAATGGGGGGTTACCGAATTTCTCCCGCAATCCTTGTTTTTTTTCTGGATAAATATTGCCCAGGACACTGGGGATAACTCCCCTGCTCTTCTTCGAAATAGTGCCACGGGATTTTTTAAGTCCACCTGAGAGAGCCCCCGTTTAATGTCTCATCTGAAAGACAGAGGAGCATCTTAAAGGAGAAGAAAGAGGTAGAAAGGTGGAGAGTTTTCGGGAGGGAATTCCAGAGTTTACAGCCTAGACAGCTGAAGGCACGGCCGCCAATGGTATATGTGCAAGAGGCCAGAATCGGAGGAATGCAGAGATTTTGGAGGGTTGTAGAGATGGAAGAGGTTACAGGGATAGGGAAGGGTGAGGCCATGGAATGATTTGAAAACAAGAATGAGAATTTTTAAATGGAGGAGTTGCCGCACGAGGAGCCAATGTTGGTCAGCAAGCAGAGGTACAAAGCCTTATCTCAGCCAATCAGACTCCAACTACCGTACTGTCCAGAACTGCCCCTGGATCTATGACAGCACTTCACTCACTGTATGATGATGCCTGTGACAGTATGTGGGTCACTGTATGATGATGCATATAGCAATGAGTCACTATATGATGAAGTATATGGCAGTATGTGAGTCACTCTATGATGATGTCTATGACAGTATGTGAGTCACTGTATGATGATGTCTATGGCAGTAAGTGAGTCACTGTATGATGATGTCTATGGCAGTATGTGTGTCACTGTATCATGAAGTATATGGCAGTATGTGTGTCACTGTATGATGAAGTATATGGCAGTATGTGTGTCACTGTATGATGAAGTATATGGCAGTATGTGTGTCACTGTATGATGAAGTATATGGCAGTATGTGTGTCACTTCGAAAATCTCCTTAACCAAGACTCTGTCTTTGACTCCATCCCACAGCATGCTACCCGCTACCATCTCAGCAAAACCCCAGCCCTGCACGAGGTAGAAAAGGCTATCCATCAGCTCAAGACCAACAAGGCAACGGGAGCGGGTGGAATCCCCACTAAAGCACTAAAGTATGGCAGAGAGGCACTATTGGCACGAATGCATGACCTCATCTCTCTCATCTGGAAGGAGGAGAGAATGCCGGGAAATCTCAGAGTTGCAATAATCGTGACCATCTTTAAAAAGGGGGACAAGTCCGACTGCGGCAACTACAGAGGAATCTCCCTGTTACCAGCCACTGGGAAAGTCGTCGCTAGAATCCTCCTTAACCCGTCTTCTCCCTGTAGCTGAGGAGCTCCTTCCGGGGTCACAGTGCGGATTTCGTCCGCCAAGGGGTACAATGGACATGATTTTTACGGCACGACAGCTGCAAGAAAAATGCAGGGAACAGCACCAACCTTTGTACATGGCCTTCTTTGACCTTACAAAGGCCTTTGACACTGTCAACTGCGAGAGACTATGGAGCATCCTCCTCCATTTTGACTGCCCCTAAAACTTTGTCACCATCCTCCGCCTGCTCCACGATGACATGCAAGCCGTGATCCTGACCAACGGATCCATCACAGACCCAATCAACATCCGGACCGGGGTCAAGCAGGGTGCGTCATCGCGTCAACCCTCTTTTCAATCTTCCTCGCTGCAATACTCCATCTCACACTCAACAAGCTCCCCACTAGAGTGGAACTAAACTACAGAACCAGTGGGAACCTGTTCAACCTTCGACGTCTCCAGGCCAGATCCAAGACCATCCCAACCTCTATCATCGAACTACAATACATTGACGACGCTTGCGTCTGCGCACATTGAGAGACTGAACTTCAAGTCATAGTCAACATCTCCACTGAGGCGTATGAAAGCATGGGCCTTACACTAAACATCCGTAAGACAAAGGTCCTCCACCAACCTGACCCCGCCACACAGCACTACCCCCCAGTCATCAAGATCCACGGCGCGGCCTTGGACAACGTGAACCACCTTCCATACCTCGGGAGCCTATTATCAGCAAGGGCAGACATCGACGACGAGGTTCAACACCACTTCCAGTGCGCCAGCACCGCCTTCGACCGCTTGAGGAAAAGAGTGTTCGAAGATCAGGCCCTCAAATCAGCCACCAAGCTCATGGTCTACAGGGCTATGGTGATACCTGCCCTTCTGTATGGCTCAGAGACGTGGACCATATACAGTAGACACCTCAAATCGCTGGAGAAATACCACAATGTCTCCGCAAGATCCTGCAAATCTCCTGGGAGGACAGATGCACCAACGTTAACGTCCTTGATCAGACCAACATCCCCAGCATTGAAGCACTGACCACACTCGACCAGCTCCGTTGGGCGGGCCACATTGTTTGCATGCCTGACACAAGACTCCCAAAGCAAGCGCTCTACTTGGAACTCCTACACGGCAAGCGAGCCCCAGGTGGGCAGAGGAAACATTTCAAGGACACTCTCAAAGCCTCCTTGATAAAATGCAACATTCCCACCGACACCTTTGAGTCCCTGGTCAAAGACCGCCCTAGGTGGAGGAGGTGCATCCAGGAGGGCACTGAGCACCTCGAGTCTCGTCGCCGAGAGCATGCAGAAAACAGGCGCAGGCAACGGAAGGAGCGTGCGGCAAACCAGTCCCACCCACCCTTTCCTTCATCGACTGTCTATCCTACTTGTGACAGAGACTATGGTTCCCATATTGGACTGTTCAGTCACCTATGAACTCACTTTTAGAGTGAAAGCAAGTCTTCCTCGATTTCGAGAGACTGCCTATGATGATGATGTGTGTCACTGTATGATGATGTTTACGGCAGTATGTGGGTCACTGTATGTGGTATATGTTATATCTTACAAAATACATTCGATACAACTGTGTTAGGGGGAATAACTCGTGGGTTTAATCAAATACTGTCAGACAAGATGGATGCTATCGTAACTACAAAAAACATGCTTTAGCGAGTATCACCACTTGAGGGCGTTATGACAAAAACTCAACTCTAGGTTACTACAACTCCCCTTTTTGCGCACTCTGACATCTCTGTCCTCTGCTTCCTACGGTATTCTAATGAAGTTCACCGGAAGCTCGAGGACTAGGCACTTTACAGGGGATCTCAGAGATGCCGTACTCGTGACCATCTTCAAGAAAGGCGACAAGTCCGATTGCAGTAATTACAGAGGAGTTTCCCTGCTGTTTGCCACAGGGAAGGTCAGTGAGGAGGAGGATTCTTGCAATCACCTTCTCCCTGTGGCTGAAGAGCTCCTCCCAGAGTCACAATGCAGATTCTGCCCACTACGGGGCACAATGGACATGATCTTCACCGCGCGGCAAATACAAGAGAAATGTAGGGAACAGCACCAATCCCTGTATATGGCCCTCTTTGACCTCACAAAGCCTTCGACACTGTCAAACGTGAGGGATTATGGAGTGTCTTCCTCAAATTCGGCTGCCCTCAAAAGTTTGTCACCATTCTTCGCCTGCTTCACGGTGACATGCAAGCCATGATCCTGACCAACGGATCCACCACAGACCCAATTCATGTTCGGACCGGGGTCAAGCAAGGCTGTGCCATTGCACCAATGCTCTTCCTGATCATCCTTGCTGCAATGCTCCATCTCACCCTCAGTAAGCTTCCTGCTGGTGTGGAGCTAATCTACAGAACAAACGGGAAACTGCTCAACCTCCGCCACTTCCAGGCCAGATCCAAGGAAGTCCCATCCTCTGTCATTGAATTACAGTACGCAGATGACGCTTGCGTCTGTGCACAATTGTAGGCTGAACTCCAAGCCATCGTCAACACCTTCACTGAAGCGTACGAGAACATGGGCCTTACACTCAACATCCGTAATACAAAGGTCCTCTACCAACCTGCCCCCGCCACACAGCACTGCCCCACGATTATCAAAATCCATGACGTGGCCTTGGACAACGTGGACCATTTTCCATATCTCGGAAGCCTACTGTCAACAAGGGCAGACATCGCCGACGAGGTCCAACACCACCTTCAGTGTACCAGTGCAGCCTTCGGTTGCCTGAGGAAGAGAGTGTTTGAAGACCAGGACCTCAAACCCGGCACCAAGTTCATGGTCTGCAGAGCAGTAGTGATAACCGCCCTCCTATATGGATCAGAGACATGGAGTATGTACAGCAGGCACCTCAAAACACTGGAGAAGTACCTCTACAAGATCCTGCAAATCCATTGGCAGGATAGACGCACCAACGTCAGTGTTCTCGATCAGGCCAACATCCCTAGCAACGAAGCACTGACCACACCCGACCAGCTCCGCTGGGTGGGCCACATCGTCCGTATGCCCAATATGAGACTTCCAAAACAAGCGCTCTACTCGGAGCTTCAAAACGGCAAGCAAGCCCCAGGTGGGCAGGGGAAATGCTTCAAGCCTCCTTGAAAAAGTGCAACATCCCACCCACACCTAGGAATCCCTGGCCGAAGACTGCTCAAAGTGGAGGAAAAGCATCCGGGAAGGCGCCGAACACCTCGAGTCTCTTCGCCGGGATCAAGCTGAAGCCAAGCGTAGACAGCGAAAGGAGCGTATGGCAACCCAAGCGCCCCACCCACCCGTTCCTTCAACCACCGTCTGCCCCACCTGTGACAGAGACTGTAGGTCCCGCATTGGACTCATCAGTCACCTGAGAACTCATTTTTAGTGTGGGATGTCATCCTCAGCTTCAAGGGACTGCCTAAGAGAAGATTTCCCTTCGCAGAGGGGTCAACAACTAGGGGGCATAGAGTTAAAGTAATTGGCAGAAGGTTTAGAGGGGATTTGAGGGGAAATCTTTTCACCGAGAGGGTGTTGGTGGTCTGGAACTCACTGCCTGAAAGGGTGGTAGAGGCAGAAAACCTCACCACATTTAAGAAGTACTTGGGTATGCATTTGAAGTGCCGTAACCTACAGGACTATGGACCAAGAGCTGGAAAGTGGGATTAGGTTGGATAGCTCTTTGTTGGCCGGCGCGGACACAATGGGCCGAAATGGCCTCCTTCTGTGCTGTAAATTTCTATGATTCTATAATAAAGAGTAGTCAGCACGGATTTCAAAAGGAAAGATCATGCTTGACTAACCTTAGTGAATTTTTTGAAGAAGTAACAGAAAGAGCAAACAAGGATAAGCTAGTATATGTAATATATTTGGATTTTCAAAAGGCCTTTGATAAGGTACCGCATAGTAGACTCATGACTAAGGTCAGAGCATGTGGATTTAGGGTGCAAGTAGCAGAATGGATAGCAAGCTGGCTACAAAATAGAAAACAGAGAGATGGAGTAAAGGGTTGTTACTCAAATTGGCAAAAGGTGGGAAGTGGTGTTCCACAAGTAAGTGCTGGGACCACTGTTGTTGACTGTTAAACCATTTGGACTCAGGAATCGGAAGAACAATTGCGGATGACACCACATTGCGGTTTCTAGTTAATATTGGGGAAGACTGCGACAAAATACAAGACATTAATAAAATTGCAGAATGGGCGTGTAATTGGCAAATGAACATCAATATAGATAAGTGTGAGGTATTACATTCTGGTAGGAAGAATAAGGAGGCCACATACTCATTGGAAAATAAATGTCTAAATAGGGTAGAGGAGAAAAGATCCACATATGACTAAAAGTAGTGACACATGTTAATAAGACCATAAAAAGCAAACAAAGCACTGGTGTTCATTTCTAGAGGGATAGAATTGAAAAGCAGAGAAGTTATGGTAAACTTGTATAGAACCTTGGTTAGATCACATTTAGAGTATTGTACGAAGTTCTGGTCTCCATATTATAAAAAGGATATATATATAAGGGCACTGGGGAAGGTGCAAAAATGATTTACAAGGATGATATCGAACTGAGAGGTTATACCTGTTAGGAAAGATTGAATCAGCTGGGGCTCTTTTCTCTGGAAAAGAGAAGGCTGAGGGGTGACCTAATAGAGGTTTATAATATGAAAGAGTTTGATAGAAGAAATGTAGGGAAGATCTTTCCACTTGTGGGGGGAGACCAAAACTAGGGACAATAAATATAAAATAGTCACTAATAATCCAATAGGTAATTCAGGAGAAACCTCTTTACCCATAGAGTGGTTAGAATGTGGAACTCGCTACCACAAGGAGTAGTTGAGGCAAATAACATAGATGCATTTAAGGGGAAGCTAGATAAATACATGACGGAGAAAGGAATATGATATGTTGATAGGATTAGATGAAGTAGGGTGGGGGGAGGCATGCGTGGGACATAAACACTGGCTTGGACAAATGGCCTGTTTCTGTGCTGTACATTCTATATAATTCTGATGTACCTACAGAATACATCACACTATTATAGCAATTTTTTGGAGGTGGAGGGAGAAGTGTTGGCCAGGACACTGGGAGAGTTCCCTGCTCCTGAAATGGTTTCATGATATTAAATATCACCTGAATCACATAAGTAGACAGGGCCTTTAACACTTCATTCCAAAAGATGGCACCTTCAACAATGCCACACTTCCACAGTATTGCACTGGAATGTCAGGCTAGAGTATGTGTTTATAGCCTAGAATGGGATTTGAATCCACAACATTCTAAGGCGTGAAAGTGCTATCAACTGAGCCAAGCTGACCCTCCTCAGCTGGAAGATACAATGAAGGAGGGGCACTTGATACCTAGGGTATGATTTTGTTGATAGGACTAAAAATGGAGGTTGTTTTTCACTCAAAGAGTGAGTAAGACTCTACTTTTAGTAAGTACCATTTTTTGCACCAAAAACAAATCTATGGAAGGAAAACAAAAATCTGAAGGTTGGTTAAAGCCTAGTCATACCTGTTTGGTCTAATAGTCATGAGTGATTGGCATGCAGCAAATAATCTTACCCTGTATCTAGCAGTACCTTTTACTGTACAGTTATCTTTGTTTCCACAAATCTTGGCATTCCCTGGTGTAAAACAAACTGTTTGCTATGCCTCTTGTAACATGTTCTTGAAATGCAGTTAAGTCAGAAATGTGACATTTAAAAAAGAGTTACATGAATTCTATTCACCTGGCAGCTATTTTAGTAACTGCAGAATATTGTTTATTGTAAAGTGGTCATGTATTGCTCGGTAGCCCGGACAGTAATTCATATGGAAGGAGGTCTGCCAGAGACTGGAGCTGGAAGGCCAGCGACTCACATTTCTGATATCAAGCAACCACTCACTAGTTATGTACCAAACTTGTGCAACCTAGAAATGGAACTGTCAATGGAGAAGTGCTAAGTACACCAGCTATTATGTGTTGTGCATGGTGCAATTGGACTATGTCTCAGATAGTTCTGTAAAACAGAAAAATGGATAAACACTAGGAGGATAAAATGCTTGATGCAATTAAATTTAGCCCAGTTAATTGCGACTCCCATAAAGAAAAACATTTTGATGCACGCCTCAGTATTGCTATCATATATCTTTTGTTGCTCAATATATTCCCATTTTATGTTTCATCAGTGAAGATAGCCTCCTAACTCCTGGACAACAATCAGGAGACTTTTGTTTGGTGATCAGCACCAGAGAATTATCAGTAGGTCTTTCATATTGCACCATCACACATCCCATCCTAACCAGCTGCCAAGGTGTGAAAGTGCAAACTAATGGTCATTTTTAAAGTATTATTTTGTTTTGACAATTTGAACACTGAGGCAGTTAAGGTGCTTTATGACACCATGAAAAGGACATTGTGAAGTCACAGCAGTTATTGTGACAGATTGGAGTACAGCTGTTCCCTGGCAACAGCCACTCAAAACTAACCAAGGGCGAGCAAGCAAACGCCCCCCCCCCCCGTTGAATTGAACCAATGGGAAGGCGATCGGGTTGATTGACGGTAGGAGCTGTCCAATAGGAAAAGGGCGGCGATGACGCAGTATGATATAAAGAATGATGCGGGCATTCGCACCTCAGTTGAACGACCAGTTATCCGGGTTAGAGTGGTTTAGGCAGAGCTGTCGGTATGCGAGAGATCGTGCATCTTCAGGCTGGCCAGTGTGGCAACCAGATAGGGGCCAAGGTATGTAAAGTTGGCCGGATTAGGATTAGGGCAAGTCGGACATTTTTGGAACGGATGGTGGGGGGTGGGGAAATGGGGGCCGGACCTCTGTTGCGCTGCGGCCAGAGAGTGGCCGCGTGGGGCCGAATGTCGGGTCGGATTTTAAAGCCCAATTTGTGGAGGCTGCTTGGGCTGTGTGTGGGCTGGGTTGGCGCTCAGGCCCATGGCTGACCGTTACGCGCCGAACTCACCGCTGCTCCTTCGTCATGGTGAATGGCGGCCGCCGGCGCTCGAGCGTTTGAAAAAGCTGCGCGCTCCGGCAGCACGCGTGCGCGGTTGCAGCCCCGGCGCTGTCAATGTGGGCAAGGCGGCGTGCTGCGCATGGGCTGTGGTGCCGTGTGGGGGAGAGATGTACAGGAAAAAATGTACTTGGCATTCGGCTGCTTCCCGCCTGCCTCCTTTCGTCTTGCGCTTCACATTCCCGCCGCGAGAGTTGTGTCCTTTATCGGCTTGATGTACTTGGTTTTACTGGTCTCCGCTAACACGCACTCGCTTCTGAGTCAGAAGGTTGTGTGTTCAAGTCTCATCTCCAGAGATGAACTCCAATAATCTAGGCTGACACTGCAGTGCAAGACTGAGGTAGTGCTGCACTGTGCCCCCCCCCCCCAACCCCAAGTGGATGTAGAAGATTCCATAGCACTATTTCAAGAGGAGTAGGGGAGTTTCCCCGTGTCCTGGATAATATTAATCCCTCATTCAACATCACTAAAACAGATTATTTGGTCATTATTATATTGCTCTTTGTGGGAGCTTGCTGTGTGAAAATTGGCTGTTTGTGTTTCCCACATTACAACAGTCATTACAATTCAAAAAGTAATTGATTGGCTGTGGGATGTTCTGAAAGGTGCTTTAGAAATATAAAGAACATTAGAAAATAAGAAATAGGAGCAGGATTAGACCCTGCTAGCCTGCTCTGCCATTCAATAAAATCATGGTGGATCTGATCTTGGCCTCAACTCCACTTCCCTGCCTGCTCCCTATAAACCCTGACTCCTTTATTGTTCAAAACTCTATTGATCTCCACCTTTTTTTAAAAATATGTTCAATATCCACAGTGCTCTGGGGTAAAGAATTCCACAGATTCATGACCCTCTGAGAAGAAAATCCTCCATCTCTATTTTAATTGGTGACCCCCCTCCCCATTAAACTATGCCTCCAGATTTCCCCCTGAGGGGAAACATCCTCTCTGCATCTGCCCTGTCAAGCCATCTCCATAATCTTGAAATCTCCTCATCTATATCCCTTTGCATATTATTTGTGTCCTTACTACTTGCTTTCCCACCTATCTTTGTATCATCAGCAAAGTTGTCTACATTACACTAGGTGCCTTCATCCAAGTCATTAATATAGATTGTAAATAGTTGAGGCCCCAGCACTGATCCCTGTGGCACCCCACTAGTTACAGTTTGCCAAACTGAAAATGATCCATTTATCCTTACTCTTTTCTGTTCATTAGGCAATCCTCTATCCCTGCTAATATATTGCCCCCCAACCCCATGAGCTCTTGTCTTGTCTTGTGCAGCAACCTTTTATGTGGCACCTTATCCAATGTCTTTTGGCAATCCAAATATGTTGCATCTACTGGTTCCCCTTTATTCACCCTGCCTGTTCATTACATCCTCAAAGAACTCTAGAAAATTTGTCAAACATGATTTCCCTTTCATAAAACTATGCTGACTCTGCTTGACTACTATGATTTTCTAAATATCCTGCTACTAATTCCTTAATAATGGACTCTAGCATTTTCCCAATGATGGATGTTAAGCTAACTGAGCTATAGTTTCCTGCTTTCTGTCTCCTTCCTTTCTTAAATTATAGTTTTACAATTATAGTGTTACAATTATAGTTTTCCAGTCTGCTGGGACCTCTCCAGAATCTAAGGAATTTTGGTAGCTTGCAACCAATGCATCTACTATATCTGCATCCACTTCTTTTAAGACCCTAGGATGCAGGTCATCAGATCCAGGGGACTTGTCCACCTTTAGTCCCATTAGTTTGCCTAGTACTTTTTCTCTTGATCAGTGTTTGTTTTAGGTTCTACCCTCCTTATAGCCCCTTGATTATCTATTATTGGGATGCTTTTAGTGTCTTCTACTGTGAAGACCGATACAAAATATTTATTCAAAATCTCTGCCATTTCCCTGTGTCCTATTATTAATTCCGCAGTCTCATCCTCTAAGGGACCAATGTTTAGTTTAGCTACTTTCTTTTTTTTTATATGCCTGTAGAAGCTCTTGCTGTCTGTTTTTATATTTCTTGTTAGTTTACACTCATAAGCTACCTTCTCTATTTTTCTAGTCGTCCTTTGCTGGTTTCTAAAAATTTCCCAATCCTCTGGCCTACCACTAATCTTTGCAACATTGTACACCTTTGTTTTCAATTTTATACCATTCTTTACTTCCTTAGTTAGCCAGGGATAGTTCATCCTCTCTTAGTCTTTGTTTCTCACTGGAATATATCTTTGCTGAGAGTTATGAAATATCTCCTTAAATGTTTGCCACGGTTTATCTACCATCTTGCCCTTTAATCTATTTCACTTTAGCCAATTCTGCCTTTATACCCTTGTAATTGCTTTTGTTTAAGTTCAGAACACTAGTTTGAGACACAAGTTTCCTGCCCTCAAACTGAATTTGAAATTCTACCATGCTATGATCGCTCTTCCCTTGAGGATCCTTTGCTATGAGATCATTCATTAATCCGATCTCATTACACATTACCAGATCTAAAATAGCCTGCTCCCTGGTTGATTGGTTCCACAATTTTCTAAAGAAACCATCCCGAATACACACTTCCTCCAGGCTACCTTTGCCAATTTGATTTGTCCAATCTATATGAATATTAAAATCGCCTGTGATTACTGCAGTACCTTTCTTACAAGCCTCCATTATTTCTTGATTTATGCTCTGTCCTACAGTATAGCTACTGTTAGGGGGCCTATAGTGATTGATTTATTTTTCAGATCCTTTTGAGTCTTTCATTTTGATACTTGGATATATTTTTGTTTTATTTCCCCCTGTTGTGCATTTCTTCTGCTTTAAACATCCCACATGAGACTAATCAAATGAATATCAATTAGTCAACCAAAAAAATTGCCAATGCTGGAAATCAAATAAAAATTAAAAAAAAAATAATACTGGAAATGCTCACTAGGTCAGTCAGGATTTGTGGAGGGAGCAGAAGAGTTAACATTTCAAGTGAGTCAGAGTAAAATGTGTGATTGGATAAGTGCTTTTTAAAAAAAAATGTGAACTGTAAGGGTACTTGTGAATGAGATTGTTGGACTAGGTGAAGTGCTAATTGCAGTACTGCAGGGGACAATGCTTTGGACCCCTGTTTATTATTCATCCAAACGACCTGGATACAGGTTGGAGTTTGAGCACAAACCTTGGTAATATAATATGTAGCATCTCTTCTACTTCCACCTCATTCATAAGGCTGATGTGTGTATTCCCTTATTTCATTCTAATGAATTTGTGGTCAAGCTTTACAGTGTACTCTCTACCTGTGAGGACAAGGAGAAAGACTGCAGGGAGCACAGCCACCATGCAGACCAAGGCACCTTGACTCAGAAGGCTGTCCAAGGGGGGGGGGGGTTGGTGGTGTAAGAGTAGAATAGAAATGTGGTAATGGTGGGGACTCATTATTATTTATTATTATTATAACTAGGGGAATAGATTGTCTTCTGTCACTAATAATGAGAATCCCGAAGGGTGTGTTGCTAGGGTAAAGGATATCTCTCAGCGGCTAGAGAGAAACTTGGAAAGGGAGGGGGTAAATCCAGTTGTCGTGATCCATGTTTGAACAAACAACATGGGTAGGAACAGGGAGAAAGTCCTACTGAGTATGAGGATTTGGGCTCTTAATTTAAACATCAGGGTTCGACGGTAATCTACAGATTATTGCCCGAGCCGTGTACAAATTGGCATAGAAGCAGACAGATCAGGAGAATTAACATGTGGCTAAAGGGCTGGTGTGTGGCGGGGAGAAAGGGGTTCCCTTTCATGGGATACCGGTGCCAGTTCTGGGACAGGGAGGAGCTGTATCGATGGGACAGGCTCCACCTGAACCTGGAATGGGACCTGTCTCCTGGTGGAAAGGGTAAATAGGGAGGTGGCAAAGGCTTTAAACTAGTAAGATGGAGGGAGGTATCTACAAGAAACAGAACCAGCCTAAATATAAACCAAACAGGAAAAGAGAGCATAGGAAAGAATAAAGTAAGGGAGGACATTTATGGCAAGGGAATAAATAGTTATAGAACAGGAGTCTAAAAAAAATAGTTACACAAAGTGAGAAGTCTTATTAAAAATGGGTTCACCTGCCTGTACAGCAATGCACACAGTGTCCGTAATAAAACAGGGGAGCTGGGAACTATTGACTTCCTAACACAGATGAGGCTGCACACAGGAAGGTTAAAGTAACAGTGACCTCAGTCTTTAAGACACTCCAGAGTGAAGAACAGGCCTTGGGGGCCGGTTTATATACAGTGCCCCCAAGGGATGCTGGGATCCCTTGGGACTTCAAGGGATGGCGAGGTGATGAGTATCTGTAAAGCATGCACTCCCTGTTGGCGGAACATGGGACTGCATGCTTTACAGATACACATCACCTCGCCCGCCCCCCCCCAACCCCATGTCAGAGAAAACTATTTACAAGGTGAGGTGGTTGGGATCCTTTCTTTCCCTGTGTGGACTACCTCTGTACAAATGTCTGTTCTGGTGTGTTGGCTGTGCCCTTGCTGGTCTGGTGCTGTTGGCCCTGCAGGGCTGCTGGGTGAGCCTCTCCTTGCTGGGCTGTTGGGCGTGATGAGTTCGAATTCCTGGTCTGGCGTGGTGTCGTTGATCCTTTGGGTGTGTTGTGGGCTCGCAAAAGGTGGTGTCTGCTGTGGGTTGTTCAGGGCTGTCTGTGAACCGCAGCCTCGTTTGGTCCAGGTGCTTTCTGCAAATTTGTCCATTGTCTAGTTTGACTACAAACACCCTATTCCCTTCTTTAGCTATCACCGTGCCCGCAATCCACTTGGGACCATGTCCATAGTTTAGCACATACACGGTCATTAGATCAATTTCCCATGACACACTGGCGCAACCATTTACATTTTGTTGCTGCCACCTGCTCTCTACCTGATCATGCAGGTTGGGGTGAACCAGCGAGAATCTGGTTTTAAGTGTCCTTTTTAGGAGTAGCTCAGCCAGGGCACCCCTGAGAGCGAGTGGGGTCTCGTGCAGTAGCTGAGCAGTACTTGGGAAAGGTGGGTTTGGAGTGAGCCTTCTGTGACTCGTTTAAGGCTCTGTTTGATGGTTTGTACTGCCCGCTCTGCCTGCCCATTTCGACCTCTTCAGCCGCAGCCCTACACGATCCAGTCGCTGGAGGACTCCTCCAGGATTTGTAGGTGCTCGGCAGTGTCCTGACCCATGACCAATATGTCGTCCTGAAAGACCACCGTGTGTGGTACCGACTTGAGTAGGCTCTCCATGTTTCTCTGGAAGATCGCTGCAGCCGACCGAATTCCAAATGGGCATCTGTTGTAGACGACCAGTCCCTTGTGCGTGTTGATGCAGGTGAGTCCCTTAAGACTCCTCCAGCTCCTGCGTCATGTAGGCCAAAGTCAGGTCGAGCTTGGTGAACGTCTTGCCTCCTGCCAGCATCGCAAATAGGTCATCTGCCTTGGGTAGCGGGTATTGGTCCTGTAGCAAGAAACGATTAATAGTTACTTTATAATTGTCGCAAATCCTGACCGTGCCATCACTTTTGAGTACTGGAACAATTGGGCTGGCCCACTTGCTGAATTCCACTGGGGAGATGATGCCCTCGCGTTGCAGCCTGTCCAGCTCGCTTTCCACTCTCTCCCTCATCATGTGAGGTACCGCTCGCACCTTGTGGTGAATGGGTCGAGCCTCTGGGACCAAGTAGATCTGCACTGTCTCCCTGGAAAAGTTTCCAATGCCTGGCTCAAAAAGGAAGGAAATTTGTTAAGAACCTGGGTACATGAGGCCTCAATGACATGTGATAGCGCTCAGATGTCATCCCAGTTCCAGCGGATTTTGCCCAGCCAGCTCTTTCCAAGCAGTGTGGGTCCATTGCCCGGGATAATCCAGAGTGGCAGTTCGTGCACCTTGTAGGTGACCTTGACTATGGCGCTGCCCAGGACAGTGATGAGCTCTTTGGTGTACGTTCTCAGTTTCGTGTGGATGGGGCTCAGGGCTGGTCTGAATGCCTTGTTGCACCACAGTCTCTCAAACATCTTTTTACTCATGATGGATTGGCTAGTGCCAGTGTCCAGTTCCATGGCTACAGGTAAGCCATTCAATTTTACGTTTAGCATTGTAGGTGGACATTTCGTCTCAAATGTGTGCACCCCATGTACTTCAGCATCTGCCTCCTCTCTGAGGCTTGAAATTGCTTTGATCCACCATGGACCGATCTTCCTCTGCCACACGTGGTGATCATCAGGTTTTGCAGAGCTTGCAGCTCATTTGCAAGCTTGTTGGAGGTGCCCCATTGTTCCACAGGTCTTGCAAACATACCTCTTTGAAGCGGCATGAATAGGCTGAATGGAAGCCTCCACACTGCCAACAAAGTGTGAATTGCCTTGCATTCATCCTTTGTTGGGGACTGAATCATCTGGGTCACCTGAGGCCTGCTGGCAGTTGTAGACTTGTGGTTTCTACCCTGTACATTTCTGCTCACAAACACAGTTCGTTAATTTATGAACATTGCTAGCACTTGGGTGCTGAGATTTGTTTGGTGTTATCATTGGTGGACATAAACACCTGTGCTATCGCAATGGCCTTACTGACGGTCGGTGTCTCTACAGTCAAAGGTTTTCATAGGATGGTCTCGTGGCCAATGCCCAGTACAAAAAAGTCTGAGCATTTGCTCCAGGTAGCCATCAAACTCACATTGTCCTGCAAGTCGCCTTAGCTCGGCAATGTAGCTCGTCACTTCCTGACCTTTAGATCACTGGCATGTGTAGAACCGATACCTCGCCATCAGCACGCTCTCCCTCGGGTTAAGATGCTCCCAAACCAGTGTACACAGCTCCTAATATGACTTATCTGTGGGTTTCACCAGAGCCAGAAGATTCTTCATGAGGCTGTAGGTCGGTGCCCTGCAGACCGTGAGGAGGACCGTGCTCCTTTTTGCAGCGCTTCCTCCTTCGTCCAGCTCGTTGGCTACAAAGTACTGGTCTAGCCATTCGACATAGACTTCCCAATCCTCCCCCCTCTGAGAACTTCTCCAGGATGCCCACAGTTTGCTGCATCTTTGCATTGGATTTGTATTCTCGTCACCAGTTATTGTGTTTCTAACACAGATGAGGCTGCACACAGGGAGGTTAAAGTAACAGTGACCTCAGTCTTTAAGACGGAACAGACCTTAGGGGCTGGCTTATATACAGTGCTCCCAAGGGATGCTGGGATCCCTTGGAACTTCAGGGGATGAGCTCCCTGGTGGCAGAACATGAGTGCATGCTTTACAGATACCAAACAGAGACAATTATGCATTGAGGAACCAGACATAGTAGGAATTGCTACAGAAAAATCAGTACTGGGAATTAAACATTGTAGCGTAGAACATTTAGAAAAAAGTGACGCAGCTATCAGCAAGACAAAAATAGAAGTTGTGATGGAGATGAAGGATAATAAGGATCAATCACACTAATAGGTGCAGACTACAGACTACTAAAATAGTGGAAGGGAGGTGGAGCAAGAAATATGCATACAAATTAGGGAAATGAGTTTTAAAAAACCCAGCAATAATCATGGATTTCAACTACCCCGATATTAATTGGACATGGGTTAAGGAGATGAGAATAGAGTTCCTACAATGTGTACAGGACTAACCCAATATGTAAAAAAAAAAAACTATTTGGTGTTGGATCTAGTAATGGGGAAGATCAGAGAAGTAAAAGTAGGAACATCTAGGCAATCGTGACCATAATATAAAGCGCTTTAAGATGATTGAGAAGGACATAAGTATGATGAAAACCAGGGTAATGGATTTTTGAGGGGCTGAGAATAGATCTCGTGGAAAATAAAATGGGCAACAATATTGGCTAAAAACAATAGAGCAGCAATGGGAAACATTTAAAACTCTGTTCAACAGAGTGCAGGAACAATATATTCTGCTAAAAGGAAAGAACAATCTAAACATTAATTGGACTCCATGGATTAATAAAGCCATAAGGGAACAATTGAGGATTACATTAAGTACATACAGCAGGGAGTGCATGATGAGAGAGAAAATGAAAAGATTAGGAGAGAAGTCGAAAAACAATTGGGAAGGCAAATGGAATTATGAAATTTAAATGATCAAGGAACAATACAAAATAGTAAAATATTTTACAGGCACATCAATAAAAGAAGGAAGGAAGGTTGGGATGGGAATAGGGATAGACAGGGTAATACCACAGATAACGATAGAGATGGCAGAAATATTAAATCATTTTTGCTTCAGTATTTACCAGGGAGATAGAACAGGTGGACATGACATTGGGTGATGAGCTGTGCATTTAAAATAGAGGGAATATATTCAATAAACTAATCATACTCAAGAAGATAAAGCCCCCGGTACAGATGGATTGCATCCATGCATTTAAAAATAATCCGGGGAAGAGATAGCAGAGGCATTGCTACACATTTAATAATTCGTTGGCTATCCGCCAGGCTTTTTCTAACGTCATGCCTATTATTTAAGAAGGGGGCTAGAACATGTCCAGTGAATTATAGACCAGTCAGCTTACCATTGGTAGTAGGAAAAATAATGATTTACTAAGTGAAGGAGAAAATGGAAGGACACCTGGAAACCAAAAATATAATCAGCATGGATTTCAAAAGGGAAAGTCTTGCTTGACCAATATCATTTAATTTTTTTGAAGAGGTAAGAGAGTAGACCATGCTAATGCAGTAGATGCAATTATCTAGATTTTGAAAAGGCCTTTGATAAAGTATCCCATAATAGACTGATGAATGAGGTCAGTGAATGTGGAGTTAGGGGGGAAAAGTAGCAGAATGAATAGCTAGCTGGCTTCAAGACAGAAAGCAGAGTGGGAGTTAAAGGTGGGTAGTGGTGGTCCACAAGGATCAGTGCTGGGACCATTGTTGTTCACAATTTACATTAACAATTTAAACTTTGGAATCAAAAACACAATTTATAAATTTGCAGATGGCACCAAATTGGAGGGGGGGGGGAGAGATAATCTAATACTGAGGAGGACTGCAACAAATTACAGGAGGACATTAATAAACTAGCAAGTATGGGCATATAATTGGCAAATTACATTCAACACAGATAAATGTGAGTTATTACATTTTGGTGGGAAGAATACAGAGGTCACTTATTACTTGGAAGGTGTGAGTCTGGGTGGGGTAGAGGAGCAAAGGATCTGTGTACAAATACACAAGTTAGCAAGGCTGTGAAAAAAGCAAACCACGCACTAGAGGTACAGAATTTTGTTAAACCTGTATCGAACATTGGCTAGACCAGAGGGCTCAAATTTCCCCAGGAGTTACCCCGCTTTTTTTTTTGGAGCAAATTTCCCCATTTAAAAATTGCAAATTTCCCCATTTAACTTGCTCCAGTGTAAGTCAGTTAGTTAGGTTTTCTTTTAGTTTCGTTTTTTTTCCTCCAAAAGGGGGCGTGACCAGCCACTTGCGTCTGATTTGGCCAGCTGAAAGTTACACTGGCCTAAGTTAGTTTAGAGTATGTGGCCACTTTTGTAGGCACAGAAAAATCTTACCTACATTTAAGAAATCAGTGCAGGGAGCCAGAGATTGGGTGAGGCTGGTGGGGGGAGGGGGGCACCCAGCTTGGGTCTGGCTGGTGCGTGAAGTGGGAGTGAAATTTGAGTCTCTGGCCTTTGTGCTCTTATTGCAGAAGCCAGCTCCCTCATGGCATCTGCCATTGTCTGCACACCCTCTGAAATGCCCGCCCTGACTTCCCATCTTAGTGCAGAGATTTCACCCGGTAGTATGGCGACCTCATCACGCACCCTTCTGACGGCCGCCATGAGTGATCTTATGAGGGCATTGGTCTTCTCGCCCAATGAAAAAACCTGATTTACTTCTGCTGAGGGCTGCTTCTCAGGAGAGACTGGTCGGCTTCTCCTTCTCATTGTGGGTCTACCTAGTGGCACCCCTCCAGTGCAAGGCGTAGGCTGGCACGGTGGGGCACTGGGTGTCCCAAGATGCATTTTCCGACCGCCACTCGGACCCTCGACCTCGAAGGTGTGAACCCATGGAACTGTTAGCGTGAATGTTTTCTCGGAAGAATCACTCAACACTCAATCGGTTCCAACGCCAAAGCGGCCTTTTATTACGCCGGCGGGGAGGAAGCCTCTGGTCTAGATCCAGGCACCTCTCTCCAACAAACAAAGAAATTCATCGATTATTTATATGTTTTACAATAGTTCATTACAGTTACTCAGCCCACTTCGGCTGGACACAATCCAATCATAACGATTATAGGTTTCTTTAACCCAGTAGAATTCCCCTGATACCTCAGGGGCTGTATGTTTGGTTTTTGTCAGCTCGGGCTGATTAATAACCTCGTTATGAGGTAGGCCTCCTTATCTCTGTTCCTCGGGGCTTTGCTGTGCGAAGTCCTTGATTAAGGACATTCCATACTGGGTACTATAATGGTTCGTTAGTTATCTTGTCTCAAGTGGATGATCCAAGGCATTCCCGGTAGTGGGCCTCACTAGGTCATTGCTCGGTCAGCCTCAGTCAACAGTTCATTGCTTGACTGACTGAGTTCCCATCATGTTTGGGCAGCCATTTTATATGTGGCCACTTTAAACCTATGAGTTTAGATATATTCATCAGGTGCCTAATGCCTACAACAGAAGGTTGCCGAGGAGCCAATGGAGGGTTCTGGCTGTGTGATGCTCTGATATGTCCTGATCGATATCGCGATCGGCATTCTCCTGAGCACATATTTCCATGGACGCCCCCCCACCCGCCTTGGTTTGGAGCGCACTCATCTGGATCCTCAGGATCTTGAGTGCTGTCTTTTTCTGCAAAAGACAACACAACGGTCAAATGGTTAGCAGCACAGGAGGGGGCAGGATGGGTGGCATGAGTAGTCTCCCATGTAGCAGGCCAGTCAGCAGGTTGATTTGAAGGGCCACTATGCATTTTAATGACTCGCCCTTGCCCTCGTGTGTGGGTCCAGCTTGTGCAGAGCTGCTGCTTTTTCTGCCAATGCAAGGCAGCAACCCTCTGTTCCAGGGGTGTCAGTTGGTGCAGATTTGGCGGACCTCCTCCTGTTCTAGTTCTCCCTCTTGCTGTGGGCCAAATTCTTCTGCAAAGATGAAAATATAAATTGTCAGACATGATGTGCTTCTGATGGGTGGGACATATACAGATGCTCACATTTTCCACTGCAATTCAATTTAAAGATGATATTACGTACACTTGTAAATGTAGATTCTTTTTTCTCAATCTGGTTCAGTAAAATTACTGAGTCGAATACCTCTTGTGCTTTGAACAAAGCAGTCTTTATTTTACCGGCCGGCAAGACCTATCAGACAGAAGATATACCCTCTGGATAGAGCGTACACACTCCCTACGGATAGGTGAAGTTACATCGTAAAGCGACAACAGTTATACATTCTCGGCAAAAGATAACCAGATGGGGCTAGAGTGACATCCTAGTTCAACCTATCTCTTTTGGTCCCTCTTTCCCTTTGTCCACTCATAAGCCGACCTAAGTATGGTCTGATTTTAAACAAAGACCGTCTGTTAATGTTTCAGGTTAATAACATGATTTAATAAGACCTTGAGGTTTTTCTGCAAGCTGTGGGTTTTGTTTCAATATGTGTTCGTGTTGTAACATTTCGCAGTCTCGAGTCCGAGATGTCATGGCTATTCCTCCATGAATTCTTTGTTAGCTTATACTGTCCCTTTCCAATTCCCACGTTCTCAACTTCAATGTCTCTATACATTTTAAACATTCACGCACTCTTTTGTTGATTTCTGGATTCTTTTCCCTCAATCTGGTTCAGTGAAATCACTGAGTCGAATACCGATTGTGCTTTAAACAAAGCAAGCTTTTATTTAAAAAGCAAATCCCGATCGGGGACCTTATCAGACAGAAGGAATGCAACTCTGATCGCACTCACTTCCTATGGACAAAGTGACGTTACATTGTAAAGGGACGACGGTTATACATTTTCAGCAAAAGATAACAAGATAGGGCTAGAGTGACATCCTAGTTCAGCCTATCCCTTTTGATCCCTCTTTCCCTTTGTCCACTCATAAGCTGACCTAAGTATGGTCTGATTTTAAACAAAGGCCTTCTGTTAATGTTTCAGGTTAATAACATGATTTAATAAGACTGAGGTTTTTCTGCAAGCTGTGGGTTTTGTTTCAATATGTTAATGTTGTAACATTTCGCAGTCTTGACTGAGATGTCATGGCTATTCCTCCATGCATTCTTTGTTAGCTTATACTGTCCATATATAATTCCCACGTTCTCAACTTCTCGACTTTATACATTTTTAAACATTTACATTCCCCCCCTTATCATTCCATGATAACACTTAGGATCATTCTAGGAGTATCGCATTCATCCGTTCACACTCTATTTCCTGAATCATATTGTTGTTAGTGTCGAGTAGTTCTTTAGTTCGTTGGATCATAACTCGGGAGCCCTTGACCACGAGGGTTTGCTAACCTTGCCATCATTACTTTACAACAAAGGTTAAGGCAACCAACAATCAAACAGGTAATTATTACTACGATGAGAATAATTGCCCCATGCATTAGATAGGATCTCCAAGATCCATCTGATAGCCCATCAACCCAGCTAGATCCTTCTGCTGGTGTGGATAACTTCTTCACCTCCCTTATGTGATCAGTGAGATTGGTTATGTTTTCTGAACTATCAGTGCAACATTCAGATCCTTACATTCCTATCAGGGCACACGTTCCCCCTTTCTCAGCTAACAGGTAATCGAGGGCCATTCGGTTTTGTAATGCTACGGTCCTAATTGCTCCCATTTCAGCTGTGATGCCCTCCAGAGCTTCAGCAGTATTGTTAGCTATCTGTTCCAATATCGTCTCTAGGTTCTGTACTTCATCCATGAGATGTCCTATCCTGATTGGGAACATCATGACCCCAAAGAACTTGTCGGGGGTGATGGCTCGCTTGTATCGGCTGGAGGCATGTGCTTCCGCTAGGGTACGTACTTGCTGCACAAATGGCACCACATATCCCAGATAACAGGACCCTGTCCATCGCCTAGGCAACCAAGGATATGCCTTATGACCGCACATGAAATACGTGCCGTTAAAAGCTGCTTTCTGATATATTGCTTCCGGGTCCCAGGACTGGGCCCACAAACCTCCACCTGTTTTATTTGGAAGGTGAGGATGGTGACTTGTGCACCTGTGGTGATGTTGAGACTGGGCATTTGCTGTACCCTATGATATGTCCCTTGTTACTGGTGTCATTTTGGGTTCGACATATGTCCCCGGTTGGCCTCCCAATCCCCGAGGTATTGGTCAGGGCTAAGAATGGGGGTTCCTTTCCAGTCGTAGGTTGGTTGGTACCATCCCTGGAACGTCTGACTAATGGGGTCTCCAGTACTCTCGCACTTGGTGACCTCCCCGTGGTCATTCATGTGGTGACGGTATGACACTCCTCCTGATCTCTGTGATCCCTCTTTTGACCCGCCTTTCCTCTCATTTGTATTGGCCCCACTTCTTTCGTGATAGTTTGGCTCTGAATCCATCTGACAGTCTCAGGGTTAGTGGAACGGGGCGCAAAGGAATTCCCCCTTTGGAATGTATAGGGATATGTGAACACACCCAACATCTCAAAGTTCCTATTTTGCGCATAAACATAAGACATATACAAAAAGGTGTTTACATGGAGCTCTCGTCTCTGTCTCCCCTCCCATGCGCCGAAACTGTCATATTATACAGACACAGTTTCATCTTATGGCTCAGGATTCAGATAAATAGTCCAATTATTTTGCTGATTAAGAGTTCGGTTCTCCCGTCTCTCTTAGGTCACCGTCGGTGTAGCTGGCTGTCTATCACTATGGGTAAAAGTTCAAACTGGTCCACGTTACAGTTAGGATCTCAACGGCCTTGTTCAGCTATGGAGAAGAGGAAATCTGGAACAGAAACAGGAATTAGAATACCAGTAAAATAGGTTCGTTAGAGGGTGGTGAGCTTGCAGTGGTGCAGGTGAACCCAGGCACCCCTCCCCTCAACCTTGGCTGCAGTGGGGGTAGCAAGCAACACCTAAAAAGGCCCCTCCCATCATGGCTCCAATCCTTCCGAATCCACCTCTTAATCAGGACATACTTCCCAGGTACCACGAAGGACGATTCGGGTAAAACTGGGAGGTCGAGGTGAGCCTCTCGAACCTGGTTGTGAGCTAGTCGCAGAACCTGAGTCAGAGAAAGAACATAGGTGGTCATCAGTCAAGCTGAGATACCATATCTAGGAACAATTTCCCTCATTAACACCTTAACAACAGTTTGAGCCTTATTGTCCAGGGTAGGGTAGGCTTCAATCCATCTGCTAAACACATCTACTATTACTAACACATATTTGTAACACTGAACTTTTTGCAACTCCATGTAGTCCAACTGAAATGTGTCAAAGGTGCGTCTTACCCGAATTACAGGGGACTCCCTTCCCTGGATTATGTTGCTGGCAAACCAGGCAACGACTACTGATCTGGGCGAGCGCCTGGAGTCTAGGGTGCCACCAAGTAGCCAAAAGTGTGTCACTCATGGTCCTTGCTCCACAATGAGTAGCAAAAATGCATACATTCAATAACCCATAGAGCCAACTCGTCAGACATGCAAGTCTGTTCCGCGGGTGTAGTCCAGAGTTTAGAAACATTGTCATAAGTACATCCATAATTTTTCCACAACAGTTTTTCTTTTTCAGGAGCGTCCTCCTGTGCTTTAATGACGTCTTGAATGGTTGGCATTGGTTTTTCCCGAGGCTGACTTATCTTTTGCAAGGTTTTAATCTGACTCATCTTTTATCCATGCATGTCGAGGTCACTCCGTTAAATCGGAGGTCAGGGTTAGGTTGGGTTTGTGGATTTCCCACCGTGGGGTACATTGGCTCTTTTGCCACAGGTGATGGTGCTATGGCTGTGCACTGTACTATCTGTATCTGTTTGGTCCTGTTTTTTTTTAATCTCTTTCAGCTTATTTATCTTAGCCTTTTAACTCTTCAATTTGTTTTGTTTGAGTCAAGTATTATTACATAAGCTAGTTCTATTTTATTCTGACTATCCCACCATTTCCTTTATCTGTCAGGTGAGTCTTTATTCTATTAAGAAATCCAAATTAATAATGTTCAGTATAAAATGGCTGTCAATGGAAAGGGTTAACTCCTTTACAGGTTTGTAAGAAGACCTGATGTCATTACGTGACTTCACGTAATCATCTGAAAAAAAAAGTCTTTGTGAAAACTTGCTTAGAAATTAGGAATCTGTTAAACAGCAGAAATCATTAGTAAAGCCGTCATAATAAAAGTCTTCTCAGGAAAGGCAGCATTTTAGATTAAACTCCAATTTTTTTTAACTTCTAATTCAAGTACTTGCCAAAGATTTTTTTAAATTGATTTACAACAAGACCACACATTTTTAATAGCTATTTGTTTACTGAAATTCAATTTCATCAGCCTCGGTCAATGCAAGGCCAACCATTTGACTACGTAGTCTATCAATACCCTTTTCAGAGGTCCGAGTGGAGCTCTTGGTACGTTTTTCGTGCGCGCACTCTTTCTGACGTCTACGGTTTTAACGTCCTCCTTCTGTCTAAGAGTCCTCATTTAGTGGCGTTCTCCTGCCAACTTGACAGAAGTGATGCATCTTTTCAAACTGCAGTGGAACTTTCTCATCATTTAAAATCATTATCAATGGAGTGTCTTTTACCTCTTCCAAATTTTTTTCAATTAAGTCAATATCTTTTTCACAGCAAATATCAGCTAGTATTTAGTAAGTTATGTCCTTTTCCATCTCAGAACACTTTTTTTTTTTTCTTTCAGCACCTATTTAGTACATTGTTTTTTTTTTAAGATCTCCCTTCTTCAAATTAGGTTTTGTATTTTACAGAGGGCTCGCGTCTCGGTAAATTTGTTAATTTAAAATCATCAGACAATCGAAGACACTTTCTTTCAAATTCGTTCAATTTGTTTTCTTTCAAGGTTGCGTCTTTTTTTCGTCTTTCCCATAACTAGAGGGGAGTCTGGCACGTAGGCTGAGGGGGCTGCTTTTCGTTATCTCAATTGTTTCAGTTTCAAGGTCGTTACAATGTCTCTTCTAAACTGCTAAAGCTTGCTGTTTTTAACATTTTTCAAGTTCCTTTTACACCTTCGCAGATAGCTTGCCACTCGCCCAGGAGTTTGACCTGATCCCTGAAGGTATTTCTAGATTGTTTCCAAACCTTTGTTTTATATCTCCTATTTTCTTTAAGAGATCAGATTTAATATTTTTTTTTTTGAATCCACCTCCGTATTTTGCTGTGCCTTCTCTTAATATCTCAAAATCCCAATTCAAATTTTGTAATTTCAATCTTTATTTAAAACTTTCTTTTTGCGCTTAGAAGCTTTTTTAAAAGGCATTCTTTATCTCATTCTGAGACTAAATTTATGTTTTTCAACCCAATGTAATCAATCATTGCATGTTTTCTTTTGACAAGTAAGTGAGCGTGTCAAATAAATTCTTTTTTTTTTCAACCACCGGGACCATGTATTTTTTTATCTTTTACTCAACAAACCTATCCTATGTGCATTTCCTAACTCCGTAACTTATCCGAATATATCCACACCTGCGTTCCTAACTTAAAATGTAATTCAATAAGGTTCACACTCTTAAACTTCCCACATACAGGACAACACTACAAAGGGTTAAAAAAACTTTCACTGTTTGGAAAAAGTGGGTGGAGCTAAAACAAACCACAACTCCCCGGTTTCCCAAACAGGCTTTCATTCTGCAGTGAAAATCACACAAGTACTTCTCATTCAAAACAGACATTCACAAAAGTCTTTTCTTTCCTATTAATTGTTTTGGCCGGCTCTATTTTTCGATCCATGATCTTTCAGGGAATTCGTAGTTTTATCTAAATTACCCATCCTCTCGTCGCCCCGTGTAGGATCAGGGTCCTAATTAATCCCGATTGTCCCCGCGGTGGAATAAGTTATCTTATCCAGAGCCTAGGCGGACCAAGTGATATACAAGATCGACGCCGTACCTGGAATAAGTACAATTTTAAATTTACGTCGCCCCGCGGCTTAATTTTACGTAATTCCCTAACCTCTGCGTCGTCGCGTGATTGTCTATTTCCTTTTTCTTCCGCGTCGCCCCGCGGTTTTCCTGTTCGTGTCGCCGTGCGATAAGCCTTATTTAATTTGTTCTAGGTTCCAGATTTCCCTATCCTTCCACATCGCCGTGCGGTTCGCATTGCCGCGCGAACCTTGAGGTACCCCACTAATCACTGCCTGCCATTCTGAAAAGTCCCCATTTACTCCTCCTCTTTGCTTCCTGTCCTTCCCTATCCTAAGTTTAGAAGGTATTCGCCAGATTTACCTGGATCTCGTTCAGACGCTACCTGAGAACCAGCGAGTGGCCAAACTTTCCTCAGACTTTTGAAACTGAAATGGTATTTAAAGTATACTCACTCCAGTGGCCACTTTCCTCCCGTCTCGTCCAAGGCTAGTCTGGCTCTTAATTCGCAAGTTTTCAGCAGTCGTCTGTTGAGATCCCACTTCTGACACCAAATGTTACTCAAATCCCCTTGCTATGAAGGCCAACATGCCATTTGCTTTCTTAACTGCCTGCTGTACATGCATGCCAACCTTCAATGATTGATGTACCATGACACCCGGGTCTCGTTGTACCTCCCCTTTTCCTAATCTGTCATTCAGATGATAATCTGTTTCTCTGTTTTTACCACCAAAGTGGATAACCTCACATTTATCCACATTATACTTCTTTGCCCACTCACCTAACCTATCCAAGTCACTCTGCAGCCTCATAGCATCCTCCTCGCAGCTCACACTGCCACCCAACTTAATGTCATCTGCAAATTTGGAGATACTACATTTAATCCCCTCATCCAAATCATTGTACATTAATGTAAACAGCTGGGGCCCCAGCACAGAACCTTGAGGTACCCCACTAATCACTGCCTGCCATTCTGAAAAGTCCCCATTTACTCCTCCTCTTTGCTTCCTGTCCTGACGACATCCTTATCACGGGTCGAGACACTGAGAATGTGAATACGGATTCTTTTTCCGTCAATCTGTTTCAGCGAATACACTGACGCGAACACCTCTTTGCCTTTTCTGTAAAAGACCTTTATTGAAGATTCTCTGGCCGGGACTTGTCAAGACAAAGGAACACTCAATCAGAACCTGTTTACCTTCCCCTGGACAAGCCCTTTTCAGCATGAAAAGCACAGTAGATATACATTTTCAAAACAGAACACATTTGATTAGCACTTGGTCTATCCAATCCCTTTCTGCGCCCCCCCCCCCCCCGAGTACGTCCAATGGCAGGCAAGAAAGTCTCCCAATTTGGGCTGGTGTCAGGTCAGGTTAGTTATAGCTTTGCTACACTGTCTTCCCTTGTCAGTGAAGAACCCAATTAGTTTCCCTTCCTTATCAGTAGAAGCTATTACTTTTCCCTTCCTATCTAGGATTGCTTTCTTTGTGCTGTCTTGCAGCTTTCTCATGACCCGTGTCTAACCTCAACTTCAACTCTTGGTAACCCCTTTTTTTTTTCTGTTGATTCTGCAGTTGTCTGCATCTTGACATTTCTTTAGCTATTTTCCCATGATTCCGTATCTCCATCCTTTTGCCACCTTCTCTTCGTCTACCACCTTCGCAACCCTTCTTTATACATTCTCAGGAACACCTCCACAGCCTGGAGTAGGCCTGTGACTAAAGAAGTCCAAGTGTGTGTTTTTGGGCAGGAGGGTTGCTGCAGACTGGATCCGGCCTACCGAATCCAAAACTGAGGCGATTCGTCGTGCGCCCAGGCCCGGCAACAGAGTTGCGTTCATTTCTGGGACTCTTGAACTATTTCGGGAACTTTCTGCCAAACTTGAGCATATTGTTGGAGCTGCTACACGTGCTCCTGCGTAAGGGTTGCGATTTGGTTTTGGGGAACTGTCAGGAACGGGCTTTCAATCTGGTGTGGAACCTGTTTTGTTCTAATAAGCTATTGACCTGTACAACCCCTGTAAGAAATTGGTTTTGACATATGATGCATCATCCTATGGGGTTGGGTGCGTGTTGCAGCAGAGTAACGATGAGGGCCAACTCCAACCTGTGGCTTATGCTTCCAGGTCGCTCTCCCAAGCAGAAAGGGGATCTGGGATGGTTGAAAAGGAAGCACTCTCGTGTCTACAGGGTGAAAAAGATGCACCAGTACCTTTTTGGCAGAAGGTTCGAATTGGAAACGGACCACAAGCTGTTAACATCCCTGTCGTCTGACAGCAAAGCTGTCAATGCCAATGCGTCAGCTCGCATACAGCGATGGGCTCTCTCGCTGGCTGCATATGACTACACCATACGGCACCAGTCAGGCATCGGAAATTGCGCTGATGCACTCCGCAGGCTTCCACTGGCCACCACTGAGGGGGCAGCGGAGCAAAGCGCTGAGATGGTCATGGTTGTTGATGCCTTTGACAGCGCAGGCTCCCCCATCACAGCCCGCCAGATCAAAATCTGGACAACAGAGATCCCCCTCCTATCCTTGATCAAGAAATGTGTCCTGACTGGGGATTGGGTGCCCGCACAAGGAGCATGCCCCGAGGAGGTCAGACCGTTTCACAGACGGATGGATGAGCTCTCCATCCAAGCCAATTGCCTACTATGGGGCAGCCGGGTAGTCATGCCCCAGAAGGGAAGGGAAGGGAAGCATTCATCAGGGAACTCCACAGCGAGCACCCAGGCATCTTGCTAATGAAGGCCATTGCCCGGTCACATGGATGGTGGCTGGGAATTGACTCCAACCTGAAACACTGTTTGCAGGTGCACAATGTGTGCCCAGCTGGGCAATGCCCCCAGGGAGGTCCCACTCAGCCCCTGGCCCACCAGGCCATGGTCATATGTTCACAGACTACACTGGCCCGTTCATGGGAAAAATGTTCCTTGTTGTGTAATCGAAATGGATCAAGTGCATCATATTGCATTCGTGCAAGACATCCACCACTTTCCTCCCGTCTCGTCCAAGGCTAGTCTGGCTCTTAATTCGCAAGTTTTCAGCAGTCGTCTGTTGAGATCCCACTTCTGACACCAAATGTTAATACGGATTCTTTTTCCCTCAATCTGTTTCAGCGAATACATTGACACATGAACACCAAAGCAGCTTATAACAAAGCAGTCTTTATTATTTGTTTCACCGGCCGGGACTTATCAGAACAAAGGAATGCTCTCCCTCAGTGCGTCCACTTCCCTCGGACAAGCCCCGTTACAATGTAGGGGCGCAACGGTTATACACTTTCAGTACGTAATACAATTGAGTGACATTCAATTCACCCTATCCTTTTGTGATCCCTCCTTCCCGTTGTCCACTCATGAGCCGATACCTGGCCTTCCTTGCCCAATTAGATACGGGCAAGTGGTTATAGTAACTGTTTTGCACAGAGCTTTTTCACCCATTGCTTGTAAATGTTACAATTTTACTGGCGTGACTAGTAACTAAGACCTTGAGCAAGTCTGTTATTTGTGCTGATGTTGTAACATTTGCAGTCTGACATTCTTTTAGTTATCCTTCCATGATTCCTTTGTTCACTTCACTGTCTCTATTGCTTATACATTTTCACACATTCTCATTCCGAGAGGATCTTTTACTCGGAGATCGTTTATTATTCCTGTCTCATTACACAGGACCAGATCTAAGATAGCTTGCTCCCTTGTAGGTTCTGTAACACTGTTCTAAGAAACAATCCCGTATGCATTCTATGAATTCCTCCTCAAGGCTACCCCGTGCGATTTGATTTGACCAATCGATATGTAGGTTACAATCCCCCATGATTACTGCTGTTCCTTTTTCACATGCCTCCATTATTCCCTTGATTAATGTCCGCCCCACCGTGAAGTTATTATTTGGGGGCCTATAAACTATGCCCACCAGTGACTTTTTCCCCCTTACTATAGCTAATCTCCACCCACAATGATTCAACATTTTGTTCATTAGAGCCAATATATCTCTCAACTGCCCTGATATCATCCTTTTATTAACTGAGCTACCCCATCTCCTTTCCCTTGTCTATCTTTCCGAATCGTCAGATACCCCTGTATGTTTAATTCTCAGTCTTGGCCACCCTGCAACCACGTTTCTGTAATGGCCACCAAATCATACCCATTTGTAATGATTTGTGCCGTCAACTCATTTACTTTATTTCGAATGCTGCGTGCGTTTAGGTAGAGTGTTTTAATACTAGTTTTTAAACCATGATTTTTAGTTTTGACCCCTCCTGCAGCCCCTTTATATTCATACATATTGTCCCTTCCTCTCTTGTGGTTTACACTTACCCCAGTGCTACTCTGCTCTGTTGCCTCCTGCCTTTTGCATCCTTTCTTGGGGTTCTGCTCATCTGAGCTCTCACCCACTCTAACTAGCTCAGAGACCTCTCCTGGGTTCCCATCCCCCTGCCAAGCTAGTTTAAAGCCCTCCCAACTGCACTATCAAAACCACCAGCAAGAACATTGGTCCCGTCTCTGTTGAGGTGTAACCTGTCCGACTTGTACAGGTCCCAACCACCAGAAGCGGTCCCAATTGTTCAGGAAACTAAAGCCCTCCCTCTTATACCAATGCCCCAGCCACGTATTTATCTGACTAGCCTTCCTATTTCTACCCTCACTAGTACGTGGCACTGGCAGTAATCCCAAGATTACCACTTTTTTGAGGTTCCTGGCTTTCACTCTTACTCCTAGATCCCTAAACTCAGCTTTCAGCTCCTCACCCCTCTTTCTACCTATGTCGTTGGTACCAATGTGGACCACAACCACTGGCTGTTCCCCTTCCCTCCCCAGAATGCCCTGCAGTCGCTCAGTGATATCATTGACCCTTGCACCAGGGAGGCAACACACCATCCTGATGTCACTTTTGCTGCCGCAGAAGTGCCTATCTGCTCCCCTAACTATTGAATCTCCTATCACTATAGCCCTTCCTGTCTTCTTTCTCCCCCCTTGTGTAGCTGAGCCACCCACAGTGCTGTGGACTTGGCCCTAGCTGCACTCCCCAGAGGCATCACTGCCCTCTCCAGTAGTCAGAATAGAGTACTGGTTGGAGAGCGGGATAGCCTGCACTACCTGCCTCGCCATACTCTTGTGGGACGGTCACCCATTCCCTATCCTCCTGTACCCTTTTAATCTGTGGGGTGACCAACATCTGAAATGAGCTATCCACGGCCCTGTCGTTCTCTCTGCTCCTCAGTGCCTCCAGTCCTCGCTCAAGCTCAGACTTGGCGCTCGAGTTGGAGGAGCTGGAGACACTTCCTGCACATGTGGTCATCCCTGTTGTGGGACGCATCCAGGAATTCCCACATGGCACAAGTGTTGCATTCCGTTTGAATGAGCGGCCCTGCCATCCCACCAGTTACCCCTAAATTACCCAGCAAAAACACGGACTCCCACTACACACACTAAACAGTTATTTAGTAATTTATCCTCTTATCTATTAGAACACAAAATCAAAGAGATATAATCATCAACCAACCACTTACCAGCTTGGCTGTGACGTCACTTTTTGATTTCTTGTCCCTCCTCCCTGCACTGCTCGCTCACCGACTGCTGCTGGGCCTTTGTAGGCCACTGACCTCGGACTGCCACTGACGCTGCTCCTCCCTGCACTCTGACGTCACCTCTCGATTTCTCACCCCTCTATCTTTGTCTGCAGCTGTTGGGCTGGTCTCTGGGCCTCCGTCTCCTACTCTTGCACTCCTTATCAGCTGCTCTAGTGTCAGCACTGGTAGGAAAAGCAAGACAAAACGGCACCTGCCACCCCCACTTGCCTGAACTCACCCACTTACCAAACTCACAAATTACCATTTATGATGAACAAGACAACAGGGTTTTGCACAACTCGTGACCTGAAGAGGCAAGAATTTGTGGGGCAAGGGAATTAAGTTTATGGTAGTGGCTGAAAACAATGTTTTTGGTCATCCTAATGATTTGATGTCTGAACTCAAGGGAAATGGTACAGGTAGCAGTCTGGCAGCATACTTCTGGAAGCTGACCCTGTTCCTGTGGAAGATGTCCCTGAAGGATAACATGTAGATGGGAAGAAAAGGGAACCAAGTTGTGTGCAGGATGGGAAATGAGCAGTTGCTAGATATGTGTTGCTTGTATTAGGCAATGTAGTAGTGGGACAATCCCATTAAGCTGGACAACAGAACAGGGGTGACGGAGGAGAATGGTGTGGCTGATCACGCCCTGCAGAAAAGTTGTGAATAAGTAAAGATGATGCACTGTGGCTAGAGGTTGCTGTTGATGATTTTGAAAGTAATGATCTCCGTGCCGTGCAGGGTGGAAACCAGAATAAAGGATTTGAACAGGAAGTTTTGGGAAAGGTTTGCATTGAGCTGGGAGATGGACATGCTCAGGTTAGAGGGGATAAATATGTTGAGTGGCAACAGTGACTGCAATGATGGAGGATGTTGTGTATGGAAGAATTCCACGAGGCTGAGTACTGTGAGCTAAACTTAGTGTGACCTTAGTCTTTATTACAATTCCAGAGTGCCTAAACAACATTGTAGCCAACCTTTTTATACTGGCTCTGCATGTGTGCAGGTGACCATTAGGACTCCATCAGTCACGCGCTCTAGTGGCAAGTATTACATAGTTACATACATAACGTCACTTTATTTCTTTCTCTTCCCCCCCCCCCCCCCCCCCAAGACTTCGGTGCAAGTTGAGGCGATCCAGAGCCCTTTGCTCCCTGGTTGATCATCGAAGTTCAAACCCTGGCATGTGAGTTGGCCGGACCATTGCTGCACTGCACCGTGGCTGGTCTGACTGGACTGTCAAGAACAGTGAGTTCATCCTCGTGATTGACAGCGAGGTTTAAACGGAGCAGACCTGACATGCTTGATGCCATTACGGGTCATAAACTTGTTGACTTCCGAGCTGGTGAAACACAGTCCATTGTTGCTGACCAGGACGTCTGGCAAGCTGCGGGTGGCGAACATGGCCCGGTGGCTGTGGACGTGCTGGATGATATGATTACGCATTCAATCCATTTGGAGTAAACGTCCCCAACTACTAATCATCTTTTCTGGAAAGGGGCTGGCAAAATCTACGTGGATCCTGGACCACGGTTTGATGGGCCATGACCACAGACTCGGTAGAGCCTCCCT
This sequence comes from Pristiophorus japonicus, assembly GCF_044704955.1. Taxonomy (NCBI): domain Eukaryota; kingdom Metazoa; phylum Chordata; class Chondrichthyes; family Pristiophoridae; genus Pristiophorus; species Pristiophorus japonicus. Next base: position 68,665,774 of record NC_091996.1, read on the forward strand.
TGGTGCATTGCTCAGTTGCGAGCAAGTATTGCACTGATACGCGCAGGACTCCAAGTCCGAGACAATGCCGGGTCACCAAACATGCGACCTGGCAATTGCCTTCATCATGACTATGCCTGGGTGTGTACTGTGTAGGTCGCATATAACCGTTTCCCTACCTTTTTTGGCAAAAGCACAAGATTACCCCATAAGAGGCAATCCGACTGGATGGACATTTCATCTTTGCATCGGTGAAACGGCTTAATTTCATCTTGCATTTCCCTGGGAACGGCTGACCAGTTCCCATTTCGGACGTAACTCTTTACTAATGATAGCACAGGATCCTGGCTGGTTCAGGTCCTGATCTGGCGAGCTGTGACGCGCTCAAAAGCATTTGACCAGTAGCAAGTCTGTGTGGTGGGTAATGGTAGCTGGCTGAGAGCATCGGCATAGTTTTGTGGTGGATAACGGTCATAAGCGGGTAATGTTAGTGCCCATCTTTGGATGCGGAACGAAGCATTGGTATTTATACCTTTGCTCTCTGAAAACAGTGAAATGAGCGGCTTGTGGTCAGTTTCAAGCTCAAACCGAAGTCAAAATAGGTATTGGTGCATTTTCCTAATCCCATATACACATTCTAACACCTCTTTCTCGACCATACTATAGGCTCTCTCAGCCTTAGACAGACTTCTAGACGCATATGCAACCGGTTGCCCGATACACTGGCTTGCTGTAACACACAGCCGACCCCGTACAAGCTAGCACTAAACGTTTACATGGGTCATACAAGTAACTTCTTTGAACATAGCAGGTTCCTGACTTCTCAAAGGCTGTTCTGAGATTTGCCCCAAACCCAGTCATCACCCTTGCGTAGCAACGTGTAAAGGCTCTAACAACATGCTCAACCCGGGTAGAAAGTTACCAAAATAGTTGAGTCCCAGGCAACATCCTTGTAAATCTCCTCTCTACCCTCTCCAGTGCAATCACATCTTTCCTGTAATGTGGTGACTAGAACTGCACACAGTACTCTCGCCATGGCCTAACTAGTGTTTTATACAGTTCAAGCATAACCTCCTTGCTCTTGTATTCCATGCCTCGACTAATAAGGGCAAGTATTCCATATGCCATCTTATCTACCTGGCCTGCTTCCTTCAGGATCTGTGGGTGGACATGCACTCCAAGATCCCTTTGTTCCTCTACACTTCAGTATTCTACCACTTCATGTTAACCCTCCCCAAATGCATTACCTCACACACTCTGGATTGATTTCCAGTTGCCAATGTTCTGCCCACCTGACCAGTATGTTGATATCTTCCTGCAGTCGACAACTTTCTTCATCAACCACACAGCCTATTTTAGTATCATCTGCAAACTTAATCAAGTCTAAATCATTGGTGTATATACTACAAAAAGCAAGGGAACCAGCCCTGCAGAACCTCACTGGAAACAGCCTTCCAGTCACAAACACCCATTGCTTCCTGCCACTGAGCCAATTTTGGATTCAACTTACCACTTTGCCTTGGATTCCATGGGCTTTTACTTTTGTGACCAGTTTACCATGTGGGACCTTATCAAAAACCTTGCTAAAGTCATATACACTACATAAATCGCACTACCCTCATCGACCCACCTTGTTGTCACCTCTCAAAATTCAATCAAGTTAGTCAGACACTACCTTCCATGTTAGCAGTCCTCTGGCACTACACCTGTAGCCAGAGAGGATTGGAAAATGATAATCAGCCTCTACAGTTTCCTCCTTGTTTCTCAACAGTTTGGGATAAATTTCATCCGGGCCTGGAGATTTATCCACTTTCAAAGCTACAAAACCTCTTCCTACTTACACTTTGTTTATTTTATCTAATATTTCACACTCCTCCTTCCTGATTGCGATGTCTGCATTGCCCCACTCTGAAAACAAACGTAAAGTATTCATTAAGAATCATACCCATTTCTGCCTCCCTATACAAATTACCTTTTTTAGGGTATCTAATAGGCCCTACTCTTCTAGATATCCTCTTGATCCTATGTATTTATAAAACATCTTTTGGATTTTAATTGCCTAAATGTTTTCATGCTCTTTGCTTTCCTAATTTTCTTTTTAATTTCACCCCTACACTTTTTATACTCTAGCATTTCTGCAGTATTGAGCCCTTGGTATCTGTCATAAGCCTCCATTTTTTTTTCTTTATCCTACCCTGTATGCCCCTTAACCTCCCCAAGGTGCTCTAGATTTGCTAATCCCACCCTTTTTCTTTGATATAACACTCGGGCCAGAAATTGCCCCTTCCCTTAAGACCAGTTACACCCCTGCTGTGGGGTGGAATTCTGCTCCTGTGGTATGCTGGTGGTGACCTGCACCCCACCCCCCCAACTACTGCTCCCCTGCTGCCGATCTGTCATCAGTGTGAACCGCCAATATTCCTCCCCGATTGCAAAATTCCACCGAGAAAAGCTTGCTCCCGCCGCTCAGTGCCACCGACAGCTGGTGCACTGTGCTAGGAGTGTGCTCAAAATGGAGGTGTAGCATTAAAGGAGAAGACCTCCTGCCACGGCCACCATCTTTTTTTTTTGTTGGCTGACTGCCATGTTGGGCTGACAATTCTGCCCCTGGGTTCAGCCAGGCCACCAACGGGCATCCTGGCACCCTCTCCAGCTGCTGGCCTGGCTGAAATTTCCCCTGGTGGTCCAGTGGACTTAATTTAAATAATGGCAACAGCTCTCCCTTTTTAAGTGAAGAGGAGATGTGGTGGTGTGCCAGTGCGATGACATCAGCTATGCTGATGAGTGACAGCGGTGGGCAGACTCTAGTGTGCGAACCTCTGCTCTCCGTTGCACTTCCGCCCCCATTATGACTATCTTCCATGCCACGAAGAAAAAAAAGCCAAAGAGTGGAATTTTGCTCTGTCACTGCATCGGTAAAAACAGCTGAAACAGGGTATGTGTCCCACATTTCTGGCGGTGGGCAATTTCGGCCCCAGGATCACCTTGAATACTATCACTGGTTTACCTTCTAGTAGCTATTTCCAGTTTACCTTGGCTAAATCACCTCTCAGCTTAGTAAAATTGGCTCCCTTTCTTCCCCCCCCCCCCCCCCCCCCAAACACCACACACATTGAGAATCTTTATTCCTGGTCTATCTTTGTCCTTTTCAATAACTACCCTAAATCTAACTTCTGATCACTAGCACCAAAATGCTCTTTCACTGATGCCCCTTCCATTTGCCCAGCTTCATTCCTTAAAGCAGTCTAGAAATGATCCCTCCCTTGTTGGGCTTGCTACATACAGTACTGGATTTTTTAAAGTTCTCCTGAATGCATTTTAGAAAATCTGCACCCTCTACCTTTCATACTACTGCTATCCCAGCTAATAGGGTAGTTGCAATCCTGTACAATTACTACCCTATAGTTTATGCACTTCTCAAAAATGTGCTTCCATATTTGCTCTTCTATCTCCCTCTTTGTTTGGGGTCTATAGTACACTCTCAACAGTGTGATCGCCCCTTTTTTTTTGTTGTTCAGTTCAACTCGTATGGCTTCATTTGTTGATCCTTCTAACATATCATCTCTTCTCACAGCTGTAATTGTTTCTTTAATAATGTGACCCCCACCCCCCCCCCTTGCCTTTTTTACCCCCTCTCAATCCTGTTTGAAAACCTGCCCTTCTTTCAGCCATGTCTCAGTAATAGCTATAATATTGTACTCCCAAGTGTCTCTGTGCTCTCGGCTCATCTGCCTTGTCCCGGCTCTGTTGAGGTGCAACCCATCACGCTTGTACAGGACCATCTCTCCCAATGCCTCAGGAATCTAAAGCCCTTTCTCCAGCCATGCATTCATCTCTTCTATCCTCCTATTTCTGTACTCGCAGGAGTAATCCAGAGATTACCAACTTTGAGGTCCTGCTTTTTAATCTAGCTCCCTAAAATCTGCCTGCAGGACCTCATACCTCTTTCTACCTGTTATTAGTACTGATGTGGACCATGACTTCTGGCTGTTCACCACCTCCTCTCAATGTCCTGCAGCCACTCAGTGATGCCTCCCTGGTGCCAGGGTCAAGGACACCATACCATCCTGGAGTCATGTCTGTGGCCACAGAAACCCCTGTCTGCTCCCCTAACTATCGAATCCCCTAGCACTATTGCTCTTCCACTCTTTCCCCTGCCACTGACCTGTGGTGCCATGGACTTGCCTTTGGCTGCACTCCCCAGCTGGTTGGAGAGCGAGATGCACTCGGGACTCCTGCACTAGCTGCTTGGTGGTCCTCTTCTGTGTAGTGGTCACCCATTCCCTCTGCCTGCACACTCTCAAACTGTGGGAAGACCTCCTCCTGAAACGTGCCAGCCTCCCGGATGCACCACAGTAACGCCAGCTGCTCCTGAAGCACGGATCTCGAGCTGCCGTAGCTGGTGACATTTCCTGCACATATGGTCATCCAGGCCATGCGAAGTGTCCAGGACTTCCCACATGGCACAGGATGTGCATTCCACAGGAATGAGCTGCCCTGCCATGCCTCTATTTATTTAATCGACTAAGAACTAACTTAACAGAAATAAACTTAAAACTAAAAAAAAAACACACTCCAGCTGCTCTCCGATCAGTTCCTTCCTTTGTGCCGACTTCACTTTTTTAATGCTGACATTGCTCTTTTTTTGAAATACACCATGGAAGATATGCCACTGCTAGTGTCTTCAATCAGGTTGGCCCTGTTCTCCTGCTGTTTTATCCTCCACCACTGCTGGTGTCTCCCTTGGTTTTAAGGCAGTCACATCTGACTAATCTAGTTTAATGTTTTGAGGTCACCAATAAAGTGGTTAAGGCAATGTCTATGGATGTTATCAATATGGACTTCCAGTAGATATTCAATAAGGTTCCACACAAGAGGCTATTGGCAACAATGAGAGCACAGAATTGGAGGTAGCCTCTTGACTTGGGTTGGAAATTGGTTGGGAGTAGGATCCAGAGTGGGGATAAAGGGTAGCAACTCTGGTGGGATATGACAAGTGGTATTCTGCTGGGATCTGTACCAGGGCCTCATCTTTTTCACTATTAATGATTTGGATGAAGGAATAGATTGATGTATATCCATGTTTGTAAATGACACTAAGTTAGGAGGCACAGTAAGTAGTGCAGATGGGAGCAGGAAGTTGCAAAGGGACTTGCAGATTAAGTGAGTGGGCAAAACTGGCAGATGGAGTTCAATGTAGACCAGTGAAGTCATCCACTTTGGATCCAAGAAAGATGAATCAAAATATTTTATAGATGCTGACAAACTAGGGACTGCAGAGGAGAAATTTGGGAATCCAAGTACACATCATTAAAAGCCAGTATATAGGCACCAGAAGCAATGGAAGGTAGGCCTTTACCTCGAGGGTTGGAATACAAAAGGGAGGAAGTTGTGTTTCAGTTGTACAGAGCCTTGGTCAGACCCTATCTGGAGTACCGTGCTTAATTTTGGGCATGGCACCTCAGAAGAATATATTGGCCTTGGAGTGGGTGCAGTGCAGAGTTACCAGAATGATACTGGAAGGTTAAATTATGAGGACAGATTGCATAAACCAGGGTTGTATTCCCTTGAGTATTGGGGGTGATCTGTTCAAGATGTTAAAAGGATTTGATGGGTTAGATACAAAGGGTCCAAATTTCCCCAACCCTTTTTTCCGGTGTACTCTCCCGAGATGTACCAACTTTGTGCGCTCAAAACGGCGCCAAAAAACTTACAATTCTGGCCGCTCTGCTGTGTCCTGGGTCCTGGCGCGCCGTTTCTCGTGGGATGGGGGGGCGGAGCTACAGCCCTGCACCGAAAACCGTGCCGGTAGCTGTCCGCATGCACAGTAGAGCATGCGCAGTAGCCCCTCCCATGATTGTGGTGATGCCTGCAGCGTGGGACCCAATGTGTCCTGCCCCTTTCCCGGGCCGAGTGGCCTGCCACACAGGCTGGCCGCTGCCTTCCCGCGCTGAGGGCTACAAGAAACAGGTTGCGGGGGGGGGGCAGGAAGAATCTTCAAAGATTTTCCAGTTCTTTAATATCTAACTATCTTTACTAAAAATTCCCTATCTGCAGTATCTTACAGCTCACCCACTACTCATTGGAATTCAGAAGAATGAGAGGTGATCTTATCGAAACATATAAGATTGAGGGGGCTTGATGAAATGGATGCAGAGAGGATGTTTCCACTGATGGAGACTAGAACTAGAGAGCATGATCTTGGAATAAGGGGCCACCCATTTAAAACAGGAGGAGAAATTTCTTCTGATGGTTGTAAATCTGTGGAATTTGCTGCCTCTGACCTGTGGAAGCTGGGACATTGAATAAATTTAAGACAGAAATAGACAGTTTCTTAAATAAAGGATTATGGGGAGTGGGTGGGGAATTGGGGCTGAGTCAATGATCAGATCAGATCAGCCATGATCTTATTGAATGACGAAGCAGGCTCGAGGGGCCATATGGCCTACTCTTGTTCCTATTATGTTATGTACTGTATAGAATTCTAAAATTACTAATCAGTCACCCTAAGCAATGCTGAACACAAATTTAAGTTTACATCGTGACATGTCTTTTTTTAAGTCTAACATTTTAAATTTCTAAACCTAGTCAAGGCAATTCTTTGGTGCTGCAGAAATCAAAATCCAATGTGGTGAGGCCGCTCACTCGCCATTAGACGAGAGCGTTGGTGCTCTTGATCTATTATTTACAAAGAAATCCCTCTTTTTACTTAAGTGGCCCCTATACTTCAGCCTTCATTACAAGATCATTTTTATTCTTGTTTAAAAACCCCATACTCAATTTAATCAGGCTGATAGCACCAACACCCTGTCCAGTCTCTCTCTCTCTTCTTGGGATTTAAAAAAAAAAAGGGGATTCCTATCAACACTGTCATTTGGAGGCTACCTGTGCTGATTTCTTAACTCTCAAGGCTTTCTGTGTGGCCACAAGTGGCCACATATGCTGGCCTAAGTTAGTTTGGAGCAACTATTTGGCTTAAATGGCCAAAACAGGCCTAGGTGGCTGGTAACACCCCCTTTTGGGGAGAAAAACCTAAACTTAAAAAAAAAAAAAAAAAATCCTAACTAACTCACTTACACTGGTGCAAATGAAATGTGCAGAATGGGGATTTTTAAGATACTCCAGAAAAATCAAGCTGCTCAAAACTGAGCAACTCCTGGCTGAATTTGGGCTCAGTCTTTTCTCTGGTGGAACCAAGAGTAAGGGGACAATCTTAAAATTAGAGCTAGGCCATTCAGGAGAGAAATCATGAAGCACCTTTTCAAACTAAGGATAGTAGAAATTTGGAACCATCTCTCAAAAGGTGGGAAAATAAAGTTGAGACTCTGATCAACCATGATCTATTTAGGGGAGCAGGCCCAAGGGGCTGACCAGTTTACTCCTGTTCCTATGTCTAATGTCCTGTGTCACACTAACACTACCTTTTTGGAGTTGGGTCACTGTACCTGCACTAACATGTACTGTGCAAAATACAATAGTCAGATTAGTAAAAGGGGAAGTGCAACGAGACCTGGGTGTCATGGTACATCAGTCATTGAAAGTTGGCATGCAGGTACAGCAGGCGGTTAAGAAGGCAAATGGCATGTTGGCCTTCATAGTGAGAGGATTTGAGTATAGGACCAGGGAGGGCTTACTGCAATTGTACAGGGCCTTGGTGAGGCCACACCTTGAATATTGTGTACAGGTATGGTCTCCTAATCTGAGGAAGGACATTCTTGCTATTGAGGGAGTGCAGCAAAGGTTCACCAGACTGATTCCCGGGATGGCAGGACTGACATATGAAGAAAGACTGGATCGATTAGGCTTATATTCACTGGAATTTAGAATGAAGGGATCTCATAGAAACATATAAAATTCTGATGGGATTAGACAGGTTAGATGCAGGAAGAATGTTCCTGGTGTTGGGAAGTCCAGAACCAGGGGTCACATTCTAAGGATAAGGGGTAAGCCATTTAGGGCCGAGATGAGGAGAAACTTCTTCACTCAGAATTGTGAACCTGTGGAATTCTCTACCACAAAGTTGTTGAGGCCAGTTCGTTAGATATATTCAAAAGGGAGTTAGATGTGGCCCTTATGGCTAAAGAGAGAAAGCAGGAATAGGGTACTGAAGTTGCATGTTCAGCCATGATCATATTGAATGGTGGTGCATGCTCGAAGGGCCAAATGGCTCACTCCTGCACCTATTTTCTATGTTTCTATGATTCACTATTGATGCCTAAATATCTGGCCTGTTTTACATTATTTAGAACCAGATTGAGTTATATTTATATGGTGCTGAAAAACATTTCAAAGTACTTCATATACAATTAATTACTAATGCAGGTAAATACAACAGTCATTTTGCATGTGCCCAATATTTCATAAATAAGAGTTGAATAATCAATTAATCTTGTTTTGGTGCTGTTTGAGGGTGGTGGTATATATGTAAATTTGTAAATACCTTGTTTAACCACCAGAGGGCTTATCCCCTGGAGTCCCAAAGGATCCCACAGACCCTTGGGAGCATCTGTACTTGAGGAAGCCTCATAGGCTGGAGAGGCACTCTGGAGACCTGCAATAAAAGACTAAGGGGGTCGCACTTTATTTTGAGCTCACAGTATCTGGTCAGACTCTTTACTCATACACTACAACTGGTGATGAGATACAGATGACAAACCCAACCGCAACGATGCAGAGAACAGTGGGCATCCTGGAGAAATTTTCGGAGGGAGATGATTGGGAAACCTTTGTGGAGCGACTCGACCAATACTTCGTTGTCAACGAGCTGGAAGGAGAAGCGAACGCTGCCAAACAAAGGGCAATTCTCCTCACCGTTTGCGGGGCACCAACGTATGGCCTCATGAGATTTGCTTGCTCCAGTGAAACCCAGAGAAATCCATATGATTTGTGCACACTGGTCCGGGAGCATCTTAACCCAAAGGAAAGCATTCTGATGGCGAGGTACCGGTTCTACAGGTGCAAGAGATCTGAAGGCCAGGAAGTGGTGTGAGTTAAGTTGCCGAGCTAAGATGCCTTGCAGGACATTTTGGAGCACATGCTCATGGACTTCTTTGTACTTGGCATTGGCCATGAAGCAATACTTTGCAAACTTTTGACTAGAGACCCCAACCTTGAGTAAAGCCATAGCAATAGCCTAAGTGTTCTTCGCCACCAGTGACAATACCAAACAAATCTCTCTGCAAATGAGTGCTGCTACAAGTACTGTGAACAAAGTGATGTTTTTTGAATCATAATGTACAGGGCAGGGCAGGCCTGACATGCCTGCAGCTGCACATCCACAGATGTCGCAGTCCACCATCAAGGGTGATGAATGCTAGGCCATTAACATCTTGTTGACGCTGCGGGAGTGATCATCATTTCCATTCATGCCGCTTCAAAGGATATGTTTGCAAGGGCTGTGGAACAATGGGCCATCTCCAACGTATGTGCAGGCAAGCTGCTAATCCTGCAAACTACTATGTTGCAGAGGAGGACAGATCCACAGCAGATTACGACCAACCAGAGCCTCAGACCAAGGAGGCAGTTATATGGGGTGCACACATTTACCACAGTATGCTGAAGGTTGAAATTAAATGGACTCCCAGTGTCAATGGAGCTGGACACTGGTGTGAGCCAGTCCATTATGAGCAAAAAGACTTTCGATAAATTGTAGTGCAGCAGGACCTTGAGGCCAGTCCTGACTCTCTCATGCGCACTAAACCTGAACTTGCACAAAGGAACGGATTCCCGTAATCAGCAGTGCTACTGTAAAGCTCTCCTACGATGGAGTGGTGCGCAAGTTACCACTCTGGGTGGTACCGGCCATGGCCCCACACTGCTCGGCAGGAGCTGGCTGGGGAAGATAAGCTGGAACTGGGACAACATCTGAGCGCTCTCGCCCGTCGACGACGCTTCATATGCCCAGGTCCTAAACAAGTTCCCCTCACTGTTCAAACCAGGCATCGGAAAGTTCCAAGGAGCAGATCCACCTAATTGCGGGGGTGTGACCCAGCCATCACCAGGCGAGAGCAGTACCATACATGATGGAGAGAGGGTGGAGATTGAGCTGGACTGGCTGCAACGAGAGGGCATCATTTACCAATCGAATTCAACGAGTGGGCCAGTCCGATTGTTCCAGTCCTCAAGGGAGATGGCACCGTCAATCTGTGGTGATTACAAAGTAACTCGATCGTTTTCTCTTTGCAGGATCAATACCCACTACCAAAGGCAGACTACCTTTTTTTGCGACACTGGTTGGAGGAAAGACATTCACGAAGCTGGACTTGACCTCGGCCTACATGATGCAGGAGCTGAAGGAATCATCGAAGGGCCTCCCCTGTATCAACACACACAAAGGTCTCCTCCCCTTACAGGCCGTGCGTGGCAAATATGGCCCACAGGCTTTCAGTGGTGACAGTGGATGTGCTTGCCGACATTATCTCACATTCAATCCATTTGGAGTATGCATCTACAACCACGAGGAGCATTTTTCCCCCAAGAACAGGTCTGCATAGTCGACATGGACCCTAGATCACAGTTTGGAGGGCCAAGACCATAAACTTAGTGGCACCTCCCTGGGTGCATTGCTTAACTGAACACGTTACATTTGTGCACAGGACTCCGTCTGTGTCGATACTGGGCCATGACACGTAGGATCTGACTATCGCTTTCATCATTACAATGCCTGGGTGGGTACTGTGGAGATTAAAGAAAGTGTCCCCACCCTTTTTTTGGTACCACTACCCGATTACCCCACAGAAGGCAGTTTGCCTGTATAGATATTTCATCTTTGCACTGCTGGTACGGCTTTATTTCTTCCTACATTTCTAATGGGACACTGGACCAGCTCCAGTGAAGCACAGTTTTTTTAACTAAAGACAGTAAGGGGTCCTGGTTCATCCAGGTTCTAATGTGTCAGGCGGTAACATGTGATTGCTTACACTCGAATGCTTCCATTACCATAACTAAACCTGCAGGCTGTGTCATTTCCACCCCCATGGTGGGCAATGGCAGCCTACTGAGAGCATTGGCGCAGTTTTCTGTGCCTGGCCTGTAGTGGATGGCGTAGTTGTATGTGGACGCAAGCCGATGCATTCATATTTATTCCCTTACTTTCAGAAAAGAGGGATATCAATGGCTTATGGTCAGTTTCCAATTCAAATTTGAGCCCAAACAGATAGATGCATTTTCTTTACCCCATAAAAACACACTAGCTTCTTTTTCAATCATGCTGTAGGCCCTCAGCCTTGCAGACTTCTGGATGCATAAGCAACTGGTTGCAATTTCCCAGATTAATTAGCTTGTTGCAATACACACCGGACACTATGACAACACATCACATGCTAGTACCAAACGCTTACAAGGATCATACAACACAAGCAATTTGTTTGAGCATAACAGTTTTCTAGCTTTGCGAAAGCATTTTGTTGGCTTTTACCCCATACCCATTCGTCTCCTTTACACAGTAAAGCATGCAGTGGTTCTAACAGTGTGCTGAGACCCGGTAAGAAGTTACCAAAGTAGTTCAGGAGTCCTAGAAACAACCACAGCTCCGTCACATTCTATGGCCTCTATGCGTTCTCGATTGCCTCAGTCTTCGAATCAGTGGGCCTGATGCCGTCCGCTGCGATTCTTCCCCATGAACTCCACTTCAGGCACCAGGAAGATGCACTGGAGCGTTTTAATCTGAGCCCCATGTGATTAAGCTGACAAAGAACCTCCTCCAGGTTCTGCAGATGCTTGACTGTCCCAACCTGTAACCAAGATGTCGTCCTGGAAGACCACGGTGCGCAGAACCGACTTCAGTAAACTTTCCATGTTTCTCTGGAATATCGCGGTGGCTGATCAGATGCCCATTGTAAGAGGAGGAGACCTTTGTGTGTGTGTTGATACAGGGGAGGCCCTTCGATGATTCCTTCAGCTCCTGCATCATGTAGGCCGAGGTCAAGTCTAGCTTCGTGAATGTCTTTCCTCCAACCAGTGTCGCAAAAAAAGGTAGTCTGCCTTTGGTAGTGGGTATTGAACTGCAAAGAGAAACGATTGAGAGCAGGTGGCTTCAACAAAGTATGAGTCATGCTTTTGAAATTGAGATTAATGCTCCTGTGTGTGTTGAACTATGGGCAAGGTCCCAAGTTGCTTCCTGGCACTGTCGTGGCCAAAGAGGGAAGTAGGGTGTTTTGAGTCAAACTTTAAAATGGACTCATCTACACGAAACACTTGAACCAAACTCATTCATGGACTATCCAGAGCAACCACTGTTAGATCCTACCTTTTTCGACTGCACCGCGCCCCCCCCACCCCAAACATATACATACCAGTGGCAACCGACACAGCGGTTGGGTTCTGCTTCATGGTATCATCCGCAGCAGCCCAGCAGGACTTGCCACACCAGGCAGCCCAACAATGCCAGCTGCACAGCAGTCCAGCGAGGGGCCCAACAAACGACTCACCAAAACCAGCATTTGCACTGAGACAATCAACCCAGGGAAAGAAAGGTCCCAGATTGACTCGTTTTGTAAATAGTTATACTATTGACTTTAGGGCAGGGGGTGGTGTTATATATGTAAACCTGTAAGTACCTTGTTTACCCACCAGAGGGCTCATCTGTGGGAGTCCTAAAGGATTCCTTGGGAGCACCTGTACTTGAGAAGGCTTCACAGGCTGGAAAAGCACTCTGGAGACCTGCAATAAAAGACTACGGTCACACTTTGAGCTCTCAGATTCTTTACTCATACACTACAGGTGGAATGTTGGCCAAGTCATCAGGAAAACTCCCTGCTCTTCAAACAGTGATAGAAGATCTTTAATGTCTCTGACTGGATAGATGGGGCTTGTGTTTACAGTTGGGTAAAAGGCAGCACCTGTGACTCTACAGTACTCTCTCCATGCTCCAGTGGATCTTGGTCCAGATTAGATGCTGGTGTGGGCTTGAACCTACTGCCTGATGCAAGAGTGCTGTCAACTTATTACCTAAACCATAGAAATCCAACCATGTCCATTTGGATGTTGCTGAATCTACACTGATGGCAGAGAAAACACCAGCACTGAAGGATGCGGACGCCTTCAGTCAACTTGAGGCATTTATTGGTGTTGAATGAAGCGCAAAACCCTATTGCGTCCCTTGGTCTGGAGTGTTTATTGATGGCACTGACACAATGTCAGCATCAACTGTCACCAAGTTCCATATAAATGAAGGGTAGATTGCTTTCATCTCTAGTAACACAGTCCTCGCTTTAAATGGACAATTCTCGGTCCAGGGAAAAGTACTGAAGCAAACCTGGTGCTGGTCAGCAATGGCTGCCCTTCAGATTATAATCTAGGCTAGGCATAAATAATGCCCCTGACTCTGGTACAGGCAGGACTCCAACCATAACCAAAGAAAATATAACGGCAAGGCTAGCTTTGTAATCCCAAGATTAATGCTATGGGAATCAACAATCTACCTGCATTGGTTTTTTGCGGGAGGGATGATTTAAGGTAATAAAGCTGACTCTGACACACTGCCCCAGATAATGGCCCCAAGTTTCCACACGCGGCAAAACGGGCGCCCCTCCAAGCTGGGCGCCAGTTTTTTGCGCCGAAAATGGCGCCTGAAAAAAAACTTGCTATTCTCGAGCGCGTTGCAGCTCGATGTCAACTTGGCGTGGCGCCCAGGGGGCGGAGCCTACCACTCGCGCCGATTTTGTAAGTAGGAGGGGGCAGGCACCATTTAAATGAGTTTTTTCATGCCGGCAACCCTGCGCCTGCGCGTTGGAACGCACGCGCAGTGTGAAGGAAACATTGGCACTTGGCCATTTTTGTAGCTGTTCAATTTTTAATAAAACCACATTGCCCTTACATGATCAGCACTGAGGCGTCTTGCAGTAGTGAGAAGGCTGCAGGAAGCCTCAGAAGTTGAGGCAGCTGTTTCCCGACGGGCCCGACCGACGGCCCCCCCCCACCCCCCACCCCCCTGCTGCCGTCGGGAATGGCTGCCTCAACTGAGGCTTCCTGCAGCCTTCTCACTGCCTCCTCCCCCCCCCCCCCCCCCCCCCCCAGCTGTCAGGAACGGCTGCTGCCGTCGGTCGGACCCTCACTGCCTCCCCCCCCCCCCCCCCCCCCCCTTGCTGTCGGGAATGGCTGACTCAACTTGTGAGGCTTCCTGCAGCCTTCTCCTTGCCTGAAAGGCGTGCCTGAAGCACTTTCACACAGGTAGGAACATGGTTTATTTAATCTTTGCTTATAAATTTTTATTCAGGTTGGAATTATTTGTATAAGTATAACTAAGGATTTATTGTAGAATGTAATGACTTCCCTTCCCCCCCCCCCCCCCCCCCAGTTCCGGACGCCTAATTTGTAACCTGCGCCTGATTTTTTTAAAATGTGTAGACAAGGTTTTTTTTCAAGCCTACAAAAATCTTCACTTGCTCCATTCTAATTTAGTTTGGAGTACGTTTTCACTGTGGAAACTTTCAAATCAGGTGTCAGTGGCCGGACACTCCCCCTTTTGAAGAAAAATTCAGTTCCAAAGTGAAACTGTTCTACCTGACTAGAACTGCAGAAAACTTAAATGTGGAGAATTCCGATTTCTAAGATACTCCGTTCTCCACCAGTTGCTCCAAAAAAAAAAAATCAGGAGCAAATCATGTGGAAACTTGGGGCCAATATGCTGGGACAAGGCACTGTGTGACTGATTTGATTCTCTATCAAGAGCTATGTTTCCATCTGTAAATGGGCAGACTCTGTCTTCTGGGTAATGGAGACCTGAAGGTGATTGGCAACCCAAATCTTCTGAGTAGGAAAATGGCAATGATTTAGCATTAAGACCAAACTGCAAATACATGGCAGCTTTTAATGATAGTTGGTGAAAGCCTGGACCTTTGTACTGAGACGGACACCTGCCAGCTGGCACGTCAATGAGCAGGAACTCACAGCGTTGTGGCTAGCCCTCTGAATATGTTGCGACGCAATGGCTCGACAATACTATCCACAAATAGGGTGACACACACTCCTCGTATAGTAATTGTGATACTGGCATTGCCAGAATCACTTATTTTTCTGCTCGGCACTTATCAAGTGTCCATGTTACTGCAAATTTTCTTAGTGAGTGGGTTTCCTGTCTTTAATGGCCCTTCACCATTTGGATGTGGTTGTGTCTATGACACATGAGATGATCAATGTATTTATCTGATGGCAATGTTTTTTTAATAAAAGTTATCAAACTTCTGCTTGATGATAACTACTTATAGTAGTTGGGTGTTCATGCTCTAGGACTTCTTGCATGAATTATTCCTCCAGTTTCCTTATTTTTAAGATCTTTTTAGTTTAGAAAAGAATGACAGTCTCATGTTGACTGAGGAGATTTACTTTCTGATCTCTTGGAAGAGTCCACCAAATTCCAGTTCTGTAACAGCTTAAGTCTAACGTGCAGCTGGAAAACTCCACTTTCCTTCCAGAGCTTCTATTTTATAGGGACAGCATACCCTGTATTATGTAAAAGTCTTCCTTTTCCATGGGCAGATATTTTAGCTGGAAAATCCACCACACTTTACTGTATAATGACAAAGTGGGGAGAAAACTGTGTTGATGTTGGAATTAATTCATCCCCTATGTAACATTCCACTAACTTCCAAACCAAAGGAAGGAGTGTTTTTGAAGGGATGGAACAAGAATCCATCTCGAAGGATAGATATGTAGCTCTCCCTTTGAAAGAAAAACAAACCTCCTCACCTATAGAGTGCATTTAACTGAAGCTGCTCCTTTAAACTCCACATTTAGGTTGAGGGACTTCAGTTACCTGGAGAAGCTGGGTCCTTGGAGCAGAGACGGTTGAGAGGAGATTTGATCGAGGTGTTCAAAGTCATGAGGGGACTAGATAGAGAGAAACTGTTCCCATTGGCAGAAAGGTTGAGAACCAGAGGACACAGATTTAAGGTGATCGACAGAAGAATCAAAGGCGACTTGAGGGAAAACTCTTAAGCAGTGAATGGTTAGGATCTGGAATGCACTGCCTGAAAGGGTGGTGGAGGTAGATTCAATCGTGGCTTTCAAAAGGGAATTTGATAAGTACCTGAAGTGGGGGGAGAAACACTTGCAGGACTGTGGGGAAGGATGGGGGAGTGGGACTCACTGAAGTGCTCTTGTAGAGAGCCGGCACAAACTCAACAGGCCAAATGGCTGCCTCCTGTTGTAACCATTCTATGATTTCAAATGACATGGGACAATTTTAAAACCCAATGGTTGTTGGCTGTCTGACACTCAATCAGTTATAAACTCTCCAACCAAAGTTATGATCATATTGGACTGCTGAGTGGGCAAATTAACACTGTCTTTTCTTCAAATAG
Source organism: Pristiophorus japonicus (assembly GCF_044704955.1). Classification (NCBI taxonomy): domain Eukaryota; kingdom Metazoa; phylum Chordata; class Chondrichthyes; family Pristiophoridae; genus Pristiophorus; species Pristiophorus japonicus. The sequence goes on from NC_091996.1 coordinate 68,682,054, forward strand.
ACCAAGGGTGCATCCAATGAAACTAAGACAAGGAGCACACTACTAGTGCCCTCTTCAAGATCAGGGTACCACTAAACACGCAAAAAAACGCGTGCACACGCTCCAAGTGCTTTCCCTGGAGAAGGGTAGCACTGATACATTTGGTCTATTTTAAACTGAAATCAGTATCATTCTATACTGTGACCCAATTGTCTGGCTTGATAAAACAGACAATATTCTGTGGTGCTCACTGGTCATGGAAGTTATCAAGCGAAATGGTGGACACCACGCGATCTCTCTCTGGTCACCCTGGCATGCACAAAGCCTCGAGTGGCAAGCAGTCAGTGACCCTCTGCACAAGCTATGCATTTTGAATCTGTGGACTGTGATTTTAGTCAGACCCATGAGGGTATCCTCATTCCTCTGCACACAGATGACTGAAGATGAATAGGGTTAGGCTTAAGTGCAGCCAGAAGTTCAGGAACAGCTCTTCAAATATTGGAAAAGCAGCAGCAACCTCTGGCAATGTGCATACATGTGAGAGGCTGTCTCATTTAAGTTGTAGAATAGAAAACGTGATCTGGGTATTTGTGAAATGGCCTAAAAAGAAAATCTTTCTGGTCATTAACCACACAGCCAACACACTCCACCCCAGTAGTCCTGGGATGGATCCCTGGATACAAGACTTTAAACTGGAGTGCTTACCTCTGCTGGCTGGCAAGATGTTACTCCAGGGCATGTATCAATAGAACACCAAGGCAAAGAAGTAGAGTGTGCATCAGCAGCCTGTACAGAAAGTGCCTCTACAGAATGGAATGATGGGCATTTCCAAGAGACTGGTCAAGTTCTGACGCAAAGGTTGCCAATGCAGTAAAAGCAGTAGACCTTTGAGCCCCTGACATTCTATTAGATCATGGCTGATCTGTACCTCCACTCCATCTACCTGCTCTTGTTTCATTATATATGCCTTGATGCCCTTGCCTAACAAAAACCTAGCAATCTTTTAAAAATGACTCCACCGAGGGGCCTCTCACTGATGAGCAGTGCCATCTGAATGGAGCTGAGATTTGACGGAATGGCTCCACACACTTGAGCTTCCTCAATGCACCCAACAGAGTCTGGGCAAAATGTGAATATCGATGCCTGGTTGGCTTTGGTTGCAAGCTGGACGACAGGGCACGCAGGCAGCGCATGCCTCTGATATTCACCTGGTTCCACCACCATTCAGCATAACCATGACTCTGGTTACTTTTGCAGGAAGGGCTGTTCTCTGCAGCAGCCGTGTGTCATTCAGGCCAGGCATGCAACCAGCGGTTGTGGAGGAGTGCTTCTGCTAAAATCGCTTCCACTTCAGTCAGGAGAGAGCCCCTTCTGGAAGCACCCAGGTTCCAGACCCTTTATGTCCCAGTTTTAAAATAAAACACAGCTGACGGTGATGGAAATATTCCCTGCAGTTTGTTGAAAAGCTGCCTGATATAATTCAGGCCTTGCATCTGACTGAAGAAAAGTGTTGCCAGCACATGCCACTTAGAAAGATCCTCAACTTGCAGGTATTTCTGCAGGGTCTGAAGATGGTAAGTCTATACCTGGGTGCTTGACCATCCTCCCAAGTGAGAGACTCCGAGCTCTGGCAGTGGCGCAATGCCTCCCTTTATCCCAGAAGGAATCCATGACTTTCCTCTGGATCGTAGTGAAAAATTCAGGAACGGCATCAAAGTGACCAACTGGTGCCAAAGCAGAGGCCACCAGTTGACTTATGACCAACACTCTACCCCTGGTAGGCAAGCACTCCTGAGCAGTCCTGCTTAGCATCCAGACAAGTGGTAATTTTTGTCTCCAGCTCAGTTGCCTGTCAAGCTTCCTCGGGCCTCTGGTAGACTCCCAGATAACGCAGGCAGGTGGTACTTCAGCTACCAAGAGCCCTGAACACTTATTCCAGTTGATCTTTGTGGAGGATGCAGCAGAATATACCTGACACTCCCACAACCTCCGCAAATCAGTGGGGTATTATAGTGGAGTATTTAAAATAAACACTCAACACCAGGTCTGGGTTCGAAGATTCAAGTCGCCTTTATTTTGCACTGGTGGGGAGCTTGCCTGCTGGTTGTCTGTAGCCAGGCCTCTCCAATGGTACAAAGTTCCAAGCAACCTTTTTATACACTTAATGATGCATGTCAGCCTTGTGCATGGCCCCCCTTACTCCCCCCCCCCCCCGTGCCGTTTAATTGGTCCAAAGCTTGCGTGCACAATTACTGCTTGACTAATTTCCTTTTGCATCACACAATCATTCGCCTATGTCTCGTACCAAATGGAGTTTTTCCAACATATTTCTTTTGACCCCTTGCCCTGTTTAACTGGGCCTCCTGTGGTTCAACAGTTTGGCTATTTGTAATTGTCCTCGGGTTACACAGCTTGTAAAGTTGACCACTACAAAAGCTTATTTTAGCTCATTTTAGTTCTGAGATCCATTCTTAACCCTTTAATTATAACAGAACTTGAAAGTCCCACTTCAGTCCCCATGTCCCCTGCTCCATTCTGTGATGATTAGCCATGTGGTTTGTGGGATTCGGGATGTGACCTACGTGTCAAAGTATTTTAGGGTACTCGGCTAACAACTCTCGCTGTTCCATAATTAAAGCTTTTGCTTTCCTTCTCCGTTGCCTCTTTCTGCATGCCATGCATAATCTAATTCCCCATCCAACAGCTAGCCCTAACTGTTTGACCACCAATATATGAGGGGCTATATGAATCCATGGATGGATATTCACATTCATTCCCCAATTCCATACATGTTCCCACCATTGCATGTCCTTCAGGGTTTCTTTATCGTCCTTTTGAATGCCGTATGGAATCTTCCAGTATGCCCTTTCTTAGTGTCTGTTTCCAGTTCCGTCAAATGACGGGGAATGTCTTGCCAACTTGGTATCTCCTATTCCATTTCATCATCCCATCTCGGGTTGTTTTAAAGTGATGTTCTCGATGCGTTTCTCTCTTTGTGGGAATAGATATCAATGGCCTAGTTTGATCACAGCTTTAGGTGTAAAATAGAAATTAGGTTGTGGGATTGCGCATTCAGCACCACCATACTCGTACTTAGTTTCTTTGGTGGATATTCAATATGTCCTGGGCTGCCACCTCAGCCTCTCCCTGACTAAGCGGACTCATCTCCAACATGTAATTAACTGCCTGAGTGAACCCGCATGCTATAAGTTGCTCTCCTTCCATGGGGTGTGTGCACACTACCATATCCAAATATCAAGTGCAATTATCAGTATGCACCCCTTGAAATGTGCCAGAGAGTTTTACTGCATAAGGGGGCATATCGTGGAACTGAACCCGGGATTGGCCTTGTATTTCGCCTATGTTCTGTACTGCCCAGAGGTTCGGCATCCATACCCTCTATCTGGGGTAGCTAGAACCATACCTATCAATTTCAATTCTCTAGTAATACGATTACTTGGACAAGAACACGTGTGTTGTCTTACGAACAACAGAGGATAATACTGTCCTTAGTCCATTTGGACAACTGCTCATTACTTAACCAATCGTGTATTTTTCCCTGTTTCATCTGGTTTACATTGTATCAGATGTTCCCTACTAACCATGTGCCGTACATTGCACATACAAGTTCTTTGTGTTTCTTGGGTTAGATCATTTAGTCACACACTTGTCATTGATAGTTTGGGCCTGAGACTCTCCTGATTTCCTCGACTTGCAGCATTTGTCTGGTGAACATCAATGAATGTTAACTTCAGTCCCATAGCCTGCAGTCTTTTCAGTTTAAATTCTCCAGTTTAAAAAATCTTTTACACTCAAAATAAAACATTCAGAAAAACAACTTTGCACACAATAGCATTTCATCCTTTTCTCCCCAGTTACACATTGGTTAGAATTTTTAAAAAACCATACCAATTATTGATGTGAAATGCCTTATGTCTAGAACTAAAGGCAATCCACATAATTTACACTAACCAGAATTTTATCATGGCCATAATAAAAGTTTGATTTTTAATAGGTTAAGTAACCTCTGGAATTCCAATCTTAAGCTTCCAAATGTCACTTGGAAAAGGGGAGGAGCCACACAGGAATATGTCTTCCCAAAAGCTTTAAACGCCAAAGAAAAGCACCAGAACAGAAGAAACATCATAGTCTCTCTTTCTTCTGATTCCCTGTACGCTCCAAGTGCACCTCAAATTACCTTTTTTAAATGTGGTGAGTGTTTCTGCCTCTACCACCTTTTCAGGCAGAGAGTTCCAGACCCCCACCACCCCCTGGATGAAGAGATCTCTAAACCTCCCCCCAATTACTTTAAACCTATGTACCCTATAGGTTTTTAGCACTTTTCGCTGCTATATGCCTCCAATTTCATGGTTTGAATTCCCATTAAACATCCTTTTTTCCCCCCTTATTTCTTGCAGCACAAAGGGGCCCCTCCATATTCCACACATCTCTCTTGTCCGTGTTTGTTGCAGTTATAACAGCCTTTGGATTTTCCTACCACCCCCACTGTTTCTAATTAATGGAGGCTGCTGGAAGTTGTTCCTTTTCGTGTGTCCTGATGGGTGCTGTCATCATCGCGCCTACTATCAGTTTATTTTGTCGCTTTCTCAGTCAATAGTCTAGTCCGTCTGCTTAATTCATAATACGCGTGTGACTAAAACGAGGGCTTTCGCCTTTTATTTATTTTCTGACTCCCATTTTTTTTGTTCAGTGGGTGGGTCATCTGATTTCCAATTTTGTTTAATCATTATTTCGATTAGTTTTCAATTTTTGTCTGCTAGGTACCGTGTCAGAGACCCTCTGGTCCCCACTCGAGTTTCTAACTTCCCATGGCTATTGGTTATCACCGTCCCTTACTTACTCGTCCTGAGTGAGACCGATACTTGCAACCTATTTGTTGTCGGCAGTATGTCCCTTACTTATGAGTGAGACTAATACTTGCAACCTATTGGTTGTCAGTGTGATTGTAGCTTGCAACCTACACCAATTATCAATCGCACCGTTACACTTCTATATAACCGCTTGTAATTGGGATCATCCGCTGACTACTTGAAGTCTTGGCCAGACCTACAGATTCGGATCTCTCAGGCAGCTGACACCAGACAGATTTCTACCCTTGTCCTAACTGTGCGTGGTAATTAAAACTTACTCATGCCTTTGACATGGCTTCCATCTGCCGGTGTCCACCATCCACTTGAGACCTTGCTGACTATACCAATTATAGTGGAGCATTTAAAATAAACACTCAACACTAGGTCTGGGTTTGAAGATTCGAGTAGTCTTTATTTTGCACTGATGTAGAGCTTGCCTGCTGGTTCTCTGTAGCCTCTCCAATGATGCAAAGTTCCAAGCTACCTTTTATACAGTTAATGATGCACATCAGCCTCGTGCACAATCCCCCTATGCCGTTTAATTGGCCCAAAGCCCACGTGCACAATTGTTGCTTGACTAATTTCCTTTTGCATCACACAATCATTCGCCTATGTCTCGTACCAAATGGAGTTTTTCCAACATGTCACTTTTGACCCCTTGCCCTGTTTAACTGCCTCTCTGGGCCTCCTGTGGTTCAATAGTTTGGCTATTTGTAATTGTCCTCAGGTTGCACAGCTTGTAAAGTTGACCACTACAAAAGCCTACTTCAGCTCGTTTTAGTTCTGAGATCCATTCTTAACCCTTTAATTATAGCAGAACTCGAAAGCCCCACTTCAGATATTCCAGCACAAAACACGTCATCGCCATAATCTGAAAGGATGATCTTCACGCCTGGCTTACACAGAACCAGTCCCAACAATCTCAAATAAGGGGTGCAGGAAAGGGGCTATGCAGATTAGAATATAATTGGACATCCCTGACAATTCTCTCCCAAAGTAAAGATCCATTAACTTTAATCAGAAAATCCACAGAAGTCTGATCCAAGCAGCAAAATGCATTCTAAAACCAAAACCCAGCAGATTTCCAAACCAATATCTGTGATCCACCCTGTCAAACACTTACACCTGATCTCTGGATGGAACGTGCTCAACAGGGAGACTGGGCCAGTATTTCGAGATGAGAATTCCCCTTCGGCAGCAGGATGATGACTGCATTGTGCCAAGAGAGAATCATCTCCCCGGTTGCTAATGCCTCTCCCAAGACCTGTGCATAGTCGTCCATGGTCAGTCCCGGAGCTTTATTCCGGGTCAATTGTTGGAGGGTGTTGGACAGCACTGCAAAGGTTAGTGAAATCTTGAGTTGCTCAGCATGAATTTCGGCAGGACCTCCCACAAAACTCTGAGGGTGTCCTTTGCTGGGCAGCTCCTGAGAAAGGTGCATCATAACAGTCACTGGCCCTGCTGTTGCACCCCTGTGGATCTATGACAAGGGATTCATTGTCAGGCAACAGCCTAGTGAACGTGGTGCCTTTTCTCTGCGAGTAGAAGGGAGAACCACATCTCCAGGTCTGTGACCCGAGACCGTACCTCCGCACCCGATCAGTTGCAGATCCTTCAGCGCAGCTCGCCTTTCTTTTCTTTGTCAAATCTTCAGTGGTGAAATTGCAATGCGACTCTAGTCCAAGCACCTGATCTGAGTCCCGCCTCTTTATTGACCCTTTTGCATTCTCCTGCCTGAAGACATGGAATGGAGGGAAAACCTCCCAAAAGGTCTTTAATAGAGGGTATATCTGCAAGCGCACATGGCTCGGCAAAGTGAGCTGCACTGAGTGAGGACTAAAACAAAAAAATTAAGTGAGTGGGCATTGGGTGCAGAGGGGGGATTGAGGTACTAAGTAATTTAACCAAGGGACAAAAGCAAAAGAAAAAAAAGAGGGGAAATTCAAGAATTTAAATTGAACGGGTTTTATCTTTTTTTTAAAAAAAAATATATATATAACCTTCAAACTTTAAAGTTGCACAAGATTAAATACCTTGTGGGTTGCAGAAGTTGAGATGTTTTCCTTCCACTCGTGTTTCTTGAGAGTTTCATCTGCAACAACTGCAAGCTGGATGATGCATTCGCGACTGAAGTGGTCAACCTTAGTGTACAACTGTGCATGCATCAACATAATAGGGAGAGCAAAGATTTTATAGATGAGATATTGGAGAAGGCCGCACTGCGGTTGAAGTAGGAGAGGAGGCCCAGGTACCTAGATGAAGAGAGGATCTCTGTTAGAAAGGGGGTGAGAAGTCCTAATCAAGTTATCCCTGGTGTTTAACAGGTTCCCTCCTCTGGAGAGAGATGATGTGGAGACTCGAGAGATTGTTGAGGATGTGCCATGCATTGGGGCAATCCAGCAGCCTATCGGGGAAAAGGGGAGCAGACAAGATGTGGTATTGGGGGATTCGATCATTTGGTTTAGAGAATTCTTTGCAAATCAGCCTCAGAAAAACAAATGGTGTTGCCTCACGGGTACATGGTCAAGGATCTGATGTCCCGGGTTGACAATGCGAGAGGGATTAGGTGATGAACTAATTGGTCTTGTTCTACCAGAGTTATTTGTTGCCACACGGACGAACAGAGGTCCTTCATGCTAAATTTAGGGCATAAGGAGGGAAACTTGAGGGAAGAACCTCAAGTAGATATTTTCCCCATGCTAGTGAAGAGACAGAGGGGAAATAGATACCAACATGTGGATACAGCTTTGCTGCAAGGAATCAGGATTTTGGTTCCTCAAACAGACTGGATAAGCTCCACCTAAACAAAAGGGGCCTTGTTGGCAGGCAGGATAGGTAGAATGGGTGTGGGGTGGTTGCAGTCGATGTAAGCCTTAAGGTGTACCAGTGAAAACACAAATCAAAGTTTAATATGTCTAATTACAGTAATGGGATATAAATAAAGTAAATCTGTTACATCAAGTAAATGAGACAGGTAAGCGGCATTGGAGCTGTACTTGCATTACTTCAAGAAGTCTGACAAATAAGATATGTGATCTGGAAGGTCTTGCAGGGGTTGATAGATTGGATACCATTAGTGTCACAGAGACCTGGGAATAAATGGGAAACGTATCTGGATGGATATAAATTGTTTAGAAGAGATTTTGTATTGGGAGAAAAGGAGTGGTGTGGCTGTATATATAAACTGGTATTGAGGCACAAGTGAGGATATAAAAAAGGAAAGGGCAGACGCACTTTGGGTAGAATTAATAGATGGTAATAAAGGTGAATTATTACTGGGTGTATATTATAGACCCCCAGGCCAGAGTGAAAGCCTTGATATGGAAATGTGGGATGAGATAAGGATGGTGACGAGTAAGGGACTATAGCAGTTGGAGATTTCAACATGCCACAAATTGACTGGGACAATACTGCCTCTACTGGTAAGACGAAGGGGCTTCTAGATTTAACGGAAGACAGTTTTATGACTCTGTAAAAGAAGCCAACAAGGGAAGAAACTAGCCTGGTTTTGATTGATCGTCCCCAATTCTCACTCAAAGATCCAACACAAAGGTGAGTGAGGCTTTAAGTATCAGGGACCATCATGTCACATTTGACAGAAGAATTGGGGAGATTACTGAAACCCAAACAAAGTTGACCAATTTGAGAAGTGCTTGAGAAGTCTTGTTAAAGTGGGCCTGGAAAGTTTGACACTGGCTAGGAGAGTAGAGGGACTGTGGAGCTCCTGCAGAGAGATGATTCTGAATTCAGTGGACCAATGTGTATCCATGCAAAGCAAAGGTACCAGGCTTAATGGCTCTCCTGCTTGGTTGAATAGGACTACCAAGCAAATCATAAAGAACGGGAAAAAAGCATTTAAGGCCATGACAAAAATGGCACAGAATTAAGACTGATTGAATGAATACCAAAAGGCATGCTTGGAGGGTAAAAAGCACATCAAAATGGCAAAGAAAATTTTTGTATTGAATATGGTTTAAAAAAAAAGTGAGACTTTCTTTTGTTACATTGAACAAAAGAAAAATGAAGGATGGAATGGGGCCACAAAGTGGGAGCGGCTGAGAGCAGGACAATTGATGCTACATAGGCTGTAAAAGTACTAAATTGTTTTGCCTCCGTTTTTACCAAGGAGGAGACAGGTAACTTTTGATCTGGAAAAGGAACTAGAGGGTGTTGCAGAGGAAAGTTGTGACACTATTCCTATTACTACCAGTATGGCTTTCGAACAGCTGTGCAAACGCAAGGTAAATAAATCTTGCGAGCTGGATAAGGTCCATTCGCATGTCCTTAAGGAAATTGCAGGAACTCTGGTACAAATCTTCCAGAAATTACTTAATACCAGAGAGGTTCCTGGGGACTGGATAAAGGTAGTGAATGACCCAGGAAACTACAGACCAGTGAGTTTGATATCCATTGTGGGTAAAGTTATGGAAACCCTTACTAAAGATAAGATTGTGGAGCATCGGGATAGAAATAAAATCATAAAAGATGGCCAATTGCAGGTTTGTGAAGGGGAGAACTTGTCAATGTAATTTTATTTTGAGGTTGTAACTAAGGAGCTGAATAGGGTTAAGCAGTAGATGTGGTGTACTGGATTTCTGTAAGTCCTTTATTACAATTCCTCTGGAAAGGCTGGTACTGAAAATGAAGAAAGTTGGAGTAAGTGAGAATACTTTAATTGTATATGAACAGGTTCACCCATGGAACCTAGAAGGTGATGGTACAGGGATTGTCACCAGCCTGGGAAAATGGTATCAGTGGAGTCCCACAGGGAGCTCTGTTTTTGCAGCTCTTTTGTTTAATATCTTTATAGATGTCTGGCGCTAGGAATCACAAGTGGTGGCTAAATTTGCAAATTATACAAAACTAATGAAGGTGGTAGACTGCAAAGTTGAAAAGGATAAGCTACAGGAGGAATTGAAAATACTTGTGACTTGGACAGTTGAAATTCACATGTAGAGCTGCAAAGTGCTTCACACAGGGACAAAGCATATTGAGAGGCCATTACTTAAGTGGAAAGAAAATGCTGTGCATGGAAAATACAAGAGATCTGGGGGTCCTGATTGACAATAAATTGAAGCTATCGCAACAATGCTCAGTGGCAGTGAGTAAAGCAAATCAGATCTTGATGCATTAAAAGGTCACTATTGAATAGTGAGATAATCCTGCCACTTTATAACTCATTGATGCGACCGCACTTCGAAGACTGTGTATGTCATGGATCTTATATGGCCACTGTTGGTACTATATCAAGGTGTGCCACCAGAGGGCACAGCAATGGGAGACTTGTAGATTACCTGTACAGGTGTGCCTGGCCTAATATAAAAGGCAGGCCACCAGGTGTGATCCTCCCTCTGGAGTTAACTAATAAAAGACTAAGGTTACTACAGTTCAAGTACAACACACTGCCTCGTGGAGTCATTGTTCATAGAAACATAGAAAATAGATGCAGGAGTAGGTCATTCGAGCCTGCACCACCATTCAGTGAGTTCATGACTGAACATACAACTTCAGTACCCCATTCCTGCTTTCTCGCCATACCCCTTGATTCCCCTAGTAGTAAGTACTACATCTAACTCCTTTTTGAATATATTTAGTGAATTGGCCTCAACAACTTTCTGTGGTAGAGAATTCCACAGGTTCACCACTCTCTGGGTGAAGAAGTTTCTCCTCATCTCGGTCCTAAATGGCTTACCCCTTATCCTTAGACTGTGACCCCTGGTTCTGGACTTCCCCAACATTGGGAACATTCTTCCTGCATCTAACCTGTCTAAACCCATCAGGATTTTAAATGTTTCCATGAGATCCCCTCAGAGGTTCGAGCATCTAAGGACACAATAACAGGCGACGAAAATGGCTACCTTTGGTACGTTGCAGCAGTTCACCAATGATGATTGGGACGCCTTTGTGGAGAGGCTAGAACACTTTTTACAGTAGACGACCTGGCAGGAGACGAACTGGCTGATAAGCGGCATGCTATCCTACTGACCAGTTGCGGGCCCAACGTCTATGGCCTCGTCAGGGACTTGCTGGCACCAGCGAAGACAACGACTAAGTCGTACAAGGAGATGGTAACCCTGATCCAGGAGCAAGGAGAGCATCCTCACAGCCAGACACTGCTTCTATACCCACCGACGGCCCGAAGGCCAGGAAATCACAAAGCACGCTGCAGACTTCAGGAGGCTGGTGGCACCGTGCAAATTTGGCACCCACCTCAACGAAGCGCTGCGGGACATTTTTGTCATTGGCATTGGCCAGGAGGGCCTTCTTCACAAGCTAATGTCAGCGGATACCACAGTCACACTGCAGAAGGCCATCTCGGTGAGCCAGGCATTCATTACCTCAACCTGTGGCTCTAGGCAGATGTCTCACCCTCAGGACTCCAAGCCGGCAGGTACTGTGCACAGAGTGGCGCCGTTCAGGAGCTGGACTGTAGAGCGCACATCCTCTTGGGAGAGAGAACAGGCCCCCGAGTCTGCCAAGGGGGGCTAATTGAGTAGCACCATGCTGGCGTTGCAGAGGGAATCACAGGGCTCACCAGTGCCATTTTAAAGACTATGATTGCAAAGGCTGCGGCACAAAGGCCCACCTCCAGCGAATGTGTAAGAGAAATAGAACTCACTGTCGATGAGGAGTCTGCAGATGGCTATGAATCCAGCATGGATTTCGAATCATTTAGACAGAGGCAGCTCAGTCCCACGGGGAGATACATAGCATGTTTATCTGCACCACCGAGTGCTCCCCCCTGAAGATGGAAGTCGTGATAGAGGGGTGAGCCAATCTTCATGGAAGTGAACACGGGGGTGAGCCAGTCAATGATGAATCAAGGAGCCTTTGAGAGGCTATTGGACAATCAAGCTGAACGACCTGAGTTGGCCCCGGTTCAGGCAAAACTGCACACCTACACCAATGAAATCATTTCAGTCATTGGTAGTGTGAATGTAAAGGTACTCCATGATGGCGCGGTGCATAAGTTACCTCTGTGAATTGTTGCAGGTGATGGACCAACGCGGCTCGGCAGAAGGTGGATGGAGAAGATGCAGTGGAAGTGGGAAGATTTCACCCTTCTCGCGATCGGAAACCCTCTGCACTCAGAGACAAAGCAACCCCTCACCCTGAGGGTGACCCGGCACCGCTGAGCTGACCAGCACGGCACCCGAGACACAGACCGCTCAGCACGACTGGTTGGAGATGATCCAGCTGAGAGGACCTAAACGCACCTTCCAGGCTCCAGTGGCAGGACTCTGGAGGGAGAAAAATGGATCCAGCAGCGACTTCCCAACTGCGGAGGCAGACCCGGGGAGAAGAGGATCACTGCAGTCGACATCGTGGACGAAGAAAAGATGGTGCCCGAACCACGAGGTGATGCACTGCAGATAAAGATGGCCACGACCAGACCATGAGGTGCAACACTGATGGAGCAACACGTGGCACCAAACGGAGAAGCGGATTGGGGTAAATCAAGCAAGGCTCTTAAAGGAGGCCGGCAACCCACTACAATTAAAGGGACAGTTCCACACAATTAAGCAATGCAACAAGAATTATAAGTTAGAGAGTAAAGGTGTAACTGACCATGTAAGATATGTAACTGATGATCGAAGGCGTATACATGCAATCAATGAGGAAAAGTCACACGATTATGTACAATGTGTAATTGATGATTTGAACTGTGCATATGTAAAGTCGTGCGATCGTGATCGTACCCCTAGAGTGTCCATCATAAGCAAAGAAAAGCTGTGCGATGCAGGATTCCCACTGCACGCAGCCAATGCAGCGGGTAGACACCTATCGGGTGCACACAGGTCCAATGATGTAGCCTGCGTTCCGGGGACCAGAGTCCGGCACCACGAAGTGTGGCCACAAGCAGCCAACATACATGAGCTGCGAGGCAAATGACCTCAGCAGGGCAAAGGCACCGGTAGTGATACGATGCCCTGGGTCGGCTCCATGTCTCGGGCAACCGATGGCATCAACATCTATGAGCCTGAAGGAGCAGACTGCCCCAAGGCCACACCCCTAGATGTAGGGTCACCCGCCAATGTTTCCCCAGAGGAAACCAGCACCAGCCAGGATTACGAACCAAGCGACGCCCTTGCCAGCGAGTCAGCAGTTCCCTGTGCACCGGTAGACAACAGCTCCTCGGGGAGTAGCTGGGACTCCGGGCGTAAAGAAAGGACAAGGGGGTTCACAGACATCCGTGAACCTGCCTGCCGCTAGGGACCATGGCAACAGCCCCGAGAGCAGGCTATGCGAGCCAACCGGCTTCCCACTGCCACCACCAAGCACTGAACCGCCACCAGACGGCAGGGACACTACCCAGCAGCTCTGGCACTAGCCGTCCTTACGCACCGGTCACTGCCTCGACAAGGCATCTAACGCTCTTGTCACAGCACAACCACAAAACAAAATGCAAAACCCACTCACCCGAACTTGTAGGTACATGAATTCCAGGAGCCCCCGCCACACCAACATGGGAAGGGGGGAGAATGAAACAAACACACACACACACAAACACCAGCCACCAGCACGCCACTGCACCAACGACCCACCCAAGGTTGAGCCGGCCTGCTAGAGGTCTAATAGACAGAATCCATATAGAGCTAAGCCCAGAGCATAGTTAATGCTGAGGCGATTTGCACTGAGGGTTCAGGCGGGAGTGATGTCATATATCTTATAGTACCAACAGTGGCTATGCATAAGGTGTGCCACCAGAGGGCACAGCAGTAGGAGACGCGTAGGTTACCTGTACAGGTGTGCCTGGCCTAGTATAAAAGGCAGGCCACCAAGTGTGATCCTCCCTCTGGAGTTAACAAAGGACTAAGGTCACTACAGTTCAAGTACAATACACTGCCTCATGGAGTCATTGTTAGAGCATCTAAGGACACAGTAGTGTACAGTTTTGGTCGCCACAGTATAAAAAAGATATTGCATTGCCTCAGAGCTAAAGTCAGACAGCATCTTGGTAAATCACCTTCTCCAAGACCTTGACATCCTTCTTAAAGTAAAGTGCTCAAAACTAGATGTAATGTTTTAAAACTGGCCCAACCAGTGATTTTGTATAGGTTAGCATTGCTTCTTTGCTTTTGTATTCAATGCATTGAGATTCATTAAAGGTAATTGGAAAATAGCACTGTTTGTTCTTCAGGTCTCCAGGACAGAGCAGTTCGTTTGATCAGTGCCCCCTGTCGGTGAACTTGATTATCCACCCCTCCATGGGCACACTGTTTACAGGGTTGCACTGCAGCAACTCACCCAAGGTTACCATGACAGCACCTCTCTCCTCTGATCAACTAAGATGGGCAAGAAAAGCAATATTGTGGCAACATCGACACTATCCTGCCTTGGACATATATCGCCGTTGTTCCTTCATCGTCGTTGGCTCCGTATCCTGGAATTCTGGGAGCATCATTGTCACAAGGACTGCAGTGGTTCATGGAGAAGACCCACCCCAACCTTGGGCCAACTAGGGGTGGACAATAAATGTGGCCTTGTAGGCATCACCCATCTCCTAAGAACAAATTACAATTTCCCTACAGAGCATTCGTGACTACATTTCAAAAGTACTTCAATGACCATAAAATGCTTTAATATCAGAAATAGGAGCAGGCCATTTGGCCCCTTGAGCCTACTCCACCATTCAATAAGATAATGGCTGATCTGATCCTGACCTCAACTCCACTTCCCTGCCGGCTCCCCATAAAGCTTTCTTCCTTTATTGCTTAAAAATCTGTCTATCTTTGCCTTAAATATATTCAATGACCCGGCCTCCACACATTTACAACCCTCAGAGAGAAGAAATTCCTCCTTATCTCAGTTTTAAATGGGCAGTCCCTTATTCTGAGACTATGCTGCCTAATTTTAGTTTCCCCTATGAGTGGAAATATCTTCTCTGCATCCACCTTGTCGAGCCCCCTCATTGGGCTCAATTTTCCCCAAAGCATTTTTTTGGCGTACTTGAAGAGTTGCGACCGATTTTTTTTTTTTTTGGGGTGGCTTAAGTAGGCCAAAAATAAAATGCTCTAAGTTTCCCCGTTGGATTTCTTCATTTTGGCGTGGCCTGGCCTAACCCGACCCTTAGTTTTGGGGGTGGAGTGTTGATGTGTGCCAAAAAGATCAGGCTGCCATGGTAACCAGGGACACGACGCGAGGCTGCAAAGTGAAGCAAACAGCCAGTTCCCAATACATTAAAATAATTGAAAAACACAACTTGACTCCAACCCTGCCCAAAGGACTTGCCGGTCCAGTGTGTGTGTGCGTGTGCGCTTTTATACTCTATTCCCCTTGCAATAAAGGCCAACATTCCATTTGCCTTCCTGATTACTTGCTGCACCTGCATACTAACTTTTTGTGTTTCATGCACAAGGGCCCCCAGGTCCCTCTGTACTGTAGCACTTTGCAATTTTTCTCCATTTAAATTATAAATTGCTTTTCTGTTTTTCCTGCCAAAGTGGATAACCTCACATTTTCCCACATTATACTCCATCTGCCATATTTTTGCCCACTCACTTAGCCTGTCTATATCCCTTTGCAGATTTCTTGTGTCCTCACAATTTGCTTTCCCACCCTCCTTTGTGTCATCAGCAAACCTGGCTAGATTATACTTGGTCCCTTAATGCAAGTCATTAATGAAGATTGTAAATAGTTGAGGACCCAGCACCGATCCCTGCGACATGCTACTAGTTACTGTTTGCCAACCGGAAAATGACCTGTCTATCCCGACTCTCTGTTTTCTGTTAGTTAGCCAATCCACTATCCATGCTAATATATTATCCTTAACCCCCGTGAGCTCTTATCTTGTGCAGTAACCTCTTGTGTGGCACCTTATCGCATGCCTTCTGGAAATCCAAATACACTACATCCACTGGTTTCCCCCTTATCCACCCTGCTCGTTACATCCTCAAAGAACTCCAGCAAATTTGTCAAACATTATTTCCCTTTCATAAAACCATGCTGACTCTGCTTGATTGAATCATGTTTTTCCTGCTACTGCTTCCAGCATTTTCCCAATGACAGATGTTAGGCTAACTGGTCTATAGTTTCCTGCTTTCTGTCTGCCTCCTTTTTTAAATAGGGTCGTTACTTTTGCAGTTTTCCAATCGGCTGGGAACTCCCCAGAATTCAGGGAATTTTGATAGTGGATGCATTGATTGTAATCTATCACTGCAGCCACTTCTTTTTAAGTGGGAATTGACCACCTTTAGTCCCATTATTTTAACCGAGTACTACTTCATTAGTGATAGTGATTGTATTAAATTCCTCCCTCCCTATTCTTCTTGGGCAGTCCCTCATATCGAGAATGACTTGCTTCCACACCAGGCGGTCCCTCGTATCGAGGATGACATGCCTCCACACCAAAAAGTTCACAGGTGTTACAATGAGGGACCTGATATTCCAGGTCCTGAACTACATATTGAAGGGTGGAAGATATCTGTGTGTGGACTTTTTTAACTTGTGATGGCCGTTGCACACCAGCCACCACATGAGCTTGACCGAGCTTGGTCTTGCTCCAGTAGCAAGGATTAACCAAGACGACTGGAGACCAGCTCTGCTGCATGGACCTAGTAAACTCACGCCTCTCCTGGGCCCCGATCACATCGCTCTGCAATCTCTCGCCGCTCCTTCGCCCCAACCTTGCTGCTCCTCTGCTGCTTGCCACCTCTCCTGCTGTACCTGCCCACGCTTCAATCAGTGACCTGGATTATGGCGAAGTCAATCCAGTCGCCCTCCTAAACTGGCTCCCGCTGTACCTTGCAGTGGCATTCCTCTACGCTGCTCCCGGGCCTCCGCTCCTTTTATGGACCTGACCTGCTGCTGATGTTCCCTCGTAGGTCGGGGCCTCCATGCTGTGTTACTCACTGGATCAAGATGGCGAGGCTCTGCACCTTCCCGACTTTGCAGAGGCTGTGCTCACCCTTCCCTGTCCACCATTACACACAACCCTCCCTATAGCTCCTTGATTATCCATTATTGGGATGTTTTTAGTGTTCTTCTACCGTGAAGACTGATACAAAATATTTGTTCAAAGTCTCTGCGATTTCCCTGTTCCCCATTATTGAATCCCCAGTCTCATCCTCTAAGGGACCAACATTTACTTTAGCCACTCTTTTCCTTTTTATGTACCTGTAGAAACTCTTACTATCTCTATATATTTTGTGCTAGTTTACTTTCATAATCTATCTTCCCTTCTCTCTTTTTATTATATTTTCAGTCGTTCTTTGCTGGCTTTTAAAAGTTTCCCAATCCTCTGGCATCCCACTAGTCTTGGCCACTTGGTATGCCCTTGTTTTCAATTTCATACCCTCCCTTATTTCCTTAGTTAGCCACAGATAGTTATCCCTTCTCTTAGTCTTTCCGACTCATTGGAATATATTGTGAGTTATGAAATATCTCCTTAAATGTCTGCCACTGCTCATTAAACTGTCCCACACTTTAATGTATTTTCCCAGTCCACTTTAACCAACTCTGCCTTCATACCTTTGTAGTCTCCTTTGTTTTAAGCTTAGGACACTGGTTTGAGATCCAACTTTCTCACCCTCCAACTGAATTTGAATTTAACCATGTTATGGTCACTCATTGTTGGTTGGTTGGTTCTGCAACATACTGTTCAAGGAAACGATCCCGGATACACTCTATGAACTCTTCCTCAAGGCTACCCTGCCCAATTTGCATTGTCCAATCGATCTGAAGGTTAAAATCGCCCACCATTATTGCCGTTCCTTTTTTACAAGCCTCCATTATTTCTGGTAGTCCTGAGGTTGTAAAAGGCGCTATAAAAATGCAAGTTCTTTTTCTTTCAATTTTTTAAATATTCCCAATTGAGATCAAAACATTATTCGTAGAATTTTACAGCATAAAAGCAGGCCGTTTGGCCCAACAGATCTATGCCAGTGTTTATGCTCCACATTAACCTCCCATCTTACTTTATCTCAAACTGATCTATTCGTGTTTTGAGCTTATTCATGTGGCATTAGCCTTCCTTGCACACAACAGTCACTTTCCAGCTCTTGTTTCAAAATGCTGAATATCTGAACATTTTGTGTGATCAAGAATCTATCATAGTCCTTTTAATTGTCAGAATGGGGAGTAGATCTTGGCTCTCACTAAATCTTTCCCTAAAAGTATTTCTAAGTTTGTGTTATCTCAAAGTAATACCTAAATTTTACCCTGGGCAATCTGATTCTCAAGTTCAACACAGGTTTTATTACCTTGATATTTGTACGGCTGCAAGGTAACTAACTAATCAACGTAACTAAGGTACCTCACGAGGCTTCTCTTGTTGAATTAGTGATAACCTGCTGCGGTGGATGGAGGACTGGCTGATTGCCTTTTGGCAGAAAGTTGTAGTCAATAGATTTGGATCTGCTTGATTACCAGTGGTGCCGTGCAGTGATGGTTGTTGGGACCTTTGCTATTTACTGTTTTCATTAATGATTTAGATGTAGGAGTTGGGAGAATGATCCACAAGTTTGTGGACGATACAGAGATATGTGCGCATGTTGGGACTGTAGAGGATGCTCTACTACTCCAAGCAGATCTCAATGTTGGAAGAATGGGCCTGTGTTTGCCAAATTATGTTTAGCTTAGAAAAGTGTGGTGTTATGCATGTGGGCCAATTAAATGCTGAATTATACTTGCACCTACAAGAAACAGAATTAAAGCCAGTGGTGAAAGATACTTGGGTGTTTTTGTGCATCACTCTCATGGTTTATGATCATTGCTGTGAAGCTATAACTAAAGCAAACAGGGTTCTAGGTTGTATTTACAGGACAATTCACTATAATATAAAGCATACCATATTTTCCTTGTTTATGACCTTGGTTAAGCCTCAGTTAGTGTATTTTCGAGTATTGGTCTTCTCACATGGTGGGTGATATTAAGGGTGCAGAGGAGGCTCACAAGATTAATTCCCACAGATAGAGGCTCAAAGAGCTGGTCTGTAACCGTAAACTCAGGAGATTTAATTGAACTTTATAAAATAATGAAGGGACTAGTATGTTTGTTTATATAGACCAATTATTTCAACTGAATAGGTTGAATAGGACATGGGGTCACACTTACAAGTTATGAAATGGCAGAGCTAGGTTTGAAGTGAAGCGGTTCTTCTTTTCCCAGAGAATAGTAGTCCTGAGGAACAAGCTACCGGTTCGTGTAGTGGATGCTGATTCAACGTAGTCTTTCAAGAAAGATCTGAACCTATTTCTTTCTGGGGTGGAGATTACCTCATACAAGATATACGTATCCCATAATATAAATCAGGGTCTGTGTGATCTCCTGAACTAGCTTCGATCGCTTAAAGGGCGGGTCAGAGGGGCTTTCCAGATTTTTTCCCCTAATTGGCCTGGGGTTTTAATCTGATATTTTGCCTCTCCCAGGAAATTACATGGCTATCAGGAGGTGGGGAGTGTCTGTACTATGATGCACTAGGAATCGCAACAAGATGGGCCCAGCTATATGGACCAGTGGGTCTTTTCCTGGCCATCATTTTCATATGTTTTCAGATCACCATTTCTTTTGGAAACATAATTTTAATTACACCATCTACAAGTTGTATATTGTGAGATGGGGCATGAATCCTAGCGCCGAGTAACCTAGTCACAAATTGTCAGATTATTCTAACCAAGTGATAGCTGCTATTCGCCAACGCTAACAATCTCTAGACTCCATCCTTCAGGAAAGTACTTGGAGGAGTCTCCATGGGTTTTCTGAGGTATACTGTTTGGATCTGTCTCCTGCTGACAACGTGCGTGTTTTGGTAAAGACAAAGGAAGGAGAAATCGTTTAACAATCCCATAATGGATTTGCAAATTATTTTGTCTGATATCTTTCCTGAATGTCAGTAAATCTTACATTCTGTCCCAATATTAACTTCTGTTCTACCCGAAGGGATGGAAAGGACTTTGATTTTCAGCAGTATTTTCTGTGATGGATCTGCCTATTCAACAGGAAAGAAGGTTAGCAACTGAGGTCCTTTCACACGGTGCAAATCCAGATAGCTTTTAGGATTATGGCCCATAGTGCAAATGGAACTTTGGTGATTGTTTTTTAGATTGCCATCCTTAATGCTCTAACCCACGAGGTTCCATTCCAGTGCTATAACAGGAATTAAAATAAATATATATATATTCTTGTAATATGGGCGTAACTGGCAAGGCATATGTTTCCCATCCCGAGTTGCCCTTGAGAAAGTGGTGGTGAGGTCCCGCCTTGAATCGCTGCAATCTGTGGTGATAGTACACTTACAGTGCTGTTAGCTGGGGGTTCCAGGATTTTGACCCAGTGACGATGAAGGAACGACGATGTATGTCCATGTCAGGATGGTGTGACTTTGAGGGGAACCTGGAGGTGTTCCCCTACACCTGCTGTCCTTGTCCTTCTAGCTGGTGGAGGTTGAGAGTTTGGGAGTTATTGTAAAAGAAGCCTTGATGAGTTAGTACACACTGCAACCATGGTGCATCTGTGACGAAGGAGTGGATGTTTAAGCATATGGGTGGGCTGCTGATCAAGCGGACCGCTTTTGTCCTGGATGGTGTCGAGCTTCTTGTGGTGTTCCATGCAAAAGGAGAGTATTCCATCACACTCCTGACTTGTGCCTTGTGGGTGATGAAAGGCTTTGGAGAGTCGGGAGGTGAGTCACTTGCCGGAAAATATCCAACCTCTGACCTGCTCTTGTAGTCACGGCTTACTTGTCTGGACAAGTTAAGTTTCTGGTAAATGGTGACCGCACCCCCACTCCCAGGATGTTGATGGTGGGGAATCACGTGATGCTATTGAATCTCATAGGGAGCTGATTTGACTATCTTGTTGGAGATGGTCCTTGCCTGGCACTTGTGTGGTGTGAATGTTACTTGCCACTTATCAGCCCAAGCCTGGATGTTGTCCAGGTCTTGCTACATGTGTCCATGGATGGTGAGGAATTGCGATTGGAACTGAACAGTGTGCAATCAACGAAGCTGACCTTACGATTGAGGGAAGGTCATTGATTGATGAAGCAGCTGAAGATGGTTGAGCCTCGGACGCTGCCCTGAGGAACTCCTGCAGCGATGTCCTGGGGCTGAGATGATTGGTCTCCAACGACCAGAACCATCTTCCTTTGTGCTAGGTATGACTCCAGCCAGTGGAGACGTCCCCCTGATCCCCATTGAATTTGGCTCTTTTGTCTCTGGCTGTTGTGAGGTCTGGGGCCGAGTGGTCCTGACAGACTGAGCATCAATGAGCAGGTTGTTGGTGAGTAACTGAGAAGAGCATCCCATGCCTGTTGTCACCCAAGTGGAATTTGATAATGGGGGAGATCTGTGCTGTCATCGTCTTTGTTACTGTAAAGTTGATAAAATTGTTATATCGTTGGGCTTTTGTTTCACCATATTATGAGGTAGGTTTGGATGAAGAAAGCCTTTTAATCCATTTGATCTCTTTCAGAATACCATCCCCTACTCTCTTTCCATCTAGCTGTTTCTTAAAGGAGTTGAGTGTTCTGGCCTCAACCACCCTGTGGCAAACCTATTCCAGCTGCATGCAGAAATACTTTAATGGTATCCATGTGTAACTGTGCTCCTTGAACTTGTGGTGCACTCTTTTTTTATTTGCAGAGTGAAGAATACTTGCGTTGTTTCATTAGTTCAAGTAGGGTGTTAAAGGTAAACTACATTAAAGGAGCAAAATCTTCCAGGGATCTGGGATGTGTGTGTGTCCGATTAATGACCATGTCCATGCATACTAGACCTAGTCCTCTTAAATATGCTTAACTAATTTACTTATGTTAATGTTGACTTTATACTTTTTTTAGTTCTGGGAAGTTATCAGTGATGAGCATGGCATCGATCCCACCGGAACCTACCATGGAGACAGTGATCTCCAGCTGGAGAGAATTAATGTCTATTATAATGAGGCTACAGGTATTAATTGGCATATTTTACGTATTTTAGGTTGTATAATATGGATAAGAGTAGTGATTTCTCCCAACATGGCATCCTGTGATCAATCTCACTTTTTTAAATTTCAGCTTTTCAGGATTTTATTTTTATTTTTTAAATTCTACTGCCACTAGCAAATTTGGTACTTAAACTCTGGCCACTGGAGAGCTCTGCAGTACTGTATCAGCTGGAGTTTGGCACACAGGTGATACAGTACAGTACTCCCGGTGCACTCTGTCTACTATCTTAAAAGTAGAATTTCACAAACAAATTTGTTGCTAGCAGTGGAATTAAAAATGCAAAGCATCATGCTAGCTTTCTATCAGCACAGGGAGGGATGTTTCCAGTAGCAATCACTGGTTTCTGGATTAAATCAAACAGCCTTCAAGCTCCGGGAATTTAAAAAAAAACATGGGTGACATGCTTTGAAAGGAGGTGCCGGATGTTAAAACCTCTTCCCTCAGCATAAGCACCCCAAATCAAAGGACTTATTATAACCAGTGTAAACCAGGAAATTACTGGTTTTGATATCCATTTAATGGATTTGTATAACATTCCTTTGTCTGCTATTTTAATGGAACCACTAACCAGTTTAAAATCCAAGTCTAAACAAGGGCAGATAGTCATCCGAAGATGAAGAATTTGGATGTATGGCGCTGTTTTTTTTTGCAATAAACGACCTACTAAGTCCCCAATATGGCGGGCGGGGTAATAAAATGTTGGATAGCGCCCAATGTTCCCCCTAAATTGCCTTTTTCTGTGCAGCCTGTTTATTTCAATGCACGGTCCCTTTAAATTTCTGCGCCTGTGCGGTATTTCAAATGGAAAAGCTTGTGAGCAGCCTGTGTGGTACCTTGCAGGTTACTGCTCGGCCACGCACACACGCAGCTTAGAGGGAACATTGATAGTACCCACTTCTGCAACAGGCTTTAGGCAGTTTGCATATGCAAATAAAGGGCCTAATGTCTGTTTGAGGCCTCCAGTGCAAGATTGGTTTGCCCTGAGGTAGCCGATGCCTGCTACAATCAGTAAAACCAGACCCTGGGACCGCCTGCTACCAAAAAGATATGGTTTTGAAATGTACTTATCTGAATGTGGAGCCGGGGGAGCAGGTGTGCTCATCCCAAACCCTGGAGCCTCCGCTCCCTCAACCTAGCCTCCAATTTCCCTCCCCAGCTGCCATTTCCCCACTCCGGCCCCAGACCTCCCAAACCCCCACTAAGGGCCACTGTGACATTAGTAGCGGCTTGATCTTTGTTTTATTTTTCACCACCTGGCTGTTTGCACCATGCCAGCTTGATGTTAATGAGGCCCAATATTGGGCGTCTCGAGCCTCACCATTCACATGCAGTGATTTCACAGTAAACCGCACCCCCCCCCCCCCCACCCCACACACATGTCCAAAAATGGGCACACCCAAATTTCTACCCCAATGCTCTATACTGAAGATACCCAGAAAAGTGACTGTTTGACAAGTAGCTCAGCTTCCATTTCAGACATGGATTGCCTCAGGAGAGGCTCTCCAGATATGTTTAAGCTCCAAACCCCTTCAGGCACATCTATTCCACATTACTGACTATCGATCTGCTTCATGTTTGCTAACCAGAGATTTGAGAGTTATAGATATCCTGGTATTTACCCTTCCTTTAAATCATTACATTCCTACTCCAGAGCTCCAGGTATTTCTGCCTTTTTTTAGTTGTGGCCAGTCAGACAGTCAACCACAAATAAAACCAGGCAGTATATTCCTTAAATTATCCATACAGTTTGAAACATTCCTTTGGTTTCATTAAGCTCTAACAAATAATGATTACACTTGTACTGTTCGACATGCTCTCTCAAATTTACGAACATGATCCTTGGCTGAGATTGATCAGTCTGACAGATATTCAAGGACCTCTTTCATGAATGTATTGCTTTGGCAGCTGACACAAAAGCCTGGATATTCTGATTAGGCACAAAGATGGCTGGAAGTGGGTTGTATCACGTGACTACCAGGATGGTGGGAAGCGAACTAAATTGATCTTGGTCTTTATTCGTCTAACAATTCCTATGATCACAATTCGTACGGGGAACACTGGGGAAATGTCCGGAGTTAGCATCATTATAATTCTTTGCAAAGTACTAGGTGTCAGAAACACTTCCGATTGGGAATCCGTTCAGTGTTAATGATGCTGCAAGCCTTTAGATCTGAATTAATACTTTTGCTAAAGTAAGGTTCTGAGAAGATGTCCGGCAGGAAGACTGAGAAAATCCCCAGGTTTGCAGAAGTAGCAGTAGAAGTGCTGTTGCAGGAAGGGAGATCCCTTTTGGCAAAGAGCATCCCAAGAAGAGCTAGCCAGGGCAGTGAGCGGCAACTCAACCACCTCGTTCATAACCAAGCAGTGCAGAAAGAAGTTCAATGACCTTTCCAAATGAAGCAAGGTAATAGGAGCTAGCCACACCTTGCAGCATGCACAGTATTAACATGTTAAACCACTTACACTGATCTTTCCCCTGCCCGCCCCACCCCCCATCACGTGTTAGTATTCATGTAGAGAAAAACAGCAATGCAAAACTTACTGTGCAGTAACATTCTAGGGATCTAATTTTTAAAATTAATTATCTGGATATGAGCATCGCAGACAAGGCCGGGATTTATTGCCCATTCCTGGTTGCCCTGGAGAAGGTGGTGGTGGCCTGTCTTCTGGAATCGCTGCAGTCTGTGTGGTGAAGGTGCTCCTACTGTGCTGTTAGGTAGAGAGTTCCAGAATTTTGAGCCAGCGACAATGAAAGAACGGCAATATATTTCCAAGTCAGGATGGTGTGTAACTTGGAGGTGATGGTGATCCCACAATATTGCTTTTATTGTCTGCCTCAGTGGCAGAGTTCAGAGAGGAGGGAGGTGCTGTCAAGGTCATATTGGCGTGTTGCTGTGCTTCCCTGTAGATAAGCCGTAACCACAGTGTGCCAGTGGAGGGGTGAATATCATGCTTCCACAATGCTGTTAGGTAGGAAGTTCCAGGATTTTGACCTAGCATCTATGAAGGAAATGTGATATGTGTCCATGTCAGGATATTTGGTCACTTCGAGGTGAACCTGGAGGTGATGGTGTTTCCATGCACCTGTTGCCCATGTCATTCTAGGTGATGCAGGTCACGGATTTGGAAGGTGCTGACAAAGAAGCCTTGGCGAGTTGCTGCCGTGCATCTTGTTTGAAATGGTCATTGCCTGACACTTGTGTGGCAGTATTGTTACTTACCACTTATCAACTCAAGCCTTGATGTTGTCCACGTCTTGCTGCATGTTGCTTCATTATCAGAGGAATTGCAAATGAAGCTGAACACTGCAATCATCAGTGGACAGCCCCATGTCTGACCTTATGGAGGGAACATCATAGATGAAGCAGCTGAAGTTAGTTAGACCTAGGATGATACCCCGAGGAACTTGTTCAGCAATGTCCTGGGCTGAGATGATTGACCTCCAACAACAACAACAATCTTCCTTTGTGCTAGGTATGTATCCAGCCACAGGACAGCTTTCACATTGATCCCCATTGACTTCAGTTTTACTAGGGCTCCTTGGTGTCACACTCGGTCAAATTCTGCCTTGATGTCAAGGCCAGTCACTCACCTCACCTCTGGAATTCAGTTCTTTTGCCCATGTTTGGACCAAGGCTGTAATGAGGTCTGAAGCTGAGGGGTCCTGACTGAATTCAAACTGAGCATCAATGAGCAGGTTGTTGGTGAGTGGTGAGTGCCACTTGATAGAAGTTTTGCTGACCCCTTCCATCACTTTGTTAATGATTGGGAGTGGGCTGATGGGGTGGTAGTTAGCTGGGTTAGATTTGTCCTACACAGGACATATCTGGGCAATTTTCCACATTTGGCAGGTGGGTTGCCAGTGCTATAGCTGTACAGGAACAGTTTAGCTAAAGGTAAGGCTAATTCTGGAGCACAGGACTTCAGTAGTACAGCTGGGATGTTGTCACAGCCCGTAACCTTTGCTGTGTCTCGTGCACTTCTTTATCCGCATGGAGTGAATTGAATGGGCTGAAGATTAGCATCTGTCATGGTGGAGAACTCAGGATCATCGCGTGACACCTCTGGCTGAAGATGATTGCGAGCACAGATGATTGCTTACCGATGCCTATGAGACAGTGCCTACATCCTTAGTTTCACACTACAAAAACTGAACACAGTACTCCAGGTGGGGTCTGACCAAGATTATACAGCTGAAGCATAACTTCCTTCCCTTTGTATTCCAGGCCCGTTTGAGATAGAGACCAAGAAACTATTCTTAACATAGGACCAGAAGTAGGCTATTTAACCCCTGAGCCTGTTTCGCCATTCAGTTAGATCATGGTTGGGCCCTGGAACATCATGGGCGAAGGTGCGGCGAATGAGCTGAGGGCCCAGGGGCAGCACAGGCCTGCCCACACCGCGATGTGTGTGCGCACTATGTCCGTGCAGCAGAGCAGGTCTTCACTTGTCCTGGTTCAACCCTTGCCACTGGATAAAGGCCGAGCTCTGTTGAGGTGTGGTGGCTGATATGCAACAGTCACCACACGTTTAAAAAAAATCCATGCACAGGCATCTTCCACCCCCTCAACTGGAGTTCAGGACTGGAACATCGGGTCCTTCATTGAAACATCTGTGAACTCTTGTGGAAGCAAGTCATCCTCGTTAGAGGGACCGCCTATGATGGGGTTGATCTGTGTCTTAACTCCATCTCCCCACCTTTGTTCCATAACCTTTAATACCCTTGCCTAACAAAAATCTATCAATCTCTATTTTGAAGTTTTCAATTGACCCCTAGCCTCAACAGATTTTTGGAGAAAGAGTTCCAAATTTCCACTACCCTTTGCAAAGAAATGCTTCCTGACATCACCCTTGAACGACCTAGCTCTAATTTTAAGGTTATGCCTCCTTGTTCTGGACTCTATCTTACTAGAAGAAATAGTTTCTCTCTCTCTACCCTATCAAATCTTTAATTATCTTAAACATTTCAATTAGATCACCCTTAATCTTCTATATGCAAGGGAATACAAGCCTAGTCTATGCATTCATTCTCTATCCTCTCTATCTCCCTGAAGAAGAACCTAGTACATATAGCTCTGCCAACACTTTACAGTCATTCACTCACTCATTTTATTCCTTCCCAAGCACCACTTCAGATGTCCATCTTGCGGGGAGACGGGTGGGGCTGCTGTTGGACAGTGAACCAGAAGGGAGACCACGAGTGACACACAGAGCATGAATGAGCAGAAAGGAGCTCCTGTGGCATGTGAGGAGGAAGGTGTTGCTGATCAAAAAATCCGATTGTGTACTCCCCTTGAATGAAGAGCCAAAGCACCTGAATCTTACAGTCCTTTTTAAAAGAACAATGCTTGCAGAGCATCAGGCATTGAGGACAGTGTACTGCAGATGGTGGCTTGGATGGAGGAGTCCAGCACAGCATGTGCAGGGCATTGGAATACAGATTGCCAACTCTGCAGTCCGCCATGGAACATGTGGCTGCTCTAGGGACATCTGTAGTGAAGAGTTCCTGACTGGCTCAGAGTGGGCTGTGTCTCTTCAATGAATGTTCAGATGGCTGCTTGGTGTGCCAGAATGGAGGAGGTTGTCTCTTGCAGCTTGGATTCCAGAAAAAAACCATCACATCGGGGTTTCACTGATCTCATTGGGCATTATAGATACAGCACAGAAGGAAGCCATTTAACCTGTCATGCCTGTGCTGGCTCTTTGAAAGAGCAGTTGTGCTTAGTCCCACATCCCTGCTTTTTGTCCGTAAGTTCCTCATCCTCTAGTACCTGTCCAACTCCCTTTTTAAAATTATTTATAGAACCAGCTTCCATCACCTTTTCAGGTAGAGCGTTCCAGATCCCAACAACTCTGTGCAAACATTTCTCCTCATCTTCCCTCTAGATCTTTTGTTAATGATTGTAAATTTATGACCTTTGGTTATTGACCCATTCACCAGAGGAAATAGTTTGACTCTACTCTATCACCATCTTAAACCTCAATGATGTCAACTCTTAACCTTCTCTGTTCCAAGGAGAACAGTCCTAACCTTTCCAATCTCTCCTCATAGCTGAAGTCCTTCATCCCTAGTAACATCCTGGTAAATTTCCTCTGCTTTTACATCTAAGCTGCTGAAGTGTGCCCAGAATTGTCCACAATAATCCAACTGAGGCCTAACTAATGATCCCTTTGGATTGTGTATCTGGACACCAAGGGCTCTCTGCTCATCTACAATTTTCAAAGTTGTGCTATTTATAATGTACTGTCTTTCCATACTAGTCCTTCCAAAGTGCATCACTTCACACTTCTTCTCCACATTAAACTCCAACTGCTATCCTTCTGCCCATTTCACCATCCTGTCAATATCATCCTGAAGCCTATAATTATCCTCATCACCTATCTACTACTTTGCCAAGTTTCGTATCATCTGCAAACTGCTCCCTACACCCAAGTCTAAGTTTATGTCTGCCTTCCACGGGGTAACTGGTCGCGAGGAGCCAATGCCCAGTAATACTGGATGGCAGGAATAGGCACAGATGATGACCCACAGCCAGTCCTCTCTGATGGCTATATATCTGACAGAGGAGGGTACAGGGCTAAGCTTCCCAGGCAGCAGCACAAGAGGTCCATCCCTGCAGCTATGAAACTAAGGCTGCGAAGCTACCATCTGTGGGATTATGACTGAACGCCTCTAAGTCAGAATCCACCCTAAACTTCAGTACCAGGAGGCTTCTATTGGAACGCAGCAGCCAGTCAATTCACACACACTTCTGCCACTCAGTGCGAAGGAGAAGTATAAGGCTAGGAATAAAAGCCCATACTTGATGCTCACATCAAGGGGAAACACTCGGCACACACACACAATCTGATTTCTAATTAACATTATGGTTGCACTGTTCTTAAAAAGATTTGGAAGTTGCTTTCATCTGCTGGCATAAAAGGGAGCTGGATGAGTTGTTGTACACACAGAAGCATCTGCATTTGCTGATATCTTTGTGATAGACAGGGAAGATATAAAGAACTGTTAATGCCGTGACCAGATTTGGAAGTCAAGAGAAGGTCTCTGTATTGGACTGGCATGAATGGCCCGTGTCTTCCACATCCTCTTCAGATTGCTCTGTTCTTGTTGGAGCCGCCTTCCTCCAGGGCCTCAATGATGAGGCCTATTTGTAAGGAAGAGTTGTGTAGCATGCAGCCTCTATTCACTGTCCTTTACACCCT
Organism: Pristiophorus japonicus; assembly: GCF_044704955.1. Taxonomy (NCBI): domain Eukaryota; kingdom Metazoa; phylum Chordata; class Chondrichthyes; family Pristiophoridae; genus Pristiophorus; species Pristiophorus japonicus. Next base: position 68,711,034 of record NC_091996.1, read on the forward strand.
CTCCAGCTGTATTGCAGGATGTCCCAAGATTGAACCAGGCATCTGAAGCATATCTTCATCAGGCCGGTGGTGTGCTCGATTATTACTCTGGTGTACAAATGGACCTCATTATATTGGTGGTCAGCTCATGCCCTGGGATACCAGACAAGTGTCTGGAGCCATGGACACAAAGAAAGCCCTGGTCTCTCAGAAGCCACACTGAAGATTAGCTTCTGGGACATTAAGTGCTGGCACAATGCATTCCCTTAAAATGAAGGCATTGTTGCTGTTCCAGGAAAGAGTAAGGATTCACTTACATAATAGTGGAATCCTTTCCTGTTCTGTTAGGTAGGGCCATTGACAAGGGAACACTTTGGTCCATGTGGGTGCAATCCATGATTGCTTGGACCATCGAGTATCCTGTAACTCTAAAATTGCCTTGCTGCTGATTGTAAATGGTGGGAAGGAGATGAGATTGCTTGCTGTAGCAAACAATGCATTGATGACTTGTTTAATGCATCTGCACAGCTGATTGGCTAATGTTAATATTTTCAATGACAACTTTTATGGTATGGAGTCATTCCAGGCTAACGGTGGTTGTGACCTGGCAGTGAGGTACTTGTGGTGGAGGTGAGCTGTAGTGGTGCTTATGGCTTTATTAGTAAAATGAAGATTTTTGAAGATAATGTTCCTGGCACGACTTGAGGTTGGTGTTCAGATATGAGGTATTGTGCGCCTGTGGGACTGTCTGACCAACCTGGTCCTTTGTTTCTCCTCCTCTTCCAACAAGCAAAGACACACAGGAATCACCAATGGGAAACCCACATGCCCTATCTGAAATAGTGGTGAGAGGGAATAACAGGTCCACAGCTAATAGCATAAAGGCTGATATCAACGCAACCGATGACAGCAAATAAACAAGCCTTTTGCCAAAGATGAGTTAAAAGTAAGCTTTAAACTGGTGCTATTAATATTAATGCTGGGCTCATAAAATACTCCTCTTTGCTCTCCACAGCGTCTATCAACCCTGGGTGCCTGCTCTATACAGGTTGGGAGAGCAAACCATGCAATAAAGCAGAAATGATAGAAAATGTGGATCATGATGCCACTTAAGTACCATGTGCATGGGCCCACCTGAAAAGGCCACATGCTTCCTGTGGGCGCTGAAAATGGTAATGAACAATGGGGTGGGGACAACAGTAGGTGAGATCCTGCGACAGAGTGCACCAGTTGCTTTTGGGTAGGGAGACCATAGTAGCTGTTCTTGCTTACCTTGGAATTTAGTGGGAGGAATTGTATTTTTACTGCTCCATGCCATATGCGCAGCCAGCACAGTAAAAGGCACAACTTCCAGGATACGCTTGCAGACCTGGGCTCTCCTCACAACTCCTAGTTTCAAAACCTCTACCTTAAAGGGATTTTTAAAACATCTGTTGTGATCAACAAATACATTTCTGTCTTTTTAAAATGGAATTTTAAATTTCCATTCAGTTGTAGCATGATCTGCAAGCTAGGTTCTAGATCTAGCTAATGCAGTACAATGCCCGAACTGACTGGGTACGATGCCCGGACTGACTGGGCAGGATTTTCAGACTGAGAAATCATTAACATTTAGTCTTTTGATCTAGGTGGCAAGTATGTGCCTCGTGCTGTCCTCATGGATTTGGAGCCTGGTACTATGGACTCTGTTCGCTCTGGACCCTTTGGGCAGATTTTCCGACCAGATAACTTTGTGTTTGGTAAGTAAAGTTTATACGGTAAGAAAGAACTTGCATTTATATTTTGCCTTTCACATCCTCAGGACTTCCAAAATGCCTCTCCAGCATAGAAAAATAGAAAATAGGAGCAGTAGTAGGCCATTCGGCCCTTCGAGCCTGCACCACCATTTAATATGATCATGGCTGACCCTCTATCTCAACACCATATTGCCGCTTTTTCCCCGTACCCCTTGATGCCTTTTGTTTCTAGAAATCTATCTATCTCCCTCTTAAATATATTCAGTGACTTGGCCCCCACAGCCTTCTGTGGTAGAGAATTCCACAGGTTCACCACCCTCTGAGTGAAAAAATTTCTCCTCATCTCGGTCCTAAATTTCCTACCCCGTATCCTGAGACTGTGACCCCTTGTTCTCGACCTCCCAGCCAGGGGAAGCATCCTCCCCGCATCCAGTCTGTCCAACCCAGTCAGAATTTTATATGTTTCAATGAGATCCCCTCTCATTCTCTTAAACTCTAGTGAATATGGGCCTAGTCGACCCAATCTCTCTTCATACGACAGTCCTGCCATCCCAGGAATCAGTCTGGTGAACCTTTGCTGCACTCCCTCTATGGCACGTACATCCTTTCTTAGGTAAGGAGACCCAAAACTGCATACAATACTCCAGGTGTGGTCTCTCCAAGGCCCTGTATAACTGTAGCAAGACATCCTTGCTCCTGTACTCAAATCCTGAGTATTTCTGAAGTGTAGTCATTGTTGGGCAGGCAATGCAGCAGCCAATTTATGCTCAGCAAGGTCTCGTAAACAGCAATGGGATAATGACAGTTAACCTGCTTTTATCTCTCAACCAACATTACTAAATGTTGGCCAAGACATCGGGGAGAACTCCTGCACTTCAAATACTGTCATGGGATCTTTTATATCCACCTGAACAGGCAGACAGGGCTTTGATTTAACATCTCATTTGAAAGCTGGTAGCTCCAACAATGCAGCATTCTCTCAGTACAGCCTAGATTATGTGCTGAAGCCTCTGGAATGGGGCTTGAACCCATTGCCTTCTGACTCGGGTGAGAGAAGCTGACACTTTATGTAAATTGTTACATGGCACTGGTTGGTATCTCTCTTATAGAGTGTTACACCCTTGATTTTCTGTTAGAGTTCTTTTAACACCATTAGAATAATATTGAGCAGAAAATCTAGGCCTTAACATCAACCTAGAGGGGAATTCCTTGCTGAAGGAAATATTATTGAAATGCTTGTTACGTTGTTTGGCTGTTGGGTGATGAATATTGTGAGAAAGATGCAGAAACTGTGCAGCTCTGAACAGCTCTTTCAGCAAAGTCATAAAATAAACACCACAAAGTGCTGGAAACACTCAGCAGGTCAGGCAATATCTGTGGAGAGAGAAAGAGAGTTAACGTTTCAGATCGATGACCTTTCGTCAGCAAAGTTACAAACTGCTAAACCTTGCTTCTCCAGTTAGTTTAGTGCCAGACCATAGTGGTTGCAAGTGAGTGACCAGAATGTCCGTCGAAAGGTAATGCGCTCAGAGCATTAGCCTGATGGGACAGAGGGCCTCTTCAGTCAAGACAAGTATTTGGTTTCATTGCAACCGAGACTTGAGGAAAACCAAGGGGGCAAAATTGTCCCTTTTTATAGCCCCGTTATCGTCTCTGGGGGTCGCTAATGGAGCGCAATGGCGTTTTCGTCCGGGGGAGTGGGGTACCCACCAGGAAATTTCCCCGGAGGTTTGGGGGGCGCTGTCCCGGCAGAATCGCGATTAGTGTCCCGGGCCGGTGCACAACCAGCAATGACTGACTGGCGGACATCCACCGCTGGGGCACCCCTTCAAGGGGGGGGGGCCGTTAGCGCCCCGTGCCGCCATCTTTATTTGTCGGATGATTCTTGCGGCGGCCTGACAATGGCAGCCCTCGCATCGTGCAGCCCGGCACTCCGTTTTGGGTGCTGGGCTGCTGCCCCGGTTGATCGTCTCCCTGGTAGCCCAATGGCGGCCACCAAAGGGGCTGCAGAGTGCGCAGCGGCCCTCCCCTTCAATTGAAGGGGAGGGTGTTGTAGCGCGTGCCTTCTCCGCGCGGCGCTGGACTCCAGTTAGTGCCAGAAGTGCCAGCCCTGGAAGGTTACTGCCCCATATCGGGCCGAAGGGCAATTTCGGAGCCCAAATGTCAAACAATTGGCAAATTGATAATGAAGAGTATCTTGAGTTTAATGTGCTCTCCTTGGTTCCTTTTGTGCTATTTTCAATACATGTGTACATATTTTCACCAAGCATCAGACTCTTGACAGCTTTTCTTTGCTTTCTAAGTTTGGGGATGGGTTAAAATAAGAACTGAGAAACTGTAACTTGCTAGTACTTATTAAATTAATAACTTGTAACATAAAATAATTAAACAACTAAAATATAAATTTTAATCAAAGATTTAACTAATTAATAAATAAAACAAGGCTGGAGATGGCAGGGCAAGTGTTGTGTTGTAACTGCAGCATGTGGGAGTTGGCGAAAAGCATCACGATCCCGAGCAATCACTTCTGTAGTGTCTGCAATTCGAGGAACTTGGTCTCAAAATTGTTGAGCTGGGGAATGAGCTGCAGACATTATGATGCATCAGGGAGGGAGAGTGTTACTTGGACACTTTGCTCCAGGAAGCAGTCACACCCTTAAGATTCAATAGTACTTTAGAGTTGATCAGTGGTCAGGGACAGGAGGGTGTCACTGCGAGTCAGGAAGGTATGGGGACCCAATATGCAGTGATGGAGGAGCATCAGCCCTTGACCCTGTCCAGCAGGTACAAGGTACTTGCTCCCTGAATGGATGAGGAAAAGGATTGCAGGGGGGATGGGCAAACTGACCATGGCACCGTGGTACATGGGGCCAATTAAGTGGGGGGAGAAAGAAGGAATGTAGTAGTGGTAGGGGACAGTATAGTCAGGGGGATAGATACTGTTCTCTGCAGCCACAGCAGGGAGTTCCGGAGGTTGTGTTGCTTGCATGTGGGGGCTGAGGCTGCAGGATCTCTGTGTGAGGTCCGGGCCTGGGGCTTGCTCTGCTTGCCTGTGGGGGCTGAGGCCGCAGGATCTCTGTGTGAGGTCCAGGGCTGGGACTTGCCTGTGGGTGGATTGAGGCTGCAGCTCCAGCTCGGTCGGCGCTGCTCTCTGGGGACCCGGGGCACGGCAGCCTGTGGAGTGGTGAAGTCTTCTCAGCTCCCACGGACCGTCCCCATCCACCTCCAGCCGAGGAGTGTTGGCCCATCGCCTGCAATGACCCACAAAGGTAAACGGTGCGTCTCGTCCCCGTGGGATACCTGCACCATCGCTCTGCCAAGAACAGGTATTAGTTCCCTGGTGTAGGTACGCAGCTTCGCCGTGACCGGGACCAGCTTGGGTCGTGCAGCTGGGTTAATCCACATTTTATCAAAAGTTCTCCGACTCATCAACGATGCACCCGAGCCCGTGTCCACTTCCATACTCTGGTACTCTGTTGATTTTTACTTCCCTTATCACTGGGGGCGAATCATCGGTACACATGTACAGTCCCAACACCTCATCATCTTCTGCCTGCTCCTCGCTGAACAGTGGATCATCCCCCATCTCCTCAGCTACATGGTGAGTCCGATTTCTTTTACACATACGCTGAAGGTGGCCTTTAATGTGGTAGGTATTGTACGTTTACTCCGCAAACCTGCACTGGTGAGCCCCATAGCTTCCTCCACAACGCCAGCATGATGCTGCTTGATTGGCCCCCCTCAGCGGACTCTGAGTTCCAGGACCCCGAGGTTCGTGTTCTCTGCCCCGGGCAGAGCCACGTTCTGCAGTTTTGTCCATGGTGGGTGCTATCCTGTGGACAGTGCCTGCCGGGTTCGAGACTGTGTGGATTATTTGCTTGGTGCTGCAAGTCGAAGACATGTGTGCCCGGCTGATGGTGATGGCCTTTGTCAGAGTGGCTGTGGGTTCTCTGGCTAACAGCTTGTGAAGGAGGCCCTCGTGGCCAATCCCCATAACGAAAACGTCCCGTAACGCCTCGTCAAGGTGTGCGCCAAAATCACACGGCGCCGCGAGTCTCCTGAGGTCCGCAGCATATTTGGTGACATCCTGGCCCTCAGATCTGCAGTGATGGTAAAATTTGTATCTGGCCGTGAGGATGCTCTCCTTCGGTTTCAACTGGTCACGAATGAGTTCAGTCAGCTCCTCGTATGACTTGTCCTTGGTGCTCCCGGGTGCCAGCAAATCCCTGACCAGACAGTAAACCTCATCTCCACAACTGGAGAGCAATATCGCCTTACGCTTATCTCTCATTGCGTCCGTGTCCTCTGTCAGGTCGTTTGCTGTGAAGTAGTACTCTAGCCTTTCCGTGAAGGCCTCCCAATCATTGCCGACGGTAAAATCCTTTAGCGAGCCCAGAGTAGCCATGGTTCCGTGGAGTTCGTCCGCTTCCTTGTCGCCAATGTGGTGTATGTAGCACACAACTCACTGACTCCACATGGTCTGGTGTAAATCTAACTGCTGTGATCTTCGTCCTTTATTGTTCAGCTCCAGAGTGCCTCTCAGGTGTGGTGGTCAGCCTTTTATAGTGCCTGTTACAGGTACTTCCAGGTTTCCCACCACAGTGCCCTCTGTGGTGTAGCATTGTGCTTACATTACATTTAAGGTACTAGGACGATACACACATCAATACATAACATCACAGTCTCAGTAGGTAACATGGTTTTTCCCACACTGGCACAGCAACACTTAACCAAGACAAATAAAAGATATAGGGCGAAGACTATCAGCAAGAATATGATCAAACCCTATACTAGGGATCCCAACCATCCCGATGCCCAATCCGACAAGGTGGTACCGTCCTGGCCAACTGTCTGTTTATACTCTATAGTCTAATACCTTGTTCCTAATGTATTCAGCTAGACTGCCGATTTCTTCTGACTTATCCGGGATATATGTACAGCATTCTCCACCTATTAATGCGCATGTCCCTCCTTCTTTGGCTAGGAGATAATCTAAGGCCATACAATTTTGGAGAACCACTGTTCGAATGGCTACCATTTCATCATTCACCTCTTCGAAGGCTTGGGAAGTTGCGTTGGCTACTGATTCGACTAAATTAGCCAGTTCCCGTAACTGCCATTCGTTTGATGCTATTCCATAGGGTGGCATCATTACCTTGAATATTCCATTTAGCCATGTCAAATCCCGTTTAACTCTATGACTTCCATAGGCATCCCTTAGAGTCTTTGTTGATCTGATAAAGGGTACCACATATCCTAAGTAACAGGACCCTGTCCATTTGGCTGGTAACCATGGATAGGCTTTATGGCCACAAATAAAGTATATGCAATTATAGGACGTCAGCTCCTGGACCTTTCGTGCCATCCATACTCAAGTGGTCTCACCTGAGGCTTTGTTATGGACCATTGTCCAACTAATGGTTGCTATCTTTCTCCCATCAGTGTGGCTTGCCATTTAGTCATTTGGGAACACTTGCTGCGTCCCATTTCTGGTCCTTTAGTCTCATTACTCACTAGGCATATTATACCTTCAGGATTTCCTATTCCGGGAGTAATACTTAGGAAGGGTGGCTGACGGTTATTATTATAATTGGGCTGGTACCATCCCTGGAAGGCTGTAAGTTTATACCCTGCTGACCTCCATTCTGTTAGATCCTTCGTTTCTGACACGTTGGTTAGGTTTGTCCTATTTTGCACTATCAACCATTCTACCATTTCTGATTCGTTAAAGGGGACGGATTTTAGGGGAATACCCCCTTCGGAGTGGACAGGTACATGGGAACAACTAGACAAGTTTCTTTCTTGAGAATACTTATGACTCAGCGCCATAAATACGTTTACCTGCAGTTCCCTTCGTTTGCGTGTCTGCACCCCTGGTAAAATCAATAATTCAAAGCAAAACCCTGTCAAGCCCAGCACCATCAGTCCCCATAGTCCGTACAGTTCCTTATTCAGTCTTCCTTTTTCTGTTCCTCTGGTTCCTTCTTTCCTTCCTCCTGGTCGGGTGCCCTTTTGCAATGGGACACATGGATCCATGTTGGTCTTTCCTTTACCTTGATTGCAGTATTAGTCGCCAGCAAGACCTGGTATGGTCCTTCAAATCCTGGCTGTAGACTGCTTTTTCTTCTAAAGATTTTGATGTAAACGAATTCCCCGGGCTCCAGGTTATGACACTTCCCTTCCGCTGGCTTGACTTGAGCTTCTTTTACCTGTGAATGAAAGCTGGAAATACATTTGGTTAGTGCAATACAATAATTCAACATATTTTCCTCCATTTTGTGGATGTCCATTTGTTTTGCAGTAAATGGTGCTGTAAAAGGTAGTCGTTGGGGACGTCCCATAACTATCTCATGCGGTGACAGGCCTGTTGTTCTGTTGGTTGCAGATCGCATTACCATCAAGTTTAAGGGCAGCAGTTCTATCCATTTCAGTCCAGTGTCATTACACAATTTTGCCAGCTTATTTTTAAGCATTTCATTATATCTTTCAACAAGTCCAGCTGATTGTGGATGATAACTGCAATGAAAACGTTGGTTAATCTGCAAAGCTTTGCACATTTCTCTTATAACAGTTCCCGTGAAATGTGACCCGTTATCACTAGAAAGCTTATCAGGGATTCCGAAGCGCAGTACGATTTCCTTTAACAAACATTTAGCAACAGGAGTGGCATCGACCTTTTTACATGGAAAGGCTTCAATCCATCTAGAGAACACATCTACAATAACTAATACATACTTGAATCCCATACACATAGGTAATTCAATAAAATCCATTTGTAAATGTACAAAAGGCCCCATTGGATTTGGGTGGGAGGCAGATTCTACTCTTTCCATCTTACCCGGATTCATTGTCTGACAGGTAACACAATGTTCACAGATTTGTTTTGCAATTGCCGAAATACCCGGTGCATACCAAGTTGCCAAAATATAATCTGCCACCCCCCCTTTGCCCGCATGTGTGAATGTATGAACACATCGGGCAATCCATGGAAGTAAGGATTTGGGCGCCACCACGCGGCCGTCATGGTGAACCCATATTCCTTCTGGATTTTTATAACATTGATCCTTTGTCCAGGTCAACACCTCCTCCGTACTGGCCTGTGTCTGAAAGGCCAGCACATCATTAATAGTGGGTGGTGGGTCTGAGCAATTATTTTTCCTTAGTGGGAACAATGACACCTGCATCCCCCCCTTTTGACAGAGCTGCTGACTTAGCTGCATTATCAGCTCTGGTGTTCCCAAGTGCCACCTCATTCGACTGGCCTATATGTGCTTGGCATTTGCTATTGGCAAGTTTCAAGGGGCATTGAATGGCTTGCAGGAGATTTTCCACTTGTTCTGCATTTTTGATAGTGGTTCCTGAAAAAGTCAGGTATCCACGAATCTTCCAAATTTGTCCATAGTCATGTGATGCCCCAAAAGCATACCTGGAGTCGGTGTAGATATTAACTGTTCGTCCTTCAGCCAGAATACAGGCTCGAGTTAACGCAAACAATTCGGCTTGTTGGGCTGAAAAGGAGTCTGGAAGAGAGGCTGTTTCGACAACATTAAACTGGGTCACAATTGCATAAGCCGCTCTAGGTTGCCCCTATCACTTCGTAAGGCTGATCCGTCAACATAGTACACCAAATCAGGGTTACACATTGGTGCATGTGTTAAATTGATACGTGGTTTAGTCACTAATTCGGTTACCATTTCACATGAATGGGGTTCACCGTCTTCTTCCGTGGGGAGTAGAGTGCCTGGATTTAAGGCAGTACATCTTTTGATGATCAGGTTCAGATTTGATAACAGTTCAACTTCATATTTAGTGGTTCTTGCGGAAGTTAGGTGTTGGGTGGCACATTTAGTAAGTAAAATCTCGACAGATTTATAGAATGGTTTGATGATTTAGGGTTATTGTCTGAGCCTGTTGTATAGCGTAATAAGCTGCTGCCAGCGAAGGAAGACATCCTGGTCGTCCGCGTGCCACTGGGTCTAGTTGGGCACTGAAATACGCTACCGGCCGCTGCCTGTCCCCATGCAACTGAGTCAAAACAGATTGCGCAAAACCTGACTTGTGATGAACAAATAAGTTGAATGGCTTAGTGTAATCTGGTAATCCCAAGGCTGGTACTGAAGTGAGGGACTGTTTAAGACTCTGGAAAGCATTCCGGGACACTTCATCCTAAATCGACTTTTCTGGTAGTGAGGGTATGGACATGTCTTAACGATCTCGGAATAACTCATAATCCATTGCCTGCAATATGCTGACATGCCGAGGAAGTGTTTCATTTCTCTCTTAGTTATTGGTAGTGGAGCGGCGCAGATTGCTTTTACTTGGTCTTGTGTCAATTGCCTCGTATCTCTGACCAATTCGTGTCCTAGGTACCGAACCTTTTCTGAGACAAATTGTAACTTTGCCTTTGACACTTTGTGTCCTTTTGAGGCCAGGGCTTTTAATAACACAAGACAGTCCGTTTCGCAGGCCAATTTGGAAGGTGAGGCGAGCAATAAGTCATCAACATACTGCACAAGTGTAGAACCTGCTGGTAAAATTACATCTTCCAGATCCTTCTTTAAGCATTGTGAGAATATAGTAGGGCTTTCGGTAAATCCCTGCGGGAGTCTTGTCCACGTATATTGGCGTCCTTTATACGTGAAGGCAAACAGGAATTGAGACTCGGGGTGAATGGGTATTGAGTAAAATGCTGAACACAGATCAATCACCGTATAATACGTTGAGTTTGCCGGAATACTGGTAAGTATAATCGCCGGGTTGGGTACCACTGGATAAGTTGGGAATACAGAATGATTCACGGCTCGTAGGTCTTGGACAAATCTCCATTTGTCACTATTGGGTTTCTGAACCGGAAAGATCGGTGTGTTACACGGACTTCTAGTTGGAACTATTATTCCCTGTGCCAGCAGAGACGTAATGACTGGCTCGATACCTCGTTCTGCGGCTGGAGACAAGATGTATTGGGGCTTCTTAGGGAGTGGGGCAGTTGAATTGATCGCTACCTTATATGGTTGTGCGGTGAGCATCTTTCCTACTTCATTAGCGTGTGTCGACCATAGTTGCTCTGGGACCTTAGCAAGAAGTTCTGCTGTGCCTTGTTGCAATGGGAAACTAGTGACCGAAAGCATCTTTTCTTCTAAGATAGCATCAAAATATATTTTCCCATTCAATTTGACAGAATAGCCCCCCTCCCTTTCATGTTGCCCCAAAGTTCCATTAAGTGTGTGCCATTCCTCTTGTACTGGGGATCCTTGCATTCTCTTAACCATTTGTCCTAAATCCTGAGGTTTATGTGTGCCTGCAACCGCAAGGGTGCAATGTGGAACACTCCCTTTAACCCTAAACAAGCTCTGACTATGGGAGGATAATTCAACCCCTTCAGGTCCGATAAAAATTTGTTCAATCATCAATTGATGTTTCTGGTGCAGGGATGGTTGATAAAAAATTTGTGCTGTAGCGTCTGATCAGTGTTGTCACAATACACTGTGCAGTGTAATGTTTCGTGCCAATTTCCCAAGGTTTGAGATTTGAGGTAGTTTGTGATTAACCTTGTCACACACCAATATGAACCAACCAAATAGGATAGGGTTTTGCTACGTGTAGGGTCCAAACTTTTCCAGGCATACAATATGGGTGTTGTGGGTTGAAGTAGTGGATATGCCCCACATTTATCTATGGGGACTCGAACTTCCATACCAGCTGGGGAACAGAGGATCGTGGCACTCATTTTACACAATAGGTCACGTCCACACAGATTTACTGGAACCTCCTTAGACAGTAGGAATGAATGACTATCTTCGTAATCTTCTAATTGTACATTGATAGGGTCTGAGAAAAACATTTGCTGTGCGTGTCCAGATAGTCCAATCACTGAGGTTTGGTTAGTGGAAGTGGGAATTCCCTTCGTATCTTCCCATGAAAGACCGAATAGGTGGCACCAGTATCCACCAGGAATGGGATATCCTTTCCTTGTATTCGTATTTTTAGTTCAGGTTCTCCTATGGCATTTAACGAAACGACGGGTAGCTGTTTGTTCGCAGCACTTGGGTCTGAGATTGGGTGTCATTGATCATTATACGGGCAATTTATTCGGTGGTCCAAATGGATTTTGAACAGAGAAATTAGTCTGAGGTCTAGCATGTACCTGGACTTGGGTCGCATACGAGTTGGGTTCTAGAGGGGGAGGGGGTGGTCTATTAATTGCCTGTTGAGTCCAATCATAATTTGGTTGTGGCTGGTTTGATGGGCAATTTCTAGCCCAGTGTCCAGATTGGCCACAAATATAACAGATGTCATATTGTTCCCGCCCTGCACCTCCTCTCCCTTTTCCCCTGAAATTTCCTCCTCTGCCTCGTCCTCTTCCTCTACCCTGGGGGGTGGGGGGGGCAGTAGGACGGTGTCACTGAGGCGGGTGTTATTGGAGCTGCTTGTTCCACAAACACGGTGACCTTGCATTTAGATTCTCTATTTCGCTCTTGTATGTCCTTTAACATAGATACAACCTTGGATAGCGATTCCTGTCGCCATCCAAGACAAATTAGTTTAAAGGGATCTCTGAGATCGGGTCGTAGCCCGTTTACCACGGCGCTGATCATGGGAGATTCTACCTCCTCTATTTTCATGCCTGAACATTGGTTCATGATCTCTCGCACTCTTTCTACATAATCCTCAACATCCTCCTCCTTTCTTTGTGTAGTTTCCATAATTTTGGACCAATTCGTTTTCCTTGGGAACACCTGATGTAAGGCTTCTCAACATCTTTCCCAGAACCCCTCTCCTGGCTTCGTGCTGGGATCTGCATTGGGAGCCTCTCGATGGGTTTTAAAATTTGTGAATTTTGTCTCGAGTTTGGCAAATTTAGTGTCCTTTAACCATGCTTTCAGTAAGATTTGACCATCTAATATACTGGGTTCATGGCACAAGATGATCACTTTTAACTGGTCTATGGCCTTTTCGATTCTGGTTTTAGGGTCTGCCAATCCTTCCACAATTATTCTTAACTCACTTGGTGACCATGGTCGATAAATAGGAATCGGAGCCCCGTCAGGGAGTGGACTGGGGAAAAATCTTACTGGGAATGTGGATGATGATGACTCCAGGGCACTGGGCCCTTGTCCACGAGTAAGACTTCGCGTGCTGCCTGCAGGGCCGTCACGGTATTGATTTCCTTGTGACGGATCTACTTCTCCTGCAGCTGCACCTGCATTGTTGGGAGCGGATATTACCCCATTTCCCTGTGCTCCGGCCCGAGGATCGTCTCCTCCTAATTGGCCTGGAGCGCCCGCCGGGGGGGGGGTGGTGGAACATATGGCGGTGGTCGATGGCTGTAGGGAGCCCAATCCTCGTCCCAGTCCTCATCCTCATCTTTTTCCCAACCCTTAGGGGAACTAGGTGAGTGTGCCTTTGTCTCTTTAGCAACCATGACAGATGGATGTTTACAATGTCTAAGGCGATTCACCTGCTCTACTCGTTCATCCACCTGCTTTCTCCCTCTAGTACACTGCTTGCTAACTCTTAGGTTCTTTTCGTGTCGTTCCTCAGCTTCCCTTTTCCAATCTCCAAACGCCGACCAATTTACTTTCTTTTTACCTCTTCTACCTGGGTCTTCGTCTATAAGGTACTCCTCCAGACATGTTCTCTCTAAATTAAATGAACCATCGGGTGGAAATGGCCTGTTTTCACCCTTAGTCCACTTTACCCATTTTCTTAGGTGGTCAATTGAAGACTGACCACAATTCTGGAGCATAAAATAGGCTGGTGGTGCCCTTTAGTGGTGTTTTACTTGCTCCGGCACCCATTTTGAAAGATTAAGATTTTCCACAGTTTCTGATCTCCCAATCCTTTCAGCCAACTGAGTTCTCTACGCCCACTTCTCCTGGCCGTTACGTGACCTGAAAAGGCTCTTATTTCGGGCTCAGTCTGGGTGTGTGAGAGATGTTGGCACGAACCAACCATAGTTGATCAATCAATCCTTGTTTTCCCGAATCACAATTTTCCCTAGTGACTCATCCTGTTTCTCTAATTGCAATGTCGCACAAAGGTATTGAACACAATAACAAGGACAACTAGGACAAACAATATTCATGCGAGTAGACAAATCATAACCTTAAACTCTATCTAAACAAATAATCAATTCTCAGCCTGCGTTGTACGCCACTACAGACCGAGTCCTTAACTTATCCTACTAAAACTTATCACCTTAACTCTTATCACATAAGAACCGTTTTCCTAATCTTATCACATAAGAACCGTCGATCGAATAGCGCTCTTTTTCCCTTCTCCTACTGAAAATCTCCCCGGGCTGTTTCAAAATATTTCCAGGACCAGATCTCTTCTGCCTGCAAGCTGAGAAAGAAATGATCACAAAATAACTTTAGCTTTCAAATGTCGAGTGTCGTAGATCGCAGTACCTCTCCTGTGGACAACAGATTACATATGCGATTCAACAGTGAAGAAACCTCTTGTGAGCTAAAGGCTCACCTTATTCTGGCCAGTGAAGCCTTTCACTGAAGAGGCACTATGCCCATATCCGTTTTACTCACAGGGTAGTGGGTACTCGATCTCGGTGGAACCTCCAAGAAGTAACTGTCGAAATCTCGACTCACAACATACGACTCAGACACCTTCAGCTCTGGCAGAAGTTTCTTTAATTTTACTTGCAGCAAGGGAAAAGTCTCACCTAGTCAAAGGCTAAGTGGAGACCTCCCAAATGGTACAATTTCACGAGATATTTATACAGTAAAAACCCAAGTTATGGCCTCTTCCTGTGTATTGGCTCTGTCTTTCAGTCAGTGAATACAGATAAAGAGTTAATTACTACATCCTTGTCCTGACATGTTTTCCAAATATTTCCTTTTGTCAGGGTTATTAGTTGGCCAGTCAGCCATTGCTCGATGAGAGTGTGGTAATGAGCTATTACCGGCATTGCATTGTGTCAGGATTTTCCAGTTTCCTGGTCCGTTATCTTTTTGCATGAAATGGATGAGGTCTGTACAAGAAATAATGACTGGTGGTTTGAGTATCTCGAAAAGGGTGGGGCGGAGTGGAACTGTTGTTGTATGGACAATAGGAGAGCACCATGGGGGGTACTTGTCTCAGCAGGACTTGTCTCCTAGCTGTCTGGTGGCCATTGATTAGTTATCAGCCGTTTCAAGCCAGGTTTAGCTGTTTATGCAAACCGACTGTCTGTTGCAGAAATTTCTGGAAGGACCAGGACTCCATTTTGTTTTATATCAAAAGGGCACAAAAATACAGTGTGATACAACTGAGATAAAAATACATTTCCACAGGGGGTTAGGTGAGGGAAAATTTAGGCATCTAAAGAGAAAGGTCAATGCAATAGGTGTAGCAATTTGGGTAAAAATAAGCAGTGTGCCAGGACGGGACAGGGTTTAATGGTAGCAGTAGAGCAGAGAATAAAGTCAAAGTGGGGAATACTAGTTTAAATAAAATTTAAAGGCTCTTTATCTGAATGCACGGAGCATTCGTAACAAGATAGACGAACTAGTGGCACAAATAGAGATAAACGGGTTCGATCTAATAGCCATTACAGAGACGTGGTTGCAAGGTGACCAAGGTTAGATAATAAATGTTCCAGGGTACTTGATGTTTTGAAAAGACAGGCAGAATGTTAAATGGGAGATGGGGTAGCCCTGATAAAGGATGTCATACGGACAGTAGCAAGAAAGGATCTTGGCTCGGAAGATCAGGAAGTAGAATCAGTATCGGTGGAGATAAGGAATAACTAGGGGAAGACAACACTGGTGGGGGTAATATATAGCCCCCCCCCTAACAGTAGCTATACCATTGGACAGAATATTAATCCAAGAAATAGTAGGAGCTTTTAACAATGGTAATGCAATAATTGTGGGGAACGTTAATCATCATATAGACTGGACAA
This sequence comes from Pristiophorus japonicus, assembly GCF_044704955.1. NCBI lineage: Eukaryota > Metazoa > Chordata > Chondrichthyes > Pristiophoridae > Pristiophorus > Pristiophorus japonicus. Next base: position 68,726,649 of record NC_091996.1, read on the forward strand.
ATCAAATTACCAAAGGTAGTCTGGAGGACGAGTTCATGGAATGCATTCGGGAACAATACGTCATGGAACCAACCAGGGAACAGGCTAGTTTAGATCTTGTATTGTGCAATGTGTTATATATGTGAACTTGTATTTACTCTGTACAGCCACCAGAGGGCTCATCCCCTGGAGTCCCAAGGGATCCCATAATCCCTTGGGAGCACAGGTATTTAAGGAGGCTTCACAGGTTGGAGAGGCACTCTGGAGACCTGCAATAAAAGACTAAGGTCACATGTTACTTTGAGCTCACAGTGTTCAGTCTGACTCTCCATACACAACAACTGGCGATGAGATACAGATAGAGAACCCAAAGATGCAGCGAACAATGGGCATCCTGGAGAAATTTTCGGAGGGAGATGATTGGGAAACCTTTGTGGAGCGACTCGACCAATGCTTTGTGGCCAACGAGCCCCTCATCGTCTGTGGGGCACCAACGTATGGCCTCATGAAGAATCTGCTCACTCCAGCGAAACCTACGGAGAAACCGTATGACGATTTGTGAAAGCGTTCTGATGGCGAGGCACCGGTTCTACACCTACAAAAGATCCGAAGGCCAGGAAGTGGCGAGTTATGTCGCCGAGCTAAGACGCCTTGCAGGACATTGCGAATTTGAAGGACATTTGGAGCACATGCTCAGAGACTTTTTCGTACTTGGCATTGGCCACGAAACCATACTTCGCAAACTTTTGACTGTAGAGACCCCAACCTTGAGTAAGGCCATAGCGATAGTCCAGGTGTTCATTGCCACCAGCGACAATACGAAGCAAATCTCTCAGCACACAAGTGCTGCTACAAGTACTGTGAACAAAGTGATGTTGTTTTCGAATCATAACGTACAGGGCAGGTCAGGCATACCTGCAGCTGCAAGTTCGCAGATGATTCAGAGTCCACCATCAAGAGTGATGACTGCAAGGCCATTAACACCTTGTTGGCGCTTCGGGGGTGATCATCATTTCCATTCATGCCGATTCAAAGAGTACGTTTGCAAGGGCTGTGGAACAATGGGACACCTCCAACGAGTGTGCAGGCGAGCTGCTAAGCCTGATAAACCTGCACCATGTTGCAGAGGAGCACAGATCCACGGAGGACCACGACGAACCAGAGCCTCAGATAGAGGAGGCAGAGGTACATGGGGTGCACACATTCACCACGAATTGTCCTCCGATAATGCTGAATGTTGAACTAAATGGACTCCCGGTGTCAATGGAGCTGGACATGGGCGCGAGCCAGTCCATCATGGGCAAAAAGACTTTCGAAAGGTTGTGCTGCAACTAGGCCTCGATGCCAGTCTTAACTCCAGTTCGCATGATACTAAGAACTTACACGAAAGACTGATTCCTGTAATCAGCAGTGCTACCATAAAGGTCTCCTATGATGGAGCGGTGCACAAGCTACCACTCTGGTTGGTACCGGGCGATGGTCCCACGCTGCTCGGCAGAAGCTGACTGGGAAAGATACGCTGGAACTGGTACGACGTCTGAGCGCTATTGCCCGCTGACGACACTTTGTGTGCCCAGGTCTTAAACAAATTTCCTTCGCTGTTCGAACCAGGCATCGGGAAATTCCAAGGAGCAAAAGTGCAGATCCACCTATTTCCGGGGGGGCAACCCATCCATCACAAGGCGAGAGCAGCACCTTACATGATGAGAGAAAGGGTAGCGATCGAGCTAGACCGGCTGCAAAGAGAGGGCATCATTTCACCGATCGAGTTCAGCGAGTGGGCCAGTCCTATTGTCCCAGTCCTCAAGGGAGACAGCACCGTCAGAATCTATGGCGATTACAAAGTAACTCAATCGTTTCTCCCTGCAGGACCAATACCCACTACCAAAGGCCGACGACCTCTTTGCAACGCTGGTGGGAGGAAAGACGTTCACGAAGCTGGATCTGACTTCAGCCTACATGACGCAGGAACTGGAGGAATCATCGAAGGCTCTCGCCTGCATTAACATGCACAAGGATCTTTTTGTTGATAACAGATGCCCGTTTGGAATCTGATCAGCGGCGGCGATATTCCAGGGAAACATGGAAAGTTTACTGAAGTCAGTTCCACACACCGTGGTCTTCCAGGACGACATCTTGGTCACAGGTCGGAACACAGTCGAGCACCTGCAGAACCTGGAGGAGGTTCTCAGTCGACTCAACCGCGTGGGGCTCAGGTTAAAACGCTCGAAGTGCGTTTTCCTGGCGCCCGAAGTGGAGTTCCTGGGAAGGAGGATTGCGGTGGACGGCATCAGGCCACCAACACGAAGACAGAGGCAATCGAGGCCACAGAACGTGACGGAGCTGCGGTCGTTTCTGGGACTCCTGAACTACTTTGGTAACTTCTTACCGGGTCTCGGCACACTGCTAGAACCACTACATGTCTTATTACGACAAGAGAACGAATGGGTTTGGGGCAAAAGCCAAGAAAATGCCTTTTTAAAAGTGAGAAAATTGTTATGCTCAAACAAATTGCTTGTGTTGTATGATCCCTGTAAGCGTTTGGTAATAGCATGTGATGTGTCATCATATGGCATCGGGTGTGTATTGCAACTGTGATTTCTGGAAACTGCAACTGGTTGCTTATACATCCAGGAGTCTGTTTAAGGCTGAGAGAGCCTACAGCATGATTGAAAAAGAAGCGTTAGCGTGTGTCCATGGGGTAAAGAAAATGCATCAATACCTGTTTGGGCTAAAATTCAAATTGGAAACTGACCATAACCCACTTATATCCCTGTTTTCCGAGAGTAAAGGGAAAAATACCAACGCATCGACCCGCATCCAGAGATGGGCGCTCATGTTGTCCACATACAACTACGCCATCTGCCACAGGCCAGGTACAGAAAACTGCGCCGATGCTCTCAGTAGGCTGCCATTGCCCACCACGGGGTTGTAAATGGTGCAGCCCGCAGAGCTAGCCATGGCTATGGAATCATTTTTGAGAGTAAGCAATCACCCGTCACTGCCCGGCAGATCAAAACCTGGACAAGCCAGGACCCCTTATTATCTCTAGTCAAAAGCTGTGTGCTTCACGGGAGCTGGTTCAGTGTCCGAGTGGAAATGCAGGAAGAGTTAAAGCCGTTCCAGTGGCGCCAAGATGAAATATCTATACAGGCAGACAGCCTTCGGTGGGGCAATCGAGCAGAGGTCCCCAAGAAGGGCAGAGACACCACCTTCATCAATGACCTCCACAGTACCCACCCAGGCATCGTAATGATGAAAGCGATAGCCAGATCCCACATGTGGAGGCCCGGTATCGATGTGGACTTAGAGTCCTGCGTTCACAGATGTAATACATGCTCGCAGTTAAGCAATGTACCCAGGGAGGCGCCACTAAGTTTATGGTCCTGGCCCTCCAAACCGTGGTCTAGGGTACACGTCGACTATACAGACCTGTTCTTGGGTAAAATGTTCCTTATGGATGTAGACACGAATTCCAAGTGGATTGAATGTGAGATAATGTCGGCTAGCACGTCCGCTGCCACTATTGAAAGCCTGTGGGCCATGTTTGCCACTCACGGATTACCCGATGTCCTGGTGAGCGACAATGGGCCATGTTATACCAGTGCTGAGTTCAAAGAATTCATGACCTGTAACGGGATCAAACATGTCACATCTGCCCCGTTTAAACCAGCGTCCAATGGTCAGGCAGAGAGAGCAGTGCAAACCATCAAACAAGGCTTGAAGAGGGTAACTGAAGGCTCACCACAGACTCTCCTCTCCCGAGTCCTGCTTAGCTACCGCACGAGACCCCACTCACTCACTGGGATCCCACCTGCTGGACTGCTCATGAAAAGAGCACTTAAGACAAGGCTCTCGTTCGTTCACTCTGATCTACATGAACAGTTAGAGAGCAGGCGGCTTCAACAAAGTGCATACCATGATTACGCAAATGTGTCACGCGAGATTGAAATCAATGATCCTGTATTTGTATTAAATTATGGACAAGGTCCCAAGTGGCTTCCCGGCACTGTCGTGGCCACAGAGAGGAGCAGGGTGTTTTGGGTCAAACTATCAAATGGACTAATTCACCGGAAACACTTGGACCAAATCAAACTCAGATTCACGGACTATCCTGAGCAACCCACCTTGGACCCTACCTTTTTTGGTCCCCCAACATACACACCAGTGGTAACCAGCACCACGGTTGACCACAAAGCAGAACCCATCATCCACAGCAGCCCTGCAGGGCCCAACACACCAGGCAGCCCAGCAAGGCCAGCTGCACAGCAGCCCAGCGAGGGCTCAACAAACAACACCAGCTTTCACACCGAGACAAGAAGGGTCCCAGATCGACTCATGTATTGTTGGGGGGTAGGGGGGGGGTAGTGTTATATATGTGGACTTGTATTTACTCTGTACAGCCACCAGAGGGCTCATCCCCTGGAGTCCAAAGGGACCCCATAATCGCTTGGGAGCACAGGTATTTAAGGAGGCTTCACAGGTTGGAGAGGCACTCTGGATACCTGCAATAAAAGACTAAGGTCACACTTTACTTTGAGCCCAGAGTGTTCAGTCTGACTCTTTCTCCATACACAACACAATGAGACAGGGTTCATTAGCAATCTCGTAGTAAAGGGTCCTCTGGGGCGGAATGATCATAATACGATAGAATTGCCTAAGTCCGAAACTAGAATCTTAAACTTAAATAAAGCCAATTACATAGGTATGAAGGGCGAGTTGGCTATGGTAGATCGGAAAAATAGATTTAAAAGTATGGCAATAGATAAGCAGTGGCTAGCATTTAAAGAAATATTTCATAATGCTCAACAAAAATACATTCCATTGAGAAGCACAAACTACACAGGAAAAGTGATCCATCCGTGGCTAACTAAAGAAGTTAAGGATAGCATTAGATTGAAAGAAGAAGCCTATAATGTTACGAAGAATAGTAGTTAGCCTGAGGATTGGGAAAGTTTCAGAAACCAGCAAAGGATGACCAAAAAATTGATAAAGGGGAAAAAATAGACTGAGAGAAAACTAGCAAGAAATATAAAAACAGATTGTAAGACTTCCACAAGTATGTAAAAAGGAAGAGAGTAGCAAAAGTAAACATTGGTCCTTTAGAGGCTGAAGTAGGTGAAATTATTATGGGGAATAAGAAAATGGCAGAAATGTTCAACAAATATTTTGTATCTGTCTTCACAGTAGAAGATGCAAAAAGCATACCAAAATAGTGGGGAACCAAGGGTCGGATGAGGAACTTAATGTAATTCATATAAGTAGAGAGAAAGTACTAGAGAAACTAATGGGACTAAAAACTGACATCCTCTGGACCTGATAGCCTACATCCTAGGGTTCTAAAAGAGGTGGCTGCAGAGATAGTGGATGCATTGGTTGTGATTTTCCAAAATTCCCTAGATTCTAGAATGGTCCCAGTGGATTAGAAGGTAGCAAATGTAACACCGCTATTCAAGAATGAAGGGAGAGAGAAAATGGGGAACTACAGGCCAGTTAGCCTGGCATCAGTCGTCGGGAAAATGCTGGAATCTATTGTTAAGGAAGTGATATCGGGGCACTTCAAAAATCATAACATGATCAGGCAGAGTCAACATGGTTTTATGAAAGGGAAATCATGTTTGACATTATTTAGAGTTTTTTGAGGATGTAACTAGCAGGGTAGATAAAGGGGAACCAGTGGATGTAGTATATTTGGATTTCCAAAAGGCATTCGATAAGGTGCCACATAAAAGATTATTACAGAAGATAAAGGCTCATGGGATTGGAGGTAATGTATTGGCATGAATAGAGGATTGGTTAATGGACAGAAACCAGAGAGTAGAAATAAAGAGGTCATTTGCAGGTTGGCAGGCTGTAACTAGTGGGGTGCTGCAAGGATCAGTGCTGGGACCTCAGCTATTTACAATCTATATTAATGACCTAGATGAAGGGACCGAGTATAATCTATCCAAGTTTGCTGATAATATAGAGCTGGGCGGGACAATAAGCTGTGAAGAGAACACACAGCATTTGCAAAGGGATATAGATAGACTAATTGGGCCCAAGTTTCCACATGATTTGCGCCTGATTTTTAGGAGCAACTGGTGGAGAACGGACTATCTTAGAAATCGCAATTCTCCACATTTTGTTTTCTGCAGTTCTAGTCAGGTAGAACAGTTCTACTTTGGAACAGAATTTTTTCTTCAAAAGGGGGCGTGTCCGGCTACTGATGCCTGATTTGAAAGTTTCCACAGTGAAAATGTACTCCAAACTAAAGTAGAATGGAGCAAGTGAAGATTTTTGTAGAACTGAAAAAACCGACCGAACGAGGGGGGGGGAGGGAAGGGAGCCGACCGAACGCGGGCGGCAGGGAGGGAGCCGACCGAACGCGGGGGGGAGGGAGGGAGCCGACCGAACGCGGGGGGGAGGGAGCCTACCGAACGCGGAGGGGAGGGGGGAGAAGGGAGAGAGCCGACCGAACACGGGGGGGGGGGGGGGGGGAGGGAATGCAGCCGTTCCAGACCACTGGCGGGAAAGAGAGAAGGCTGCAGGAAGCCTCGAAATTGAGGAGCCATTTCCCGACGGCAAAAGGCGGAGGTCGTCGGGAAACGGCTGCCTCAACTTTCTGAGGCTTCCTGCACCCTTCTCACTGCTACAAGAAGCCTCTGTGCTGATGGCAATGTACTTTTATTAAAAAATTTAAAAAACTAAACAGCTACAAAGAACTACAAAAATGGCCGAGTGCCAATGTTATTTTCACACTGAGCATGCGCGAACACTCCAACGCGCACGTGCAGCGTTGCCGGCAGGAAAAAAACTAATTTAAATAGTACCCGCCCCCTCCCCCTCCCACTTACAAAATTGTCGCGAGTGTAGGCTCCGCCCCCCTGCACGCCGTGCCAGGCAGACAAGGAGCTGCAGAACGCTCCAGAATCGCGATTTTTTTTTTTAGGCGCCGTTTTAGGCGCGAGAAACGGGCGCCCAGCTCGGAGGGGCGCCCGTTTTTTTTCTTGTGGAAACTTGGGCCCGTTGAGTGGGCAGTAAGGTTGCAGATTGAGTATAATGTAGGGAAATGTGAGGTTATTCACTTCAGTAGGAAGAATAGAAAAATAGACTTTTTTAAATGGTGAGAAACTTTTAAATATTGGAGTTCAGAGCGATTTGGGTGTCCTTGTGCAAGAAATGCAGAAAGCTAGAATGCAGGTGGGCAGCGGAAGCAAGCAGCAAGGAAGGCAAATGTCATGTTGTCCTTTAGGGCAATGGGGTTGGAGTATAAGAGTTAAGGAAGCCTTGCTACAATTGTACAGGGCCTTGATGAGACCACACCTGGAGTACTGTGCACAGTTTTGGTCTCCTTATCTCAGGAAGGATGTACTTGCCTTGGAGGCGGTGCAACAGAGGTTCACTCGATTGATTCCTGGGATGAGAGGGCTGTCTTATGATGCGATTGTTTAGAATGGGCCTATACTCTCTGGAGTTTAGAAGAATGAGAGTTGATCTCGTTGAAACATACAAGATTCTGAAGGGGATTGACAGGGTAGATGCTGAGAGGTTGATTCCTTTGACTGGAGTGTCTAGAACTAGGGGGCACAGTCTTGGGATAAGAGGTAGGCCATTTAAAACAGAGATGAGGAGGAATTTCTTCACTCAGAGTTGTGAATCTTTGGAATTCTCTGCCCCAGAGGGCTGTGGATGCTGAGTCTCTGAATATATTTATCATCATCATCATCATAGACAGTCCCTCGGAATCGAGAAGACTTGCTTCCACTCCTAAAGTGAGTCCTTTGGTAGCTGAACAGTCCAATGCGAGAGCCACAGATCCTGTCAGGTGGGACAGACATTCGTCGGGAGAAGGGGGGGTTGGGACTAATTTGCTGTACGCTCCTTCCGCTGCCTGCGCCTGACCTCTTCACACTCGCGGCTTTGAGATTCAAAGAGCTCAACGCACTCTCAGATGCACTTTCCCCACCTAGGGCGGTCTTCGGTCAGGGACTCCCGGGTGTCAGTGGTGATGTCGCACTTTACCAGGGAGGCTTTGAGGGTGTCCTTGTAACGTTTCCGCTGCCCACCTTTGGCTCATTTGCCGTGAAGGAGCTCCGTGTTGAGCAATTGCTTAAGGATCCTCGAGTATGGCATGTGAACTATGTGGCCTGCCCAGCGAAGCTGATCGAGTCTGGTCAGTGCTTCAATGCTGGGGATGTTCGCCTAGGCGTGGACACTGATGTTGGTGCGCCTGTCCTCCCAGGGGATTTGCAGGAACTTGCGGAGACATCGTTGGTGATATATCTCCAGTGACTTGAGGTGTCTTCTGAACATCGTCCATGCCTCTGATCCATACAGGAGGGCTGGTATTACTGCAGCCCTGTAGACCGAGCTTGGTGGTAGATTTGAGGGCTTGGTCTAAGAAAACTCTTTTCCTCAGGCGGCCAAAAGATGCACTGGCGCACTGGAGGCGATATTGAATCTGCATCAATGTCTGCCTTTGTTGACAAGAGGCTCCCGAGGTATCCGAAGTGGTCCACGTTGTCGAGGGCCGTGCCGTGAATCTTGATGACTGGAGGGCAGTGCTGTGCGGCAAGGACAGGCTGGTGGAGGACCTTTCGTCTTACGGATGTTAAGCGTAAGGCCCATGCTTTCATATGTCTCGGTGAATACATCGACTATATCCTGGAGTTCAGCCTCAGAATGTGTGCAGACGCAGGCATCATCCGCGTACTGCAGCTCAACGACAGAGCTTGAGGTGATCTTGGACTTGGCCTGGAAGCGGTGTCGATTAAACAGCTTCCCACTGGTTCTGTAGATTAGTTCCACTCCGGCGGGGAGCTTGTTGACTGAGGTGGAGCATGGCAGCGAGGAAGATTGAGAAGAGGGTTGGAGCGATGACGCAGCCCTGTTTGACCCTGGTCCGGACGTGGATTGGGTCTGTAATGGAACCGTTGGTAAGGATCACGGCTTGCATGTCGTCGTGGAACAGGCGAAGGATGTTGACAAACTTTTGAGGGCATCCAAAATGGAGGAGGACGCTCCATTAGCCCTCACGGTTGACAGTGTCAAAGGCCTTGGTAAGATCGAAAAAGGCCATGTATAAGGGCTGGCACTGTTCCCTGCATTTTTCCTGCAGCAGTCGTGCTGCAAAGATCATGTCCGTTGTGCCCCGTAGGGGACAAAATCCGCACTGTGATTCCGGGAGGAGCTCCTCTGCCAAAGGAAGAAAACGATTGAGGAGAACTCTAGCGACAACCTTCCTAGTAGCTGATAGCAGGGAGATTCCCCTGTAGTTGCCGCAGTCGGACTTGTCCCCCTTTTTAAAGGTGGTCACGATCACTGCATTTCTGAGATCTCCCTGCATGCTCTCCTCCCTCCAAATGAGAGAGTTGAGGTCATGCATCCGCGCCTCTCCGCCGTACTTTAGCGCCTCTCCGCCGTACTTTAGCGCCTCAGCAGGGATTCCATCTGCACCCTTAGCCTTGTTATTCTTGAGCTGTTTTATGGCTTTGCCTACCTCGTGCAGCGTTGGGGTTTCGTTGGGGTTTCAATGAGGTGCTGTTGGGTCGCATGCTGCGGGATAGAGTTGAGAACACTCGAGTCAAAGTCAGCGTCTCGATTGAGGAGATCTTCAAAGTGCTCCTTCCAGCGGGCCCTGACTTGCTCGGTGTCCTTGAGGAGTGTTTCCCCATTCTTGGCCAGAAGTGGGGTGGCGGCTTGGGAGTTTGGACCATAGGTGGCCCTGACTGCAATGAAGAATCCTCACATATCGTGGCTGTCGTATTTGAGGAGTTGTTGTATCTCCTGTGCTTTCTCCATCCACCACCTGCTCTTTAGGCTCCAGGTTTTTTATTGGATCACAGCCTTGAGTCTGTAATGTTGCTTTGCAGCTCCCGAGTTCGGTTGTTGCTTGATGCTCAGAAATGCTCTGCGCTTACGATCTGTTAGTTCTTGGATCTCCTGATCATTTTCATCAAACCAGTCCTGGTGTTTTCTGGTTGTGTAATCAAGTGTCTCTTCACAGGCACTGGTTATGGAGACCTGGAGGGCAGACCAAGCGCTGTGGGCATTCAGCATCTCAGGGTCATTGAGGCACGCCAGATTGGCTGTGAGACACTGGCTGTATTGGTCTCTCTTAGCTGGGTCTTTAAGTGCCCCGGCATTAACTTTTTTGCGGCACAGCTTCTGCTGTCCCCTCTGCTTTGGGGCTATGTTTATATTGATGATGGATCGGATTAGGCGATGGTCCGTCCAGCAGTCATCAGCTCCTGTCACGGCGCGGGTGATGTGCACACCCTTGCGATCCCTGGCTCAGACGATGACGTAGTTGAGCAGGTGCCAGTGTTTGGAGCGAGGGTGTTGCCACGATGCCTTGTATTTGTCCCTCTGGCGGAACAGGGTGTTGGTGATGAGGAGTTCGTGTTTTAGACATTTTGTCAGGGGTAGGGTACGCTGGAGTTGGCTTTCCCTAACCCCTCCCTGCCAATCACGCCTCCCCAAAGGGCTGTGTCTTTGCCGACCCTGGCATTAAAGTCACCTAGGAGGATCAATTTGTCGCCCGTGGGTACGCAGAACAGGGACGTTTCGAGGTTGGAATAAAAACCCTCTTTAGCCTCGAGCGTTGCATCGCGTACTGTGGCATACGATCTGATGACTGTGGCGCATTGATTCTGGGATAGAGTAAGGCGAAGAGTCATGAGGCGTTCGTTAACCCCGCAGGGGAAGCCTTTGAGGCGGTCGACCAGTTCATTTTTGACGGCAAAGCCGACTCCATGAAGATGGCATTCTTCCTCTGGTTTTCCTTTGCAGAAAATGGTGTAACCTCCATGTTCCTTGAGCTGGCCTTCCCCTGCCCGCCGGGTCTCGCTTAGGGCGTCAATGTCAAAACTTCTAAGTTCCCGGGCACCTATGACGGTGCGGCGTTCCGGCCTGTTGCTGTTGGAATTGTCCATGAGAGTCCTGACGTTCCAGGTCCCAAACTTCATATTGGCGAAGTGGAAGATGTTTGTGCGTGAGTTCTTTTAACGTGGGGTGGCCGCTGCACACCGACAACCACACAGGCTTAGCTGAGCAAAGTCTTGGTCCAGTGGCAAGGGGGTCCAAGATGACTGGAGACCAGGCTCTGCTGTATAAGCCTAATTGCCTACGGCGAGATGTTGGCCGCAAGCTCGGCGCCGAGTAGTGCCATTGATGGCAGATGGCCCGAGGCTTGGTTGGGGGGTAGGCATTGGGAAGGTCAGCTGACTGCTGGTGTTCCGAAGGATGTTTTGGGAAGTTTCTTCTAAGATTAAAAATTTCCCCAGTGGTTTCCAAGTTGTTTTAAAAGTTTAAGAGTTTAAAAGTATTTACAGATTATTTTTTTTTAAAGTTACAGAGGTTGATTGAAGGTTTAATAAATAGATTAAAAGTTATAGAAAAAAAGTTCTCCAAGTTGATTAAAAATTTTAAAGTTTTCCCGAATTGTTTAAGAAGTTTAAAAGTTGAAGAATTGAGTCCGTTTGGCCGGTTCAGTGCCGGCCCCGGAGTCCCTTCAGCCAGTTTAGTGCCGCCCCAGGCAGAATGTTTCACAGTACTGCCGGAACACTCCACCCCAGTGTCTTCCTTGTGGCCGGCGGGCCCCAAAGAGTCGGCGGGCCCCAGAAGATTCGATGGGGGTCCCTTCGGCCTGGGGTAGAAGCAGGCCGGTGCGAAGTCCCTTTGGCCTGAGGTAGAAGCGGGCCGATGCGGGGTCCCTTCGGCCTGGGGTAGAAGCGGGCTGGTGCGGGGTCCCTTCGACCTGGGGTAGAAGCGGGCCGGTGCGAAGTCCCTTTGGCCTGGGGTAGAAGCAGGCCGGTGCGAAGTCCCTTTGGCCTGGGGTAGAAGCAGGCCGGTGCGAAGTCCCTTTGGCCTGGGGTAGAAGCAGGCCGGTGCGAAGTCCCTTTGGCCTGAGGTAGAAGCAGGCCGGTGCGAAGTCCCTTTGGCCTGGGGTAGAAGCAGGCCGGTGCGAAGTCCCTTTGGCCTGGGGTAGAAGCAGGCCGGTGCGAAGTCCCTTTGGCCTGGGGTAGAAGCGGGCTGGTGCGGGGTCCCTTCGACCTGGGGTAGAAGCACGCTGGTGCGGGGTCCCTTCGGCCTGGGGTAGAAGCGGGCTGGTGCGGGGTCCCTTCGACCTGGGGTAGAAGCACGCTGGTGCGGGGTCCCTTCGGCCTGGGGTAGAAGCAGGCTGGTGCGGGGTCCTTTTCGCTCGGGATAGAAGTGGGCTGGTGCGGGGTCCCTTCGGCCTGGGGTAGAAGCAGGCCGGTGCGAAGTCCCTTTGGCCTGGGGTAGAAGCAGGCCGGTGCGAAGTCCCTTTGGCCTGGGGTAGAAGCGGGCCGATGCGGGGTCCCTTCGACCTGGGGTAGAAGCACGCTGGTGCGGGGTCCTTTTCGCTCGGGATAGAAGTGGGCTGGTGCGGCGTCCCTTCGGCCCGGGATAGAAGCGCGCTGGTCAGGGTCCTTTTGGCGGGTTCCTAGGAGGTTATCCGCACATCTTGTTCAGCCTGCGTACTGCCCCTCAGTACGGGACACACACACCCAGCACTGGGACACACACACACCGCATCAGAATATATTCAAGGCTGAGATAGATAGATTTTTGGAGTCTGGGGGAATCCAGGGATATGGAGATCCGGCAGGAAAGTGGAGTTGAGGTTGATGATCAGCCATGACCTTATTGAATGGCGGAGCAGGCTCGAGGGGCCACATAGCCTACTCCTCCTATTTCTTATGTTCTTAGAACAAGTATTTCAGTGCTGCTATCGTCTGAGCTGGTACTGAAGAAGTAGCCACTGCAAGAATTTGTGCTACTTTTAAGGTATTTTCTACTTGTATGTGAAGGTTAAACAATTGAAAAATAATAGTAGATCACTTAACTTGCGTACACTCCTATTTTGCAACACAGAAGGAGGCCTTTCGGCCCATTGTGCCTGTGCTGGCTCTTTGGGGAAAAGCTGTCCAATTTGGTCTCGTACCCCATCTTTTTCTCCATAACTCTGCAAATCAATCCTCTTCAAGTACTTGATCAATTGCCTTTTGAAAATTCCTATGGTATCTGCTTCTACCACCCTTTCAGGTAGTGTGTGAAACAAATTCTCCTCATTTCCCCTCTAGTTCTTGTTTCAAACTTCAGACCTCTGGTTACTGACCCATTTGCCAGAGGGAACTGTTTCTCCATACTTGCTCTATCAAAACTCCTCATAATTGTGAATACCTGTATTTGATCTCTCCTTAACCTTCTCTTTTCTCTAAGGAAAAGAATCCCAGCTTCTCCGATCTCTTCACATACTGAACTTCCTCATCCCTTGCATCATCCTGGTAAACCTCATCTGTACTATCTCCAAGGCCTTGACATCTTTCCAAAGTGTGGTGTCCAGAATTGTAAACAATACTCTAGCTGAGGCCTAACCAGTGAACTGTAAAGGTTTAGCATCACTTACTTAATTATTATGCTCCTTACTATTTACTACATTGCCAAGTTTTGTATCATCCCCAAACTTCAAAATTGTGCTCTCTATACTCCAATCCAAGTCAATCCAAGTGGAATGGGTAGACACATGGCAGATGAAATTCAATGCAGAGATGCGTGAGGTAATATATTTTTGGTAGGAAGAATGAGGAGAGACCAGACACACTAAATGGTACAATTTTAAAGGGGTATACAAATCTTTGAAGGTGGCAGGACAGGTTAATAAAGCAGTTAATAAAGCATGTGGGATCCTGGGCTTTCTAAATAGAGGCATAGAGTACAAAAGCCAGAAAGTTATGCTCAACCTATATAAAACACTAGCTGGAGTACTGTGAGCAATTCTGGGCGCCACACTTTAGGAAGGACGTGAAGGCTTTGGAGAGGGTACAGAAGAGAATGGTTCCAGGGAAGATGGAATATAGTTACGTGGATGGACTAGAGAAGCTGGGTTTGTTCTCCTTGGAGCAGAGAAGGCCAAGAGGAAATTTGATAGAGGTATTTAAAATCATGAAGGATTTAAATAGACTAAATAAAGAGAAACTTTCCAATGGCTGAATGGTCAATAACCAAAGGGCACATTTTTAAGGAGATTGGCAAAAGAACCAGAGGCAACTTGAGGAAAAACCTTTTACACGAGTGGTTAGGCTTTGGAATGTATTGCCTCATAGGGTGGTGGATACAGATTCAATAGTAGTCTTCAAAAGGCAATTGGATAAATATTTGAAGGAGAAATAATTTCAGGGATATGGGGAAAGAGAGGGGAGTGGGACTGACTGGATTGCTCTTCGAAGGAGCCATGCAGACTCGATGGTCTGAATTGCCTCCTTTTGTGCTGTAGTGTTCTGAGTCTATGAACAAGAAAAGCAATGGTCTGAATACCAACCCGTGAGGGACTCCACTACATACTTCTCTACCAGTCAGAAAAATATCCATTCACCACTACTTTCTGCCTCCTACCCATTAGTGAATTATATGCCCAAGTTACCACCATCCTTTTAATCGCATGTGTATCTATTTTCTGAATAAGTCTAGTAGTACTCTGAAAAAAGTTTATCCTGCACATATAAACCTTGTTTTCTTTGGGCTGATATATGTTGAAGCTGTTTTACTCAATAGTTTTTTCATTGCTAATCATAAAATTGTATTAATTTTATAATTCAGTATTCTGCAGACAAAGAAGCCTGCCTCAAAGTGAGAGTATGGCCCCAATATTTGTGGGGGAGGCGGAGGGAGGAGGGGGTGAAGTTCTGGACAGAAAATCTGGAAATATAGGTTTCCTGGACACCTGCAGATGTTAACTGCAGGACGTCTTTTAATTTGTTTTACAGGTATCCCTGGGTGGGAAAGCCTGTGGCACAAGGCTGCAGCCAAGGAGCAGAGAACAGGCAGGGAGGGAGGGAGAGGTCATTGTCAGGGGTTTCAGATGGTGGGGGGGGGGGAAGACCATGGAGGTGGGGGGAGATAGGTGGGAATCGACAATCGTGAAGCTGGAAGTAGATAAGCTTGTTGGTCCGGGGGGGCAACACTCTGGCCCACAAGCAGTGCTGCAAAAATAACTAGCTATGGGTCTGACCCATCTCGCCACCTTTTAGCTGCCGGGATTCCTGAGGCCCTGGAAACCCGCCTCCTGAGAATGGATTGATTGTCTGTCCCACCTCCATTAAAACGGGCAGGGTGGAGTTGTGTTTGGTATTTTTCACATTTTGGGGCCAAAATTGCCTCTCTGAACGGCCTGTTAATGCCTCCGGGGGGCGCTAAAGGCTTTTCACCTGGGCCAGCTGGCCAGAGTACTCACCCCCAAAATTTCCCCCGGGGCTCGGAGCGCGAAAAGTGCTTTGCACCACACCCCGCAATTAGCCCACCAGCGCGGCGCACACAGGCCAATGACGTAATCGCCCTGTGCACCGACCCCTTTGCGATGTGAGGTCGGCGTGGGGCAATGCCACCGACAGCTTCGCGTGGTGAGAAGCTGTGGTAACTGGGACGCCCCAGACCACCCTTAAAGGGGAGATGATAGCGCCGCGGCTGCCATCTTTTCTGTGTCGGCCGACTGCGGCCACTGGTGCGACCGGGCCGCCAACACCCTGCCTGCCCTGCATGAGGTAGAAAAGGCCATCCGTCAGCTCAAGAACAATGCATCGGGAGCGGATGGAATCCCCGCTGAGGCACTAAAGTATGGCGGAGAGGCACTATTGGCACGAATGCATGACCTCATCTCTCTCATCTGGAAGGAGGAGAGCATGCCAGGAGATCCCAGAGATGCCGTAATCATGACCATCTTTTAAAAAAGGGAACAAGTCCGACTGTGGCAACTACAGAGGAATCTCCCTGTTGTCAGCCACTGGGAAAGTCATCGCTAGAATCCTCCTCAACCATCTTCTCCCTGTGGCTAGGATCTCCTCCCGGAGTCACAATGCGGATTTCGTCCACTACGGGGTACAACGGACATGATCTTTACGACGCGACAACTGCAAGAAAAATGCAGGGAACAGCACCAACCCCTGTACATGGCCGCCTTTGACCTTACAAAGGTCTTTCACACTGTTAACTGCGAGGGACTATGGAGCGTCCTCCTCCGTTTCGGCTGCTCCCAAAAGTTCGTCAACATCTTCTGCCTGCTCCACGACTATATGCAAGCCATGATCCTGACCAACCGATCCACCTCAGAACCCAATCCATATCCGGACCGGGGTCAAGCAGGGCTGTGTTATCGCACCAACCCTCTTCTCGATCTTCCTCGCTGCAATGCTCCACCTCAGACTCCACAAGCTCCCCGCTGGAGTGGAACTAAACTTTAGAACCTGTTCAACCTTCGTCGCCTCCAGGCAAACCAGAATTCCCACCCACCCTTTCCTTCAAGGACTGTCTGTCTCACCTGTGACAGAGATTGTAATTCCCGTATTGGACTGTTCACTTAGAGTGGAAGCAAGTCTTCCTCGACTTTGAGGGACTGCCTATGATGATGGTCCAGTGGGTGCCACTAAAGCGGCTGTAGAGTACGCAATAGCCCTCCCCTTTAAAAGGGGAATGAAGTTGTGACTTCACACATCCGCATGGCGCTAATGTGCTGAGCGCAGCACTGAGCATTGCACCTCGTGAACGCCCTGTCACCGGCACCACATTTTTTGGCTCTAAGAGCCCAATTCCGAAACATTTAGCATTCCGTCTCGCCCGGGCACAAAATTTTCTTTTCATTTGAACTGTGCGGCCAAAACCGGGCGCGGGGCAATTTCGCCCCCTTTATCTTCTCACCCGACCCAACCCCACCCGTCCTTCGGGGGTAAAGTATCCTTCTGTGATACGGCAGAATAAGCAGAAGATCACCTGATACTGAGGGTGAAAGCTGTCTTCAGGGGCAATGTCTCTAGCTTTTTCCCCCCCATGGCCAAATGGCAATCTATGTGTGAATGTTGAAATTCTTTCAAAGTAAACAGGGAAGACTCTACATGTGGTATTTAAAAATAAAGTGTCTTCCCCCCCCACCCCCCGGTCTGTGAATTCATCCAGTGTATAGCAGGATAGGACACAGCAGAAAAATCCCAGCAAGTTTCCCAGTGTGTGCTGATCTGTATTGCAGTAGCAGTAGATGTGCTACAGTTTGATTCTGTACCCTGACATTAAGGAGGGGGAGGAAATCACTGCACGTTTCCATGAGCATTTGCTATTCAGTAATCCCTGCTGGACATGTGCATATATGAACAGCAACTGAGGATCGGATCAGGCTCTGTTGTGATTCCCCAGGTGTTGAATAGCTCTCCAACACTCTACGGCAACACTTGTATGTGAGTAGTGGCTGCTTGGATGACTTTAAGAGCTGCTGGTACTTGTGGAACCATACCCCAGGAAGGAGTCAAGACCATGAATGAGGAGGGGAGTAATTAGTAACAGGGTTGCCAAGAAGGTAAGGTACCAAACCTGAATTTGAGACGCATGTTTTTTAAAGTGCATGTTGGTAAGCTAATTATACTGCAACTCTGCAGCATCTCAATTCATAGTGAGATATTCGAGAATTGATTTGGGTGCACAACGCAATGCGAGAGAGAAAGCAAGTGCAGCCAATACTAACAACATTCAATGTCGGGGACCTCTATAATGCTGGTGGTTACTATGACATAAGGCTCCCCGAGATTTAACGTGGAATTTACTCTGAACACAGATAGAAAAGTATTGCGTGTGGTAAATCCATTACTGCAGATTCTTTATTATTTTACTCTTCTCACGATAACTCCCATATGTGAATATTTAAATGTTTGTGTGCTCCTGGCAGTGCAGTACATTTCTTTAGACAAATGTGGAGAGTGAGCTGGCTAAATTGACCCTGGATTTTAGTGGGGTTCTCCCAATCTCCCGCTGGAGAACCCCCGAGGAAATTCCAGGTTAGTATGTCCAAGCAGTATGGGAGGGTGGGTTTAAGCTTCTACAATCTGCTTCATGCATCTTCTGCTGCGTGCGTGCAGTTCCCAGAGTGAGGCAGGTTATGTGCTTTCTCTGCTCCATGTTCCTGTGTCGCTGTTAGCTCAGTTATACTCTTGCGACTGCTGTTTTCTCTGCTCTATACCACACACCCTCTTTGTCCAGGCTGTTTCTGTGTTCATCTCAGCTCTCCAACGGTCCCTGCTACTGTGGCTTTGTCTTTCTTGCTTTTAGTGTGTAACAAAACAAATCTTTAAGTCCCCGGCCGGCACAGTGGCCGGGAGCAGTGGTTGGTTCCCGAGAAACCCCTGCAGTCAGGCAGGCGAGTGCCAAGCAATGGTGTTTCTGGCAAAGAGAAGGGTGGCATAAATCATTAACCCATGGTCATTATCATTATGGACGCCAATCTCACTACTGAGTTGTGAACTTCAGTATTTGTGCAGTTTCTTGTATAAACTGAAGCCTGCTGATTTCCTACCTTGCCTATCTTTACTAGCATTTGTCCATAACTGCCAACCAGAATGGTCACATGATGAAGCGTACTCAAAAGTGACATTAGTTATTTTTATTAATGTAGATATAGACTTGTTGTGGGGACCGGGTGGTGCAGTGGATTAGACATTGTTTTTTTACATCTAGGATTTGGGGCTAAATTCAGCCTGGTCTGTTGGAATCAAACTTCATTGAATGAAATGAGTGCTGGCAGTCTCAGTCCAGTTCCTAGTGAGCATTGCCCTACAGCACAAAATTACACTTTAAACTCGGCAATTGGCAATCTCATTTAGGTAGGCACAGGAAATGTTAGTAATACACAGGTATAGAATGGTGTGCTCTTCTGTGATTTAGAGCTAAGGAACTTTGTTGGGCCAGAGTAAGGGGAGCTTTACTCTGCATCTAACCGTCATATACCAGACCTAGGAGCAGTTAATGCTGACACTGGGTGCCTTTCCCCAGCACTAAAATCTCACTATTATTCACAAAGAAAATCATATTATGCAAATATATAGACATATTGCTGTGAGGTATGTTTGAGGTCATTGCTGAGGTAGCAACAATAATGTTCATAGTCAGGGACTTTACTCCTGTCTAATTGTGCAATTCAGAAGTCTTGGTAATCGATGCTGGCAGGCAGTTCATGCAGATAAGCATAAGCTTTAAAAATAGTATACTCGTAATGCTGTTATGGATTCCAAAGAACAAAATCCAGGCTTATTGATGTATTGCCCAAGAGTTGTAAGAATTTAATTTGTTCTCGTTTGTTACAGGTCAGAGTGGTGCTGGTAACAACTGGGCCAAAGGTCATTACACTGAAGGTGCTGAACTGGTTGACTCTGTTCTGGATGTAGTGAGGAAGGAGGCTGAGAGCTGTGATTGTCTCCAGGGGTTCCAACTCACCCACTCACTGGGTGGTGGTACTGGTGCTGGCATGGGCACACTCCTCATCAGCAAGATCCGTGAAGAATACCCCGACAGAATCATGAACACTTTTAGTATTGTGCCCTCGCCCAAAGTATCCGACACTGTAGTTGAGCCTTACAATGCCACCCTATCTGTCCACCAGCTTGTGGAAAACACCGATGAGACTTACTGTATTGATAATGAGGCTCTTTATGACATCTGTTTCCGTACCCTCAAGCTGACCACTCCCACTTATGGTGACCTGAACCACCTTGTATCAGCCACCATGAGTGGTGTGACGACCTGTCTGCGTTTCCCTGGTCAGCTCAATGCTGACCTGCGTAAACTAGCAGTGAACATGGTCCCCTTCCCCCGTCTGCACTTTTTTGTGCCAGGTTTTACTCCTTTGACCAGCCGTGGCAGCCAGCAGTACCGCGCCCTCACCGTACCCGAGCTCACCCAACAGATGTTTGATGCCAAGAACATGATGGCCGCCTGTGACCCTCGGCACGGCCGCTACCTGACTGTTGCTGCTGTTTTCCGGGGCCGTATGTCCATGAAAGAGGTGGATGAACAGATGTTGAATGTACAGAATAAAAATAGTACCTATTTTGTGGAGTGGATTCCCAACAACGTTAAGACAGCTGTCTGTGACATTCCACCTCGAGGCCTCAAGATGTCTGCCACCTTCATTGGCAATACAACAGCCATCCAGGAGCTGTTTAAACGTATCTCTGAGCAGTTTACTGCCATGTTCCGGAGGAAAGCCTTCTTGCATTGGTACACTGGTGAGGGTATGGAAGAGACTGAATTTACTGAGGCTGAGAGTAATATGAACGACCTGGTATCTGAGTACCAGCAATACCAGGATGCCACATCTGGGGAGGAGGCTGAAGAGGAAGAATTAGGCGGAGAAGAAAATTAAGCTATATATTGTGCATTATCTACAAAGCTTCAGATGTGCATTTCCTCTATTGCCATTCCGCACTTTCATGTTTTGAGATCAAATGCTACTTTTTAAGGGAATAAATTTAAATAATTGCAATGCAGTTTTGTTTGGAGTGTTGTTTTCAAAGTTTGAACCCAATGAGGGATCCTCAACCCCCAGACAGATAGTAATCAGTGGCCAAATTGAATATCAAAAAAATGTAAGGTAGTTGTGTGAAGATATTTTAGTTATATAACAATTGTACGGGCTTAGAAAAACAAGATAGATGAACCTTGAAATTATCCCCAAACTTTTATAGAATAATTAGAAAAATTTATGGCAAGCGCTTCTGGTCTTCACATTTATAATGGAAATTACGGATGTAAACTCATCACCTTGTAATTGCATAATCTGGCCACTGGGTGACTTTTTCCACAAGCCATTCAAAATGCTTTCTAAACATTTGTCATGAACATGTTTGATCCACCTTTTTTCCCTCAATAGTTGAAATCTCGATGTCCAAAATAACCGTTTATACAAAATATATATTTTTTAATGACCAAATTTGTGATTAAAATGTATCCATTGAATTGTCTTGTGTCTTTTAATGCCTTCATAAAAGTTTTTACTTGGAGCCCTCATCCTCTCAGAAGCTTAGGTTTGGATTTCATATTTTTACCCAGAGCTCTGAGCTGAATTTGGGTTGTGCAGAAGGGCATGTGCGACGTACCTAAATGCATTAGTCAAACATACTGATGGAATATGTTTTAGCTTATGGTCCGCTTTTCAAATTATTTGAAAAGTTGAAAGGCAAATTTCAAAAACTTAATTAGAGTAAAGTTTATATTGAGTGTCTTTGAAACCGAATAAGAGTGAGAAAAATATGTTTGTACTGGTTACACACATAGCTAAACTTCAGAAAATGTATTAAACTAAGACATGAAATCAGAGAGTGAATCTTTCTCAAGCTAATGCTCAATCTTCAAAACCAGTGAATTTTGAAGCCATTTAATGATCTGACCTATGTTTTGTGGACATTTAGAAAAGGTCATTGCTAGCACAATGTGATAGGAAGGAAGAGAGACATAGTTACAAGGGCAGTGTCTTAGCTCATTTCTAATTTGAATTTTTTTCGGTTGAATTTTACAATCTAACTTAAGCATCTGAAGGAAACAGATAAAGGAAGAGAGTAAGGGAACCGGATGAGAGAGCCTCTAGCCTCTCCAGTTGCCCATGTGGGGAGTGGATGGAGGGTTAAGGGTGAGATGAGTGCAGCGGGGTGGAGAGGGGGACACGGGTTGAGTGGGTAATTCAAAATGGAAGAGGTAGGAGTATTGATGGCAGTAAATAAAGGTGGTTGGAAGGGAAGGTGATGGGGTAAAGGATGCAATGAGAGTGAGGGTGTGGGAATGGAATTACTCGGGACCACATTTTTCCCCAATCCCACTCAAAATTCAGCTGTTGGTGACTACCACACCATTCAACCTCGCACCCGAGAGCAAAAGAACAGTAGAAAAGGAAGGAGAGAGGAAAAAATTGTTAGAGAAGTTAGACAAGAAAAAGAGAAGCAGAAGAGGAGAGCCAGAAACTGCAACATGAACACAAGAGACCGTAAGAGAAACCATATTCTCTGACTTAAACCTTGTGCAATGCTCATATGAGATGGACTAGTAATAATTGCAGGGAAGAAATTTGGCATGTTAGCATCGTCCACTAGTGTCTGAGGGGCGTTAATAGGTTTGCCGCAGCGAATAAATTTGGCATGTTAGCATCACACATTGGTGCCTGGGGGGCGTTAATAGGTTTGCCGCAGCGAATCCAACGCCGCACGTGAAATTCACCCAGGATTTAGCGCATGCGTGAACATTTAGCGGCTACCAGATCGTGACGTCAATGTGTTTAGAGGGCCCTGTTAACGCCCAGATGCAAAATTGACTCGCCCCCTGCCTTAGCGCCGGGCGTGAACAACGGCAACAAAAGGAGGTGTGTTGGCTTCGGGTGGCTGCCGTAGGAGCGGTATTTGAGGGGATCAACATTCGGTTTCATTTTAGTTGCTAATTGATGCTGTTTTGTAGTTTCATGTATCGAAACAATCCGTTTTCAATGAGTTGAACATTACTTTCAGGAGTGTTCTGCCTGATAAAAACGTGTCACTTTCATTCTGCTGAGATTTCAAAGTCCTACACTTGGGATGTGTTAATGGGGGCTAGACTGGCAATCGATCTCGCCCTCCAGCATCAATGTCGGAGGCAGAGAGAAAGATTGGAAAATGTGGCCAAAGGGAGGAGGGCCAACATGGCTCTATACAGCAGGCCTTACCCTCCCAGGCCATTCCGGGAGCACTTCTACATAAATTTAACTGAGGAGCAGTGTTTTCGAAGGCTCTGCTTCAGCAAAGATGTGGTTACAGAGCTCTGCCACCTCTTGCAGCCAGACCTCGAGCCTCAGATAAGGACCACTACCACGCTCTAGGTAGAAGACAAGGGCACCGTTGCTCTTGAGGAGAGGGACAGGAGGAGGAACATCAGCGAGGGAGGAGGCAGCCACTCAATTGGTGATATGCTCCTTCTGTACCATGTGGGAACTCAGGGACACTTCCGGTGTCCCTGACGACTACGTGTGCGGGAAGTGTATCCGCCTCCAGCTCCTGACTGACCGCATTGCGGAGTTGGAGCTGAGGGTGGATTCACTCTGGAGCATCCGCGATGCTGAGAATGACGTGAGTAGCACGTGTAGCGAGTTTTTCTTACTGCAGGTGAAAGGTCCACAGCCAGATAAGGAATGGAAGACCAGCAGGAAGAGCAATGCAAGGAAGGTAGTGCAGCGGTCCCCTGCATTCATCCTCCTGCAAAACAGATACACCGCTTTGAGTACTGTTGAGGGGGATGACTCATCAGGGGAGGGCAGCAGCAGCCAAGTTCATGGCACCGTGGCTGGCTCTGCTGCACAGGAGGGCAGGAAAAAGAGTGGGAGAGCAATAGTGATAGGGGATTCAATTGTAAGGGGAATAGATAGCGTTTCTGCGGCCGCAACCGAGACTCCAGGATGGTATGTTGCCTCCCTGGTGCAAGGGTCAAGGATGTCTCGGAGCGGGTGCAGGACATTCTGAAAAGGGAGGGTGAACAGCCAGTTGTTGTGGTGCAGATTGGTACCAACGATATAGGTAAAAAACGGGATGAGGTCCTAAGAGACGAATTTAAGGAGATAGGAGCTAAATTAAAAAGTAGCACCTCAAAAGTAGTAATCTCGGGATTGCTATCAATGCCATGTGCTAGTCAGAGTATGAATCGCAGGATAGCTCAGATGAATATCTGGCTTGAGCAGCGGTGCAGCAGGGAGGGATTCAAATTCCTGGGGCATTGGAACCGGTTCTGGGGGAGGTGGGACCAGTACAAACCGGACAGTCTGCACCTAGGCAGGACCGGAACCAATGTCCTAGGGGGAGTGTTTGCTAGTGCTGTTGGGGAGGAGTTAAACTAATATGGCAGGTGGATGGGAACCAATGCAGGGAGACAGAGGGAAACAAAATGGAGACAGAAGCAAAAGACAGAAAGGAGATGAGTAAAAGTGGAGGGAAGAGAAACCCAAAGCAAAAAACAAAAAGGGCCACTGTACAGCAAAATTCTAAAGGGTCAAAGTGTAACAAAAGGGCAAGCCTGAAAGCTCAGTGCCTCAATGCGAGGAGTATTCGGAACCCAGGAGAGGGCTCTGAACTAGTTAGAGTGGGTGAGAGCTCAGATGAACAGCACTCCAAGAAAGAATGCAAAAGGCAGGAGGCAACAGAGCAGAGTAGCACTGGGGTAAGTGTAAACCACAAGGTGATAGGAAGGGACAATATGTATGAATAGAAAGGGGCTGCAGGAGGGGTCAAAACTAAAAATCATGGTTTAAAAACTAGTATTAAAACACTCTACCTAAACGCACGCAGCATTCGAAATAAATTAAATGAGTTGATGGCACAAATCATTACAAATGGGTATGATTTGGTGGCCATTACAGAAACGTGGTTGCAGGGTGGCCAAGACTGGGAATTAAACATACAGGGGTATCTGACAATTTGGAAAGATAGACAAGAAGGGAAAGGAGGTGGGGTAGCTCTGTTAATAAAGGATGGTATCAGGGCAGTTGTGAGAGATGATATTGGCTCTAATGAACAAAATGTTGAATCATTGTGGGTGGAGATTAGAGATAGTAAGGGGAAAAAGTCACTGGTGGATGTAGTTTATAGGCCCCCAAATAATAACTTCACGGTGGGGCGGACAATAATCAAGGGAATAATGGAGGTATGTGAAAAAGGAACGGCAGTAATCATGGGGGATTTTAACCTACATATCGATTGGTCAAATCAAATCGCATGGGGTAGCCTTGAGGAGGAATTCATAGAATGCATACGGGATTGTTTCTTAGAACAGTATGTAACAGAACCTACAAGGGAGCAAGCTATCTTAGATCTGGTCCTGTGTAATGAGACAGGAATAATAAACGATCTCCTAGTAAAAGATCCTCTTGGAATGAGTGATCACAGTATGGTTGAATTTGTAATACAGATTGAGGGTGAGGAAGTAGTGTCTCAAACGAGCATACTATGCTTAAACAAAGGGGACTACAGTGGGCTGAGGGCAGAGTTGGCTAAAGTAGACTGGAAACACAAACTAAACGGTGGCACAATTGAGGATAAGTGGAGGACTTTTAAGGAGCTTTTTCATAGTGCTCAACAAAAATATATTCCAGTGAAAAAGAAGGGCGGTAAGAGAAGGAATAACCAGCCGTGGATAACCAAGGAAATAAAGGAGAGTATCAAATTAAAAACCAATGCGTATGAGATGGCCAAGGTTAGTGGGAAACTAGAAAATTGGGAAAATTTTAAACAACAGCAAAGAATGACTAAGTAAGCAATAAAGAAAGGAAAGATAGATTACGAAAGTAAACTTGCGTAAAACATAAAAACAGATAGTAAAAGCTTTTACCGATATATAAAACGAAAAAGAGTGACTAAAGTAAATGTTGGTCGCTTAGAAGATGATAAGGGGGATTTAATAATGGGAAATGTGGAAATGGCTGAGACCTTAAACAATTATTATGCTTTGGTCTTCACAGTGGAAGACACAAAAACCATGCCAAAAATTGCTGGTCACGGGAATGTGAGAAGGGAGGACCTTGAGATAATCACTATCACTAGGGGGATAGTGCTGGACAGGCTAATGGGACCCAAGGTAGACACGTCCCCTGGTCCTGATGAAATGCATCCCAGGGTATTAAAAGAGATGGCGGAAGTTATAGCAGATGCATTCGTTATAATCTACCAACATTTTCTGGATTCTGGGGAGGTACCAGCGGATTGGAAGGCAGCTAATGTAACACCTCTGTTTAAAAAAGGGGGCAGACAAAAGGCAGGTAACTATAGGCCGGTTAGTTTAACATCTGTAGTGGGGAAAATGCTTGAAGCTATCATTAAGGAAGAAATAGCGGTACATCTAGATAGGAATAGTGCAATCAAGCAGACGCAACATGGATTCATGAAGGGGAAATCATGTTTAACTAATTTACTGGAATTATTTGAGGATATAACGAGCATGGTGGATAGAGGTGTACCGATGGATGTGGTGTATTTAGATTTCCAAAAGGCATTCGATAAGGTGCCACACAAAAGGTTACTGCAGAAGATAAAGGTATGCGGAGTCAGAGGAAATGTATTAGCATGGATCGAGAATTGGCTGGCTAACAGAAAGCAGAGAATCGGGATAAATGGGTCCTTTTCGGGTTGGAAATCGGTGGTTAGTGGTGTGCCACAGGGATCGGTGCTGGGACCACAACTGTTTACAATATACATAGATGACCTGGAAGAGGGGACAGAGTGTACTGTAACAAAATTTGCAGATGACACAAAGATTAGTGGGAAAGCGGGTTGTGTAGAGGACACAGAGAGGCTGCAAAGAGATTTAGATAGGTTAAGCGAATGGGCTAAGGTTTGGCAGATGGAATACAATGTCGGAAAATGAGAGGTCATCCATCTTGGAAAAAAAAACAGTCAAAGGGAATATTATTTGAATGGGGAGAAATTACAACATGTTGCGGTACAGAGGGACCTGGGGGTCCTTGTGCATGAATCCCAAAATGTTAGTTTGCAGGTGCAGCAGGTAATCAGGAAGGCGAATGGAATGTTGGCCTTCATTGCGAGAGGGATGGAGTACAAAAGCAGGGAGGTCCTGCTGCAACTGTACAGGGTATTGGTGAGGCCGCACCTGGAGTACTGCGTGCAGTTTTGGTCACCTTACTTAAGGAAGGATATACTAGCTTTGGAGGGGGTACAGAGACGATTCACTAGGCTGATTCCGGAGATGAGGGGGTTACCTTATGATGATAGATTGAGTAGACTGGGTCTTTACTCGTTGGAGTTCAGAAGGATGAGGGGTGATCTTTTAGAAACATTTAAAATAATGAAACGGATAGACAAGATAGAGGCAGAGAGGTTGTTTCCACTGGTCGGGGAGACTAGAACTAGAGGGCACAGCCTCAAAATACAGGGGAGCCAATTTAAAACCAAGTTGGGAAGGAATTTCTTCTCCCAGAGGGTTGTGAATCTGTGGAATTCTCTGCCCAAGAAAGCAGTTGAGGCTAGCTCATTGAATGTATTCAAATCACAGATAGATAGATTTTTAACCAATAATGGAATTAAGGGTTATGGGGGTGGGCAGGTAAGTGGAGCTGAGTCCACGGCCAGATCAGCCATGATCTTGTTGAATGGCGGAGCAGGCTCGAGGGGCTAGATGGCCTACTCCTGTTCCTAATTCTTATGTTCTTATGTTTATGTTCTGGAAGGATGGTCTGTAGCCGCCTCATCAAATGCGGTTTCAAATAATTCTACCCCACATTCAGGAGGCTCACCACGTTCCCATCATTCTATCCATTTTGCATGCCATGTCACAGCGCAAAGCTGAAATGAGAGACAGCACCAAATCTGCAACATTCCATTAATATATTTTATCAAGATTTGGTAAAGACATATACAGCAACAATATTAACTAACCACCCATGTGCAATTCCTTCCTCTCTTTACAGTGCCTTTTCCTAATCTTCTGCTCCTGTAATCTGTCCCCAGTGGCTGCAGCAGGGTAGGTGGAAGGCTGCTGAGTGTCAGTGCCAGAGATTAAGGGAACTGCAATGCCATCTGTAAAGAAAAAGGTGGGGCTAACAAATCTAGAGCTCCCTGGAAGTCAAGGGATATACAGGGTAAGATTAAAAAAAAGGAAGCTTATGACAAGTACCGAGAACTCAATACTGCAGAAACTCTATAGAGTATAAAAAGTGCAGGGGTGCAATTAAAAAAGATATCAGGAAAGCAAAGAGAGCATGAAAGAATGTTGGCAAGTAAAATCGGGGATACCCAAAGATGTTTGATGTCATGTATCCTACATGGCTACTGTTGGTACTATGACAAGGTGTGCCACCAGAGCACAGCAGTGGGAGACTTGGAGGTTACCTGTACAGGTGTGCCTGGCCTAGTATAAAAGGCAGGCCACCAGCTGTGATCCTCACTCTGGAGTTAACAAATAAAGGACTAAGGTCACTACAGTTCAAATACAACGCATTGCCTCATGGAGACATTACTAGAGCATCTAAGGACACAACAATTGGCGACGAGATTACAAACTTTCACGTGGAAATGGCTATCCTTGGTACGTTGCAGCAGTTCGTCGATGGTGATGATTGGGACGCCTTTGTGGAGAGGCTCGACATTTCTTCACATCAAACGACCTGGCAGGAGACTACCCAGTCACACTGGCTGATAAGCGCAGAGCTATCTTGCTAACCAGTTGTGGACCCACCATCTATGGCCTCGTCAGGGACTTACTGGCAACAGTGAAAACAACGACCAAGTTGTACAAGGAGCTCGTAACCCATGTAACTTAAGCCCAAGGAGAGCATCCTCACAGCCAGACACCGGTTCTATAGCCATCGAAGGCCAGGAAGTAGCGAAGTACGCCGCAGACCTCAGGAGGCTGGCAGCACCGTGCGAGTTTGGCACCCACCTCAATGAAGTGATGTGGGACAGTTTTGTCATTGGAATTTGCCATGTGGGCCTTCTTCACAAGCTACTGTCGGCGGATACCACAGTCACAGTGCAGAAGGCCTTCTCCGTGAGCCAGTCATTCATGACCTTGACCTGCGGCTCCAGGCGGATGACTCACCCTCAGGACTCAAACCCGGCAGGTACTGTGCACAGAGTGGCGCCGTTTAGAGGCTGGACTGTAGAGTGCGAACCCTCTCAGGGAAGAGTGAACAGGCCTCCGAGTCCCTTAACTCAGAGTCCGCCGAGGGGGCTAATCGAGTAGCAGCATGTTGGCATTGCGGAGGGAATCACAGGGCTCACCAGTGCTGCTTTAAAGACTATGTATGCAGCACAAAGGGCCACCTCCAGCGAATGTTTAAGAGAAATATGACTCACTGTGTCGATGAAGAGTCTGCAGATGGCCAGGAATCCAGCGTGGATTATGAATCGATAGGCAGAGAGGCAGCCCAGTCCCACGGGGAGGTACATAGCACGTTTACCTGCACCACCGAGTGTTCCCCGCTGGAGATGGAAGTTGAGATAGAGGCGTTCCAGTCTTCATGGAAGTGGACATTGGGGCGAGCCAGTCAGTGATGAATCAAGAAGCCTTTGAGAGGCTATGGGACAATCAAGCTGAACGACCTGAGTTGGTCCCGGTTCAGGCAAAGCTGCGCACCTACACCGATGAAATCATCCCAGTCGTTGGTAGCGTGAATGTAAAGGTACTCCATGATGGCACAGTGCACAAATTACCTCTGTGGATTGTTGCAGGTGATGGACCAACGCTGCTTGGCAGAAGGTGGATGGAGAAGATCCATTGGAAATGGGAAGACTTCACCCCTCCAGCTATCGACGCCCTCCGTGCTCAGAGGCAAAGCAAGCCCTCACCTGAGGGTGGACCTGGCACCGATGAGCTGACCAGCACGGCACCTGAGACACAGACCGCTCAACATGACTGTGTGGAGATGATCCAGCTGAGATAAGCCGAACGCACCTTCCAGGCTCCAGTGGCAGGACTCCAGAGGAAGAAAATCAGATCCAAAGACGACTCTCCAGCTTTGGAGGCAGAACCGGAGGAGAAGAGGATCACCGCAGTCGACATCGTGGATTGAGGAAAGATGGCATCCAAACCACGAGGTGAGGCACTGAAGA
Source organism: Pristiophorus japonicus (assembly GCF_044704955.1). Classification (NCBI taxonomy): domain Eukaryota; kingdom Metazoa; phylum Chordata; class Chondrichthyes; family Pristiophoridae; genus Pristiophorus; species Pristiophorus japonicus. The sequence goes on from NC_091996.1 coordinate 68,756,012, forward strand.
CAAAGATGGCCGCGGCCAGACCATGAGGTGCAGCGCTGATGGAGCAACACGTGGCACCAAACGGAGAAGCGGATTGGGGTAAAGAAAGCAAGCTCTCTTAAAGGAGGCCGGCAACCCGCCACAATTAAAGGGACAGTTCCACACACATAAGCAATGTAATAGTAATTGTAAGTCACAGGAAAAAAGCGTAATTGATCATGTAAAATGTGCAACTGATAATCTGAATTGCATGTATGCAACCAGCGAGGGACAGTCGCGTGATTATGTAAAATGTGTAATTGATGATCTGAACTGTGTACATACAATCAGCGAGAAAAAATCACGCGATCACAATCCGATCCCCAGTGGGTCCAGCATAAGTAATGAAAAGTTGTGCAATGCAGGGTTTCAACTGCACGCACCCAATGCAGCGGGCAGGCACACAGGTCCAGCGAGCTACCCAATGCTGTAGCCTGTGTCCTGGGGACCAGAGTCATGCACCATGGAGTGTGGCCACAAGCAGCCGACACACACGAGCTGCAGAGCAAGCGATCTCAGCAGGGCAAAGGCACCGGTATCGATACTCTGCCCCTGATCGGCTCCACCTCTCAGGCACCCGATGGCACCAACTGCCACGAGCCTAAAGGAACAGACTGTACTAATGCGCTGTCCCTAGCCCCCGTCGCCACCAAGGCCATACCCATAGATATAGGATCACCCACCACAGTGCACGCGGTGACGCCAGCCAGGATCCCAAACCAAACGACGCCCAGGCCAGCGAGTCAGCAGCTCCCTGTGCACTGCTATATGACAGCTCCTCAGGGAGCAGCAGCGAACCAGGGCGCAAAGTAAGGACAGGGAGGTCACAGGCATCTGTGAACTGGCTCGACGCTAGGAACCACGGCAACAGCCCCGAGAGCAGGATATGCGAGCCAATCGGGTTCCCACTGCCAGCACCGGGCACTGAGCTGCCACCAGGGACACAACCCAGCACCTCCTGAACTAGCTTGTCCTCATGCACCGGTCACTGCATCGATAAGGCATCTAACGTACTTGTCGCACTACGGAGCCACAAATATAATGCAAAACCCATTTTCCTGAACTTGAATGTACATGAATGCTAGGAGCCCCCACCATAATCAATGTTGGGGGTGGGGGGGGGTGGAGAATGGATTGATCAGGGACACACACACACAAACAGCATGCTGCTGCACCAACCACTCACCCAAGATTGAAATGACCTGCCAAGGGTCAACCAGACAGAGCCCACATAGAGCTAAGCCCAGAGCACAGCTCAGAGGCGATTTGCACTAAAGGCTCAGGGGAGAGTGATGTCATATATCCTACATGGCTACTGTTGGTACTATATCAAGGTGTGCCACCAGAAGGCACAGCAGTGGGAGACTTCGAGGTTACCTGTGTGGTGTATGTAGCACACAAATCACTGACTCCACACGGTCTGTGGAGTAATAACTGCAGTGACCTTGGTCCTTTATTGTTCAGCTCCAGAGTGCCTCTCAGGTGTGGTGGGCAGCCTTTTATACTGCCTCTTGCAGGTACTTTCAGGCCTCCCACCACAGCGCCCTCTGTGGTGCACCATGTGCACCATTGTACTTATGTTATACATTTAATGTACCTGGACAATACACAACATCTCACTCCCCTCCTCCCCCCCCCCCCCCCCAACAGTTCTAAAAGCCATTGCCGCTGACCTCGGCCTTGTTCATCCTGGTGGGTTAGTGAGTGTGAGTCCATGACCATCCCATGCAGAGATTATTAGGTGTAAGCATGTGATGTTTGCAGTCCTCGCATGGGTGATGAAATGTCGGGTATAACCTCCAACAGAAAACAGATATACATAGACGGTACATTAGTATGGTACATACAATATGTGGTACAGCTGGTATGTCAAAAGATTGCAGGTGCACTGAACAGTTGTTTAATCCCAGCTCTGCTGGATAAGGTACGGTGGCGGTATACTGCCCCCTTTTTACTGGGCTGCGCTGAGACAGGGTATCGCAACTGGCGCGTTGACTATGTGCTCAGTAGTCACCTTAGCGGTTCATATGCAGCCGTTGAACCCTTGCATTATTAGTCACGGGTCCGTTAACCCTTTTACTTGTTTATCTGTACCCCATGATGTGACTCTTTTCGTAAATCATTCAAGTCCATCATATTTAAACACAGTACCCATTTAGCATTGTAATTCCTTCATATCCCTCGTTTCATATTTTTAAACACAGTAACCAACCAGCATCAACACAAAAAAATTTAACTCTTATCCACACATGTCACCATACCAGTCTCATTACTCCTCTAGACTTGCTCTTGCCTTACAAAAGTCTCTTTGTGGGGACCACCAATGATGTGGGGCCCTTTTAAGGCTCCTGGGTACATTACCCTTTTAAGGCGCCATCTTGTGGTTCCCACGAGGCTTTCCTTGGGCTCCGCCATTTTAGTCGCTCTGCTGGTCTTTGTCTGCCGAGGACTGCTGCCACGAGGCTGCTGCCATCTTGAGCTCGCTGCCGCCGCTGTAGCCTCCTCTCCTGCCGTTCCGGCCGCCGCTGTAGCCTCCTCTCCTGCCGTTCCGGCCGCCGCTGTAGTCTCCTCTCCTGCCGTTCCGGCCGCCGCTGTAGTCTCCTCTCCTGCCGTTCCGGCCGCCGCTGTAGTCTCCTCTCCTGCCGTTCCGGCCGCCGCTGTAGTCTCCTCTCCTGCCGTTCCGGCCGCCGCTGTAGTCTCCTCTCCTGCCGTTCCGGCCGCCGCTGTAGTCTCCTCTCCTGCCGTTCCGGCCGCCGCTGTAGTCTCCTCTCCTGCCGTTCCGGCCGCCGCTGTAGTCTCTACCGCCGCCTGACTTATTCTCTGCGTGGGCCCCCCCGGTTTGTCGGCCATCGGTGGACCTCCAGCTCATCACCTGCAGTGCCCCGCTGGCTTGCACCCCAGCAATCGGCCTGCACCTACAAGACTGCTCTTTGGGAACCCGGGGAGCAGCAGTCTGTGGCGGAATGAAGTCTTCCCAGCTCCCACGGACTTTCCCCATCCATCTCCTGCCGAGTAGTGTCGGCCCATCGCCTGCAATGACCCACAAGGGTAAACCGTGCGTCTCGCCCCCATGAGATACCTGCACGTCTGCTCTGCCGAGAACGGGTATCGGTTCCTTGGTGTAGGTACGCAGCTTCGCCAGGACCGGAACCAGCTTGGGTCGTGCAGCCGGGTTACCCCACAGTTTTTCAAAAGTTCTCTGACTCATCAACGACGGACCCGACCCCGTATCCACTGTCATACTCACTGGGACTCCGTTGATTTTGACTTCCATAATCACTGGGGGCGAATCGTCGGTACACGTATACAGTCCCAACACCTCATCTTCTTCTACCTGCTCCTCGCTGAACAGTGGATCATCCCCCATCTCCTCAGCCACACGGTGAGTCAGATTTCTTTTACACATACGCTGAAGGTGGCCTTTAATGTGGCAGGTATTGCACGTATACTCCGCAAACCTGCACCGGTGAGCCCCATGGCTTCCTCCACAACGCCAGCATGGTGCTGCTTGATTGACCCCCCGTCAGTGGACTCTGAGTTCCAGGACCCCGAAGTCAGTGCTCTCTGCCCCGGGCAGAGCCACGTTCTGCAGTTTTGTCTGTGGTGGGAGCTATCCTGTGGACAGTGCCTGCCGGGTTCGAGACTGTGTGGATCATTTGCTTGGTGCTGCAAGTCGTATGCCCTGCTGATGGTGATGGCTTTTGTCAGGGTGACTGTGGGTTCCGTGGCCAGCAGCTTGTGAAGGAGGCCCTCGTGGCCAATCCCCATAACAAAAACGTCCCACAACACCTCGTCAAGGTGTGCCCCAAAATCACACAGCGCCGCGTGTCTCCTGAGGTCCGCAGCATATTTGGTGACATCCTGGCCCTCAAGTCTGCAGTGATGGTAAAATTTGTGCCTGGTCGTGAGGATGCTCTCCTTTGGTTTCAACTGGTCACGAATGAGTGCGACCAGCTCCTCATATGACTTGTCCCTGGCGCTCGCGGGTGCCAGCAAATCCTTGACGAGACAGTAAACCTCACTGCCACAACTGGAAAGCAGTATCGCCTTCCGCTTATCTCTTATTGCGTCCGTGCTCCCCGTCAGGTCGTGAACTGTGAAGTAGTACTCGAGCCTTTCCGTAAAGGCTTCCCAATCATTGCCCACGGTAAAGTCCTTTAGCGAGCCCAGAGTAGCCATGTTTACGTGAAGTTCGTCCGTGTCCTCGTTGCCAATGTGGTGTATGTAGCACACAAATCACTGACTCCACACGGTCTGTAGTTGTAATAACTGCAGTGACCTTGGTCCTTTATTGTTCAGCTCCAGAGTGCCTCTCGGGTGTTTTGGGCAGCCATTTATACGGCCTCTTGCAGGTACTTTCAGGTCTCCCACCACAGCGCCCTCTGTGGTGCACCATTGTACTTATGTTATACATTTAATGAATCTGGACAATACACAACAACCTGTACAGGTGTGCCTGGCCTAGTATAAAAGGCAGGCCACCAGGTGTGATCCTCACTCTGGAGTTAACAAATAAAGGACTAAGGTCACTGCATTTCAAGTACAACACATTGCCTCGTGGAGTCATTACTAGAGCATCTAAGGACACAACATTTTATAATTACATTAAGAGCAAGAGGATAACTAGAGAAAGAGTAAGGCCTATGAGAGACCATAAAGGAAATCTGTGTGGAGGCAGAAGACGGTATGATTCTTAATGAATACTTTGGATCTGTTTTCACAAAAGAGATGGGCGATGCAGACTTTGCAATGAGGGAGGAGGAGTGTGAAATATTAGACGAGATAAACATAGTGAGAGAGGAAGTAGTAAGGGGCTTAGCAGCTTTGAAAATGGATAAATCCCCAGGCCTGGATGAATTGTATCCCAAGCTGTTAAGAGAAGCAAAAGAGGAAATAGCAGAGGCTCTGACCATTTTTTAGTCCTCTCTGGCTGCAGGTGTGATGCCAGAGGATTGGAGGACTGTGAGTGTTGTATCTTTGTTTAAAAAGGGAGAACTTCAGTGATGGGGAAAAATCTCCATTTGGAAAGACATGGATTAATTAAGGACCATCAGCATGGATTTGTTAAGGGAAGGTCGTGGCTGACTAACTTGATTGAATTTTTCGAGGAGGTAACCAGGAGGGTCGATGAGGGAAGAGCGTATGATGTAGTGTATATGGATTTTAGGAAAGCTTTTGATAAGGTCCCATATGGAAGACTGGTCACAAAAGTAAAAGCCCTTGGGATCCAGGGCAAAGTGGCAAATTGGATCCAAAAGTGGCTCAGAGGCAGGAAGCAAAGAGTAATGGTTGATGGGTGTTTTTGTGACTGGAAGGCTGTATCCAGTGGGGTTCCGCAAGGCTCAGTGCTGGGTCCCTTCGTTTATATCAATGACTTGGACTTGAATGTTGGGGGTATGATTAAGAAGTTTGCAAATGACACTAAAATAGGCTGTGTGGCTGATAATGAAGAAAAAACCTGCGGACTGCAGGAAGATATCAATGTACTGGTCAGGTGGCCAGAACAGTGGTAAATGGAATTCAATCCGGATAAGTGTGAGGTAATGTATTTGGGGAGGTCTAACAAAGAAAGGGAATACCATTAAATGGTATGACACTGAAAAGTGTAGAGGAACAAAGGGATCTTGGAGTGCAGGTCCACAGATCCCTGAAGGTAGCAGGGCAGGTAGATAAGATGGTTAAGAAGGCATATGGAATACTTGCCTTTATTAGTCAAGGCATGGAATACAAGAGCAAGGATGTTATGCTTGAACTGTATAAAACACTGGTTAGTTGCAGCTGGAGTACTGTGTGCAGTTCTGGTCACTCCATTACAGGAAAAATATAATTGCACTGGAAAGGGTGCAGAGGTGATTTACAAGAATGTTGCCTGGACTGGAGAATTTTGGCTATGAGAAAAGATTGGATAGGCTGGGGTTGTTTTCTTTGGAACAGAGGAGGCTGAGGAGAGACCTTACTGAGGTGTATAAAATTATGAGGGGCCTAGATAGAGTGGATAGGACGAACCTATTTTCCTTAGCAGAGGGGTCAACAACCAGGGGCATAGATTTAAAGTAATTGGGGGGAGATTTAGAGGAGATATGAGGGGAAATTTCTTTACCCAGAGGAGGTCTGGAACTCACTGCCCGAAAGTCTCACCACATTTAAAAAATACTTGGATGTGTGTGCATTTAAAGTGCCATAACCTACAGGGCTACGGACCAAGAGCTGGAAAGTGAGATTAGGTTGGATAGCTCTTGGTTGGCCGGTGCGGACACAATGGGCCGAAATGGCTTCCTTCCGTGCTGTAAATTTATCTGACACCCTTGACCAACTCTGAGCCTGGAAAGCCCGGCTGTACACTGCAACATCTCAGGCTGGTCGGCGGCAGTCTGGGCTGGCTGGATAACAAGCAGCGACAAGGGCAATGGCGGAGTGGCAGTGATGGGATCAGGATTGCTGTCATCCTGAAAGAGGACAGCAGGACCCTGCTTGACTGACACACTGCCACTTCCCCGGGACAGCACCCTAGCATCCTTACCAATCTGGTGAGATCCCCGGTGGTCTGGTGGATCCAGCGACGATGACAGCAGTCAGAGCTCACATGGTATCCAGCTGAGACTGCATGATAGCAGTCTGAGACTCGATGCCAGCAGTCATTGACTAGCATGAGAGCACTAAGATGTTGTGTAGTTTCTGACTGCATGACACGTGTTGTGAGGTCTGCATCCGCTGGTCTCTCTGGGAGTCTACCATCCTTTGCAGACTGCTAATGATGGGTTCCATGGTGTGCGCAGAGCTCTGTGCAATGTTGGAAGCGGACTCCACCGTGCTCCTTACCATTGCCGAGAGGCTCTTGGGCACCCTTGCCATTGCACCTATGACCTTCAAGTGCATGCCTATCACCTTTCTTGTGAACGCCTCCCCATCAAGGTTCTCATCCGAGTCCTATGCAACAGAACTCGTGCTCCGGGGAACTGGTTCCCGAGCTACCTTTTCCTTCTGGCCTTGTTGCAGCCCACTTATCCCCACTGCATCACCCAGTGCACACCCCTACAGTAAACTTGCCTCTAAAGATCATGTAGTGCCAGTATCTGAGGTGGTACCTGTGGGTAAGAGATGCAGTTACGCGCTGCTTTGCTCCACATCTTCTTCATCACTCTCAGTGGGAGGCTCAGGAACAGGCTGGTCATCTGGTTGCTGATTACTAGGGGGGAGGCCATCTTAGACTGGGTGTTGTGTAATGAGAGAGGATTAATTAGCAATCTCATTGTGCGAGGCCCCTTGGGGAAGAGTGACCATAATATGGTGGAATTCTGCATTAGGATGGAGAATGAAACAGTAATTTCAGAGACCATGGTCCAGAACTTAAAGAAGGGTAACTTTGAAGGTATGAGGCGTGAATTGGCTAGGATAGATTGGCGAATGATACTTAGGGGGTTGACTGTGGATGGGCAATGGCAGACATTTAGAGACCGCATGGATGAATTACAACAATTGTACATTCCTGTCTGGCGTAAAAATAAAAAAGGGAAGGTGGCTCAACCGTGGCTATCTAGGGAAATCAGGGATAGTATTAAAGCCAAGGAAGTGGCATACAAATTGGCCAGAAATAGCAGCGAACCTGGGGACTGGGAGAAATTTAGAACTCAGCAGAGGAGGACAAAGGGTTTGATTAGGGCAGGGAAAATGGAGTACGAGAAGAAGCTTGCAGGGAACATTAAGGCGGATTGCAAAAGTTTCTATAGGTATGTAAAGAGAAAAAGGTTGGTGAAGACAAACGTAGGTCCCCTGCAGTCAGAATCAGGGGAAGTCATAACGGGGAACAAAGAAATGGCAGACCAATTGAACAAGTACTTTGGTTCGGTATTCACTAAGGAGGATACAAACAACCTTCCGGATATAAAAGGGGTCAGAGGGTCTAGTAAGGAGGGGGAACTGAGGGAAATCTTTATTAGTCGGGAAATTGTGTTGGGGAAATTGATGGGATTGAAGGCCGATAAATCCCCAGGGCCTGATGGACTGCTTCCTAGAGTACTTAAGGAGGTGGCCTTGGAAATAGCGGATGCATTGACAGTCATTTTCCAACATTCCATTGACTCTGGATCAGTTCCTATGGAGTGGAGGGTAGCCAATGTAACCCCACTTTTTAAAAAAGGAGGGAGAGAGAAAACAGGGAATTATAGACCGGTCAGCCTGACCTCAGTCGTGGGTAAAATGATGGAATCAATTATTAAGGATGTCATAGCAGTGCATCTGGAAAATGGTGACATGATAGGTCCAAGTCAGCATGGATTTGTGAAAGGGAAATCATGCTTGACAAATCTTCTGGAATTTTTTGAGGATGTTTCCAGTAAAGTGGACAAAGGAGAACCAGTTGATGTGGTATATTTGGACTTTCAGAAGGCTTTCGACAAGGTCCCACACAAGAGATTAATGTGCAAAGTTAAAGCACATGGGATTGGGGGTAGTGTGCTGACGTGGATTGAGAACTGGTTGTCAGACAGGAAGCAAAGAGTAGGAGTAAACGGGTACTTTTCAGAATGGCAGGCAGTGACTAGTGGAGTGCCGCAAGGTTCTGTGCTGGGGCCCCAGCTGTTTACATTGTACATTAATGATTTAGACGAGGGGATTAAATGCAGTATCTCCAAATTTGCGGATGATACTAAGTTGGGTGGCAGTGTGAGCTGCGAGGAGGATGCTATTAGGCTGCAGAGTGACTTGGATAGGTTAGGTGAGTGGGCAAATGCATGGCAGATGAAGTATAATGTGGATAAATGTGAGGTTATCCACTTTGGTGGTAAAAACAGAGAGACAGACTATTATCTGAATGGTGACAGATTAGGAAAAGGGAAGGTGCAACGAGACCTGGGTGTCATGGTACATCAGTCATTGAAGGTTAGCATGCAGGTACAGCAGGCGGTTAAGAAAGCAAATGGCATGTTGGCCTTCATAGCGAGGGGATTTGAATACAGGGGCAGGGAGGTGTTGCTACAGTTGTACAGGGCCTTGGTGAGGCCACACCTGGAGTATTGTGTACAGTTTTGGTCTCCTAACTTGAGGAAGGACATTCTTGCTATTGAGGGAGTGCAGCGAAGGTTCACCAGACTGATTCCCGGGATGGCGGGACTGACCTATCAAGAAAGATTGGATCAACTGGGCTTGTATTCACTGGAGTTCAGAAGAATGAGAGGGAACCTCATAGAAACGTTTAAAATTCTGACGGGTTTAGACAGGTTAGATGCAGAAAGAATGTTCCCAATGTTGGGGAAGTCCAGAACCAGGGGTCACAGTCTGAGGATAAGGGGTAAGCCATTTAGGACCGAGATGAGGAGAAACTTCTTCACCCAGAGAGTGGTGAACCTGTGGAATTCTCTACCACAGGAAGTAGTTGAGGCCAATTCACTAAATATATTCAAAAGGGAGTTAGATGAAGTCCTTACTACTCGGGGGATCAAGGGTTATGGCGAGAAAGCAGGAAGGGGGTACTGAAGTTTCATGTTCAGCCATGAACTCATTGAATGGCGGTGCAGGCTAGAAGGGCTGAATGGCCTGCTCCTGCACCTATTTTCTATGTTTCTATGTTTCTATGATTACCTAAAAGCATTAAGGACACAAGACTCATGTTAAGGTGAGGGCAGCGGGTCAGGAAGGGTTCAAGGAATGCAGACCGTATCAGGAGCTGGAAAGTGGGAAGGCTTGTGGTGTGAGGGGGAAGGGGAGAGGATGAAGATAGCGTTGTTGCCCCCAAGAGGGTCGATGTCGTCGACGGCCACGATGCCCACCACTTGCTGCCCAATGACTCTTGGCACGCGCTCCTCCAGGTCTGAAAGCTGTTGGATGTCCGCTTCACCCCCGCCTGTTCGTTGCTGCCCACTCCTATTGTGGACCGTCTTGGCCTGCAAGAGAAAGGCAAGTGTGTGAGTGAGAGCGCAGCTATGTGTTTGGGAGATGTGCCTGCTGTAATTGAATAGCTACCAGAGGCACAAGGGAGCGGAAAATCCAGCCCTTGGTCCTGACTTCCCATGTGCATCACCTATGGGAGTTCAAAAGCATTTATGTCTTCATGCAGTTCCTGCCTATGAAATGTATATTATAAATTTTTGTATCCATATTTATACAGTAATTATAACTGCCTTATCTTAATCCTGTAATTGCACAATCTGGCCACTGGGTGGCCCCAAAAATTGTTCTTAATACTTTTCATATGAAAATCTATGACTGCCTTTCTTTTCTCACTGAAATTTCTGATGTCCAAAATAAGGTTGAAACAAAAATGTTTTAAAAAATCTAAATATTATATTTCACAATAACATTATCAAATTTAATTGTCATTTATGTTTTTTTGTTACCTTCATTTAAGTTTTCATTTGAAAGCTTTAACCTCTCCCAAAACCCTGGACTTGGACTTGATATTTTTGACCACAGTAGAGAGCTGAATTTGGATTGTGCAATCTGAGCGTGTGCAGTGTGTATCATTTCCTGGGATGTACCAGTGCCATTGTATCAGCTGTACTGATGGAATATTTTTCTTCATTTTAGTTGTTCTTCAAAATTATTTGAAGAAACGTTGCAGGACAAATTTCAAAAACTTTAGGTAAAGTTTATACTGAGTTTTTTAAACAGATAATGGCCTAGAAATTTGGGTGATTTCTGGCACTCATTACCACCTTAAAATGGCGCAAAAATCAGTGGCCGGCACTGTTCTGCCACCTGTTGGAGGATCCTGCAGCACCCGCCATTGCAACGATTGAAGATGATCTCTGAAGACATCTTTTATCCATATGATAGTGTCACCAGAGCTTCCCCCACCCCCCAGCAAATCTGGACTCAACATAAGATTTTAAGGAATTATAAATAATTTATTCAAAATTCCATAACCAATTATTTATCAAATAATTATTTTGTGTCAAGTATGCAAGACTCGCTAAAAGTTGCCACAATTTACTACATATTTAAACATTTTCAAAAGTTGGGGAAAGATTCTTCTATTCTTAGGCAGTCCCTCGGAGTCGAGGATGACTTGCTTCCACACTAATGTGAGTTCTCAGGTGACTGATGAGTCCAATGCGGGACCTACAGTATCTGACACAGGTGGGGCAGATGGTGGTTGGAGGGACGGATGGGTGGGGTGCTTGGGTTGTAATGCGCTTCTTCCACTGTTTGCGCTTGGCTTCTATGTGCTAACGGCGAAAAGACACGAGGTGTTCGGTGCCTTCCCGGATGTTTTGAGCAATCATGGGCCAGGGATTCCTGGTGGGGATGTTGCACATTTTCAAGGAGGCTTTGAGGGTGTCCTTGAAGCATTTCCTCTGCCCACCTGGGGCTCGCTTGCCGTGTCAAAGCTCCGAATAGAGCACTTGTTTTGGGAGTCTCGTATCGGGCATACGGACGATGTGCCCCATGAATCGGAGCTGATCGAGCAGGTTCAATGCTTTGATGCTGGGGATGTTTGCCTAAGCAAGAACACTGATTAATGTTACAGTGAACACAGATGCATTCATTTCATAAACTATTTTAAAAATCCACAAACATCGGGTGGCAGTTAATAGTTTTGGAGCAGGTACAGCAACTGTTCAGGTCGCTCCTTTCTTCCCCGTTCCCCTACACTGCAAACAGGAGACCTTTGGCCTCCTTCTGACATTAGCGCTGCAAAGAGCGCGTTACGCTAGAAAATCAACACCACGCTGTTAATGAGCAGGTAATACCAAAATGCTGGTACAGCCTGCGCTCTCTCTCAGTCGGCACCCATTAGCTTTGGCCGTCCATGTTACCAGCAGGTTTCCAGCCTTCTCCAATTTCTAGGCCAATGTTTTTTAAACAGGGTGTGTGTGTGAGCGAGTGAGAAAAAAGACTAATTACACACATGTTCTCATTTCCGTTTTGTTTTCTATAAAACTCCAATGGCTCATTTAGCTGAAGGAGATACTGTGTCTTTCCTCTGTAATTTGAGTTCATTTTTCAAAAACGTAAGTTGAATTTTGAAGCAAGCGACTCCTCATTACCACTGATTATCCCCTGTGTTGTGTTGACAGAATAGTCTCTAATATCACCCGTTATATTCTGACAGTTAAGAAAAGGAAAGGACTTGCATTTATACTGTGCCTTTTCGACTTCAGGAAGTTCCAAAGTGCTTTACAGCCAATGAAGTAATTTTGAAGTGCAGTCTATTACAAGTGCACTCCTACTGTTGTAATGTAAGAAACATGGCAGCCAATTTGGCAAGCAAGGTCCCACAGGCAGCAATGTGATACATGGCCAGATAATCTGGTATAGTGACATTGGTTGAGGGATAAGTATAGGCTAGGACAATCCATTGAAATCTACAAATGCATTAAAATGATAGATCGCACGGCATTCAACATTTAAAAGTAACTCTCTTCTTCCCAAATCTTTTCTGTGGAAAAATGGTCAACAATTCCAAAATGTGATACATGCCTGAGTGAAGTACCCAATAGTCAAAGCGAGAGAGGGTCCGGACTGGGTGACATCACTACATTGTAAAAAATCTGTACGCCCAACAATTGCCCATCAGGCAACAGCTGTGCAGGAAAGCCTTGTTTGATGGAGGTTTGGATCCTACAAGGAGTGGGGTCAGGAAATGGAAGTAGTAAAGCAAGAAGCAGTACGATACCTTTCCTCAGGACATGATCAAAGTCAATCTCAACTCCACGTGCAAGTGGCAGAGAATGCAAACTCCTTCCCAACTGCATTATCCTGCTCTAACTGCTCGCATTCTGTCCCAGAACTGGCACTGTCTGTTGTTAAATAAACATACTAAGAAGAAACAAATACCTCATTCTTTCTCACTCAGCAGCTGCGTTTGCAATGGGCAAATTACCTGGGTCATTGCTACTTTAAGAAACCATCCCTTCCCTTTGTCATGGTCAACTTCTTCAGTGTAATATTTTGCTGCCAACCCTGCTTTAAAATTTTCTCCAAATGCCATGGAGCCTTGACTGTTATAGAGACCCCCTAATGATGGTCTTCAGTTCCTTCATTACTCCACCTACTTAGCATTTCAACATATCAGGCTTGCTCACAGCCTAGCTCCCAGTCTGGGAGAGATGGCCTCAACCACTGGAAGGCTGGGCCTTGGAATATCTGACTTTTAGTCTGCAGGTGTAAGTCATGATTACAAACTGACGTGAATCCCGCCTCAACATTAACTGCTAATAGCACACACATCTCTGATTTGTATAATTATTTTTTTTTATTCGGGGATGTGGGCATCGCTGGCAAGGCCAGCATTTATTGCCCATCCCTAATTGCCCTTAAGAAGGTGGTGATGAGTTGCCTTCTTGAACCACTGCAGTCCTTGTGGTGAAGCTACACCCACAGTGCTGTGAGGGAGGGAGTTCCAGAATTTTGAACCAGTGACGATGAAGAAACGGCGATATAGTTCCAAGTCAGAATGGTGTGTAACTTGGAGTGGAACTTATAGGTGATGGTGCTCCCTTGCACCTGTTACCCTTGTCCTTCTAGGTGGTAGAGGTCGCAGGTTTGGGAGGTGCTGCCGAAGAAGCCGTGGCAAGTTGCTGCAGTGCATCTTATACATGGTACACACTGCAGCCACGGTGTGCCGGTGGTGGAGGGAGGGAGTGAATGTTGAAGGTGGTGGATGGGATGCCAATCAAGTGGGCTGCTTTGTCCTGGATGGTATTGAGCTTCTTGAGTGTTGTTGGAGCTGCACTCACCCAGGCAAATGGAAAGTATTCCATCACACTCCTGACTTGTGCCTTGTAGTTGGAGGTGAGACACTGGCCGCAGAATACTCAGCCTCTAACCTGCTCTTATTGCCAGAGTATTTATGTGGCTGGTCCAGTTAAGTTTCTGGTCAATAGTGACTGCCAGGGTGTTGATTATATCAGAGCCGAGTGTATAATTGAATGGAATAAAATAAAAATGTGTATGCTCTCTGCCAATGTTGCTTGTGAGTGGGTTTCAGCGGTTCAATTCAATAGTATAATTACTTGGTAATTTTGTGTCCAAATCAGAGACAAGTACACGTTCTTCGCTCCACCATTGGCGGCTGTGCCTTCAGCTGGCTAGGCCCTAAGCTCTGGAATTCCCTCCCTAAAATTTTCCTCTCTCTTCACTGTTAAGATGCTCCTTAAAAGCTACCGCTTTGACCAAGCATTTGGTCATCTGTTCTAATATTTCCTTAAGAAGAGAAATTGCTCGAAATACTCGGCAAGTTAGGTAGCATCTGTGGAGAGAGAAACCAGGTTAACGTTTCAAGTCGATGACCTATTGCCAAAACTAGAAAATATTAGCGATGTAACAGTTTTGAAGCAAGTACAGAGGCAGGGAAAGGGGGAGGGGCGAAAAGAACAAAAGGGAAGGTCTGGGATAGGCTGGAAGGCAGGGGGGATTAAATGACAAAAGGGATTGTGCAAGGCAAAAGAGGGTGTTAATGGGACAAGTAAAGAAACAAAAGATGGGTCCAGAGGAACTGTAAATGCAGAACTGAGGTACTGCAGGCAGATTTATGGAGCTAAGAAAGATTAAAAAGCAGGACCTCAAAGGGAGTAATCTCTAGATTACTCTTGGTGTCATGAGCCAGTGAGTATACAAATAGGAGGATAGAGCAGATGAATGCATGGTTGGAGAGATGGTACAGGATGGAGGGCTTTAGATTCCTGGGACATTGGGACCGGTTCTGGGGGAGGTGGGACCTGTACAGATGTGTTTGGTGGTGGGATCATGATGGAGATGGCAGAAGTGGCAGAGTATTACCTGTTGAATGTGCAGGTGGTGGGGTGGTAGGTAAGGGGGATTCTATCGTGGTTCTGGGAGGGAGGGGAAGGGGAGAGGGCAGAAGTATGGGAAATGGGACGGAAACGGTCGAGGGCCCTGTCAACCACGTTGGAGAAAAATCCTCAGTTTAGGAAAAAGGAAGATATATAGGAAGCACTGGTATGGAAGGTCGCATCGTCAGAACAGATGCAATGGAGAAACTGGGAGAATGGAATAGAGTCCTTACAGGAAGCGGGATGGGAGGAAGTGTAATCAAGGTAGCTGTGGAAGTCAGTGGGCTTATCGTGTATATGTTTTGGATCGATAATTATAGATCCAGGTTTGGGATCTGGATGAATGTTAAATAAGAGACAAGACAAATGAAGTAAAGAATAAAACACCGTTTACTGAGAGAAAAGAAACATAATAATACAGTTTACGAAGAAAAGAGAAGTATGATAAGATGCAACAAAGCTCATGGCCGTCAGCCTGTCGGGAATTCCGCAACGGCGGCTGGTCTGGAGCCTTGGGGGTCCCGGCACCGCTCGCGAATCACGGTCCAAGGTGAAGTTCAAAGAGCTACGGGACAGTGCTGTACCTTTATACTATTAAACAAACATACTATTGAACAAAACATGGGTTCATGTGGCTTATGGCCCCAGCTGCTCGTCCACAAAGCATGAGATCTCGAGGCGCTGACCGTCTCATAACAAGCTGGTGTGCGTCTCGAGGTTGATTTCCCTCTCTCTCTATAGCAACAACATTCCACGGGGCATGGGACAGAAACATACTGTAAATGTCTAAATATCATAATTAACCCTATGTGATTAACCCTACACAATACAATCCACCCTTGATATTTAGACATTCAAAGTAATATAATCAAGTTGAAGGCGTAATGCATCAATTACACGTTGAGTATGCGCAAGCAACGCCCGCAATCTACACCTAAGAATACATACAAGCAGTAATAACGCGACGAGTAAAACAACAATAGGATGTATTAACAGCTTCAAAGCGGCGGATGTTTTTGGGGACCATCCGTAAAGGATGTCCCACCAATACAATCCACCCTTGATTGTCTTGCGTACAATCGGTGTTAGCTAACCGCCACCCTATACGGCCATCCCATTCTGTGTTTGAGGATGGAAGTAGCACAGTCACAGATAACGAGACACAGAGACTGGCCAGCACGAGTTGGTAAGTCGCCATTTTTGGCAGAATTCCTGTGGGAGGAAACATAAGTATATTAATTTCAGCCTCGTTTAGTCAATTTACCCTTGTCAACACAGAGAGGAATATCTTGACCAGTCAGGAGCACCCAATAAGTGTTTCCTTCTCCTTTCGCTAAGATTTCCCCTGCTTGTAAGGGTTTCTGGGGGTACTGCACCCACACCTTTCCTCCTTCACAAAATGTGTCCTGAGTCTGATTTTCTTTTTCAATAGTAAGGACACTAACTTTGCCTAACATGTGGCTTATGGGAGTTCCCCCCCCGCCCCCCCGCAATGGTCGGTGATTCAGATTGCGCACTGCTTGTGGTAAGATCTTTAACCACCCTTGCAATGTGTTAGTGGGAGTTAATATTTTAATCCGTTGCTTAAGTAGTCCATTCATGCGTTCTATTAACCCTGCAGCTTGTGGATAGTAAGGTATGTGAAACATCCAATAGATCCCGTTGTCTACCGCCCAATGTTGCACTGTTTGACCTGTGAAGTGCGACCCATTATCGGACTGTACTTCTGCTGGCTCACCGTAGTACGTGATTAAATTCTCCAGTCCTTTAATCGTACTTTGTTGATTCGCTTTAGTCACTGGATAAGCTATCAAAAGTCCAGAATAGGTATCAACAGCAGTGACCAAATATTGGTAAAGGTCCTACATAATCAACTTGCCATATTTGTGCTGGTTGAGTCCCTCTCTTAATATGGGCACCAGGTTGTCGTTGTAGGGGAAAATGCTTCACCTTTTGACAAATTTCACAGGTGTTTATGATCTGTTTAACACCGTCCGTAGTCAAATGTAACCCCCTATTTCGTGCCCATTGTATTGTACCCTGAATGCCCAAATGTCATGATTTGTGGTGGACCCACTTGCCTATTGCCATATTCTTCCTCTTCTGCCTCTTTGACAGCCCATACCCAGGCTATATTATCAATGGTGTTATTATATTCAGAGGTCTTTGAAATGTTTTTCATGTGAGCGTCCACATGATGTACAGTTATTTTCATCTTCTGGGCTTTGGACCATATTTGTCCCCATAGGTGCTTTCCCCACAAGTCTTTCCCAGTTATTTGCCAGTTATGTTCATGCCAGTTTCGCATCCAGCTCGCCATGCCATTGGCTACTGCCCATGAGTCAGTATATATGTATACTTGTTGCTGTTCCTCTTCTCACGCAAGGATTACAGCGGCTAGTTCTGCTAGCTGGCTGGAGCTTCCCACGCCCTCTTGTCTGGGTTTTTGGATTGAAGGCAGCGGCTCGCCATCGCCGAAGGCCATTTCGCCGGACCACTGAACCATCTGTGAACCAGGCATGGCTACGTTCTTCAGGTGTTAACTGTTCAAAAGACACGCCCCAGGAGTTCGGTGACTCTTTGGTTAAACTGACAGACGACTGCGTAAGTTCACTCTCAGCTTTTTGTGGGTATTCAACCACATGCTCATGTAGTTGGGTGATTCCTTCTTTTCCTTTACTTGCTCTGTCTGCGATATACCATTTCCAGCTCACTATGGAGCTTTGCTGCGCTCGCCCGACCTTGTGTGTCTCATTTTCTGAGAGGACCCAGGATAATATGGGTAGGTCTGCTCTTAAACTGACTTTGTCGTCCCCTGTCTGTCCTTCTGTTTCTGTTAGGGCCCAATAACATGCTAATAATTGTTTCTCAAATGGAGTGTAACAAGTAGCAGCATCTGTCAATTTTCTAGACCAGAACCCTAACAGTATACGAGTGCCATGTTGAACCTGCCACAAACTCCATATTGCAGTATCATTGGTAACGGATACCTGTAGCTCGAAAGGCTGTCCAGGCACTCGCGGGGCTAGGGGTAAAGCTTGAGCTATGGCTTCTTTGGCTGCATCAAAAGCCACCTGCTGTTCCTTTCCTCACTCGAAGTGGGCCTTTTTTTGTGTTACGGCATACAGCGGTTTTAATAACATCGTGAGGTGAGGTATGTGTCTCCTCCAGTAACCCAATAGTCCCACAAACCGTTGTGTCTCAGTTTTATTCATGGGGGTGGCCATTTCTTGAATTTTCTTCTTCACAGGCTCGGGTATGATGCGCTCACCCCGAGACCATTGGATCCCCAGAAACTGGACAGTCTGGCTAGGGCCCTGCACATTCTTCGGATTTATCTCCCAGCCCCTGTCTCGCATGTGTTGGACTAAAGTAGCTAGGGCTTCTGACACCACTGCCTCGGTGGGACCCCTTATTAGTGCAACATCGATGTAGTGTGCCAGTGAGACATTAGGAGCCAACGTGCACATGTCCAGGTCCCGGGCCACCAATCCGTGGCATAGGATAGGGCTATGTAGGTAACCTTGAGGTAGGCGTTTAAACGTGTATTGCCTCCCTTCCCAAGTGAATGCAAACTGGTCCTGGGATTCTTCCGCTATTGGAATGGAGAAAAAGGCTTTGGCCAGGTCGATTACCGCATACCACTCCGCACCTTCTTCAGACAGCCGCTCTGTTATAGTTACTACATCTGGGACAGCGGTTGCCAGGGGAGGGGCAAATTTGTTCAGTTGTTGGTAGTTCACAGTCATCCTCCAACTTTTGTCGGGTTTCTGCACAGGCCAAACAGGGCTATTGTACGGGGACACCGCATGTCTAATGATACCCGCCTCCAAGAGCCCTTGTATGGCTTCCCCTATTTCTTTGTGTCCCCCAGGTATTCGGTACTGTTTCATAGTCACTTTACGCGATGGCCGTGGTATTACCACTGGTTCCCACTTTGCTTCCCCTGCAATCACAATGATCGCCCGTATCCCAAATGAGAATCGCCCGAATAAGGTGTTGTGCGTGGTTCCCTTTAAAAGGTTCATCCCAATAATATGTTCCTTTACCGCCGATATTAAGACCGTTACCCAGCGGGGAGGCCCATTTCCCAACGCCATTCTGACAGTTGTTCGGACAGCGGGCGTTTCTGCCCCTCCGAACCCATTAATCATCACACGGGTCCCTGTGTGTTTTCTAGGATTTCCATGGATAATAGTAACTTCTGCCCCTGTGTCTAGTAAAGCAACATCTCTTTGTATGTTCCCCCCCCCGCCAATGTATCGTAATCGGAATGTGTGGCCTCAGATCCCCGGGAGCTTGGGTTGATGTGGTTCTAATGGGGGTACTCCCGGATCCTGGCCACACCCCTAGTCGAGGGGATTACTAGCCTCCCACAGCTCTTCTACGTTGGGGTATAGGCTAGCGGGAGGTGGTTTCTCAGCATCCGCAGACTTATCGCTATCCGACTTAGTCTCCCTTACCTCCCTCCTTTCACCCTTCTCTGTTCCCGGGATGCAGTGTTGCTTCCATATAGAATACATCGCTCCTGTTGGGATTCCATCAATTTTTCCCTTGGAGACCCCTGCCTTCAGTAAAGCCGCGAACATGTCCCTCCGCGTAATTCTTTTTTTTGTCTTTCCTGACCCTGTACCTTTCCCAGAGGTCAAAGCTTGTCGCTGGTCCCGATCCCCCTCTACATTAGCCGTTCTCGACTCTCACACACTATCTTCTGCATCCTCTAACTGTCCTAACAATAGACAGGCGTACCCCATCCACTGCCCTTGGGCTGGTCCCAATAATACGAGTAGCGCGCCCCTCATCATAGGGCTACTCTTCATCAGCCTGCTCCGCATTCCTGCTGTAAAGGGCTCCTGATCTGGCCCCCCATATTGTTGGTGATATATTCCTCCCTGTGTTGCCATGTTGCGCAACTGTATCGCACCCTCCGCCTTAGTATTCCAAGGTTTTACCTCCCCTTCCCAATCAACGGCAGAGAGATATTTTTGCCAGACCCCTATAGTAACCATGTCCCATAGTAAACTTGTGCCCTGGACATTCCATTGCACTGCTGTGATATGGTGATCCGTAGTCATAGTCCCCATTTTTGTTAACTCTTCAGGGTTAAGTATTACGCCTGATGCTCCCTGGTCCCAAATCCGGGTTAGTCATTCTGACAATGATTCCCCGGGTTTTTGACGAAATCGAGACCCTATTTCTTGTAACTCACTAGTGGTGAAAGTCACGCATCCCTCTAGTGGTTACCGGCTGTTCCCCATCTTGCTGTTTCATCTTATTTGTCATAAAGGGTCTAGCTTCTGTGCTCTGAGCATATGGGGGAGGGTCTTTAGTTTCCTCCTGTTCCCCCCCCCCTCTCCATCTGTCCACTCATATTCTGAGTCAGAGGAGTACCAGATATTTTTGGTGCACCACCCACAATTTTTTCCAGCTTGTATATATTCCCCACATGATTCTGCATTGGCTTTTAAACACTCACTGGGATCTAATTGAGCAAGTCCATACCACATGCAGCAGCAAATCAGTGCAGTACAAAGGATATATTTCAAATCCATCTGTAATTTCCGTCGTCTGGCTTTCTTTTTATTTTGTACTGTCGCCAGACGGCATATTAAAGTTTCTGATTGTTCATTGACCTTGTCAGCCCGTTCTTGTGCAGTGCGGACCGCTTCAATCAGGGTCGAGTTTTGACTTTCCAAAACCTTAACAGCTGTTTTTAACTGTAGGTTTTCTGCCTCACTTTCCTTAAGTTGTTTACACATCGCCCTTAAGGCTATCAACAAAATCCATCCCATTTCTGGGGGACTATTTTTCTCCTGGGGGAAGCCCGCTTCCTCCAGGAGAGAAAGTACCGCGTGGGGTATGGCTCTATCTTTGTTCTGTTCCAATAACGGCGTATCCCCATGTTGCGGGGTCCAAACCGGGCTAGCACCTTGGCAAGAGAGCCAAAACTCTCATCCCTCATACCCCACCCTGGTATTCTATACTTCTCTCCCGTACAAGGAGACTGCTTCTTGTCTTTTCTCTTAAACATTTTACCAGATCCTGTTCGTGATGCCAAAATGTTTTGGATCGATAATAATAGATCCAGGTTCGGGATCTGGATGAATGTTAAATAAGAGGTAAGACAAATGAAGTAAAGAATAAAACACCGTTTACTGAGAGAAAAGAAACATTAATAATACAGTTTACGAAGAAAAGAGAAGTATGATAAGATGCAACAATGCTCATAGCCTTCAGCCCGTCGGGAACTCCGCAACGACGGCTGGTCTGGAGCATTGGGGGTTCCAGTACCGGGACGAGAGCAGGAAGTGGCACTGATACAATGGAAAAAGAGGTGAGCGAGGGGACCTATGTAGGACTGGAATAAAGAATATTCCACATATTCCATGAAAAGACAGGTATAGCAAGGACCCATGCAAGTTCCCATAGTGACACTTGTTATTTGGAGGAAGTGAGTGGAGTCAAAGATGAAGTTATTCAATGTAAGAAAAAGTTCAGCTAGGCGGAGGAAGGTGATGGTAGATGTGAGCTCCATTCAAGGAAAAGCAGAGAGTTCTCAGGCCGCCCTGGTGAGGGACGGAGGTGCAAGGGGACTGGACATCCGTGGCGAAAAGGAAACAGTTAGAGCCAGGATGCTGGAAACTGTTAAAGTAGCAAAGGGCTTTGGAAGAGTTGCGAATATAGATCAGAAGTGACTGATGTGGCTGGGCATCAAATTTAGTTTGATAATCGCTCCTGTGAAGCAGTTTGGGAAGTTTTACTACATTAAAGAGACTATATAAATGCAAGAAATTGCTGTTGTTGTTCAGTATACAGGTAATTAGATTTAGATATTCAGTTCTTATGAAAGGTCATGACCTGAAACATTGGGCTGGATTTTAATGTGCAGGAGCGCGTGGGTTTGGGTGCAGGAGTGCAAAATTGACAGTGCATTGGGAAGTCGGCTCCAACACTATCTACGGAAGAAGACATCATCACAATGGCTTACAACAGGATACCACTCATGCTTGAGGCAACTCCTCCAATCTCTCTGCAATCATGGACGGTGCATTTGGAAAAGCTGTCAGTATATTACACATTCTCTGCTGCTGCTCAATAAGTATCCTCTTCATCGACAGCCCCAGGTTACACCACTTGTGTCCAGCTGAGCAGAGCTTGGAGAGTCTTGTACCCTCCGATGCTGGCTCTCTGCTGCTGTCCCTGACTCCACTAGCTTCTTGTGAAGTGTGAGTCGCCATATAAAAACCCAACTATCTCTCTAACTAGTCCCACCGAAATGCGAGTGACTCAGCTGGAGCATGGTCTACATAAGTCCTGTTACAGTGCACCCTCAAAAGGAATGAGCTACTCTGAGTTGTCGTCATTGTGGGTGACCTTGACCACTTCCTGCTGGACGCATGAAGGCTCTGTGGAAGATACAAGACATGAATGTTAATTATCAAGGTAAGAAAGTTTGAAGTTATCATGCACATGATCATATTTCCCTCACTGTTGACATTAAGTCAACATGACTAAGTGTTGTATGACATGTGGCTATCTGATATTTAATTCTGTCATCAGGTAGCTGGGAGGCCTCCATCTCTGACGGACATGCACACCGAAACTCAGCTGATCTCCAGCACTTCCTCCGCTGCAGCTGTTAGTTGCAAGATCTGTGGAGGGCCATTTCCACTTTTCTGCTTTTGGTCTCCGTATTTAAGGAAGGACATACTTGTATTGGAGGCAGTTCAGAGAAGGTATACTAGGTTGATTCCCGACTTGAGGGGCTTGACTTATGAAGATAGGTTGAGTAAGTTGGACCTATAGACATTGAAGTTCAGAAGAATGAGAGGTGATCTTATTGAAACTTATAAGAAAATGAGGGGGCTCGACAAGGTGGATGCAGAGAGGATATTTTCACTCATAGGGCAAACTAAAACTAGGGGACATAGTCTCAGAATAAGGGGCCGCCCATTTAAAACTGAGATGAGAAATTTCTTCTCTCAGAATGTTGTAAATCTATGGAATTCTCTGTCCCAGAGAGCTGTGGAGGCTGGGTTATTGAATATATTTAAGGCAGAGATAGACAGATTTTTAAGCGATAAGGGAATAAAGGGTTATGGGGAGTGGGCAGGGAGTGGAGCTGAGTCCATGATCAGATCAGCCATGATCTTATTGAACAGCGGAGCAGGCTCAATGGGCCAAATGGCCTACTCCTGCTCCTATTTCTTATGTTCTTATGCTTTCTTCTCCTGCAAGCAGAGAAAGAAGAGACCTATGAGTGAGAGTAATGGCATGTGTTCACCTGATGGATGGAGAGTATTTACTGAGTGTAACTATGAGAGAGAGGCATGAAATTGCATATGGATGAGAGTGAAGGCGAGTACCAGTGGTAAATGGATAGATGGGAATGTGAGGAAGTGCACAGACAGAGAGCGATGGGTGGGCGTGCACGGTAAGTTGATGTGAGGAGTGATGTACTGGAGTAGTCTTAAGAAGGTAGTGTAAGGGGATTAGGGTGATACACACATCAGGATGTAGATGAATATGCCATTGCTCTCACCTTTCCTGCCCTGCTTAGGTCATTGAACCACTTTCTGCATTGGATCCAGGAGTGTGGCACCATGCTCCTGCTGTTGATCTCTTCTGCCATTTCCAACCACACCACCTTGATGTCCCTAGCCAGCTTCTTCCTCCCATTGCTAGGGAGCAGTATCTCCCTCCTGGCAGACCAGTTGAACAAATACTTTGGTTCTGTCTTCATGAAGGAAGACACAAATAGCCTTCCAGAAGTACTAGGGGACAGAGGGTCTAGTGAGAAGGAGGAACTGAAGGATATCCTTATTAGGCGAGAAATTGTTTTAGGGAAATTGATGGGATTGAAGGCCGATAAATCCCCGGGGACTGACAGAGTACTTAAGGAAGTGGCCCTAGAAATAGTGGATGCATTGGTGATCATTTTCCAACAGTCTAGCTACCTTCCAGTCCATAGGAACTGATCCAGAGTCGATAATGTAACACCACCTTTTAAAAAAGGCTAGAGAGAGAAAACAGGTAATTATAGACCAGTTAGCCTGACATCAGTAGCGGGGAAAATGTTGGAATCAATTATTAAAGATGAAATAGCAGCTCATTTGGAAAGCAGTGGCAGGATCGGTCCAAGTCAGCATGGATTTATGAAAGGGAAATCATGCTTGACAAATCTTCTGGAATTTTTTGAGAATGTAACCAGTAGAGTGGACAAGGGAGAACCAGTGGATGTGGTGTATTTGGACTTTCAAAAGGCTTTTGATAAGATCCCATACAAGAGATTGGTGTGCAAAATTAAAGCACATGGTATTGGGGGTAATGTACTGACGTGGATAGAGAACTGGTTGGCAGATAAACGGGTCCTTTTCAGAATGGCAGGCAGTGACTAGTGGGGTGCTGCAGGGCTCAGTGCTGGGACCCCAGCTCTTCACAATATACATTAATGATTTAGATGAAAGAATTGAGTGTAATATCTCCAAGTTTGCAGATGACACTAAACTGGGTGGCGGTGTGAGCTGTGAGGAGGACGCTAAGAGGCTGCAGGGTGACTTGGACAGGTTAGATGAATGGACAAATGCATGGCAGATGCAGTATAATGTGGATAAATGTGAGGTTATCCACTTTGGGGGCAAAAACACGAAGGCAGAATATTATCTGAATGGCGGCAGATTAGGAAAAGGGGAGGTGTAACAAGACCTGGGTGTCATGGTACATCAGTCATTGAAAGTTGGCATGCAGGTACAGCAGGCAGTGAAGAAGGCAAATGGCATGTTGGCCTTCATAGCGAGGGGATTTGAGTATAGGAGCAGGGAGGTCTTACTGCAGTTGTACAGGGCCTTGGTGAGGCCACATCTGGAATATTGTGTTCAGTTTTGGTCTCCTAATCTGAGGAAGGAAGTTCTTGCTATTGAGGGAGTGCAGCGACGGTTCACCAGACTCATTCCCAGGATGGCAGGACTGACATATGAGGAGAGACTGGATCGACTGGGCCTGTATTCACTGGAGTTTAGAAGGATGAGAGTGGATCTCATAGAAACATATAAAATTCTGACGGGACTGGACAGGTTAGATGCAGAAAGAATGTTTCCGATGTTGGGGAAGTCCAGAACCAGGGAACACAGTCTAAGGATAAGGGGTAAGCCATTTAGGATTGAGATAAGGAGAAACTTCTTCACTCAGAGTTGTTAACCTGTGGAATTCCCGACCACAGAGAGTTGTTGATGCCAGTTCATTGGATATATTCAAGAGGGAGTTAGATATGGCCCTTACGGCTAAAGGGATCAAGGGGTATGGAGAGAATGCAGGAAAGGGGTACTGAGGTGAAGTATCAGCCATGAATTTATTGAATGATGGTGCAGGCTCGAAGGGCCGAATGGCCTACTCCTGCACCTATTTTCTATGTTTCTATGTCCTCCCAGCCCCCAGCAGCACATCCAGGGAGGCGTCAGTGAAGCGGGGCGCAGTCTTTGCCCGTCTCAACTCCATTCCAACTTCTTTCTCTCGCCATGCCAACTCCAACTGCTTCACCTTGCATGTTTGGAGTGTCCCTTTAAATACTGGAGTTGAGATTGCATCATGCGGGTCGTCACCATGCCCGCTGATGCTAATTGGATGGGAAACCCGGAAATCAGATGCTAGTGAAGTGGCTGTGTTAAAAAGCCACTGACAGACATGCAGCAACCCGCTCCCAGCGTGCCTGCCCATTAAAATGCAGCGCCTTAACTCTCCCCAGATGCTGCCTGGCCCTGAGTATTTCCAGCATATCTGTTTTTATTTCATATTGCCAGCATCCGCACTATTTTACTTTTGTTTTAGTGCAGTAACGAATAATGTTTTGGGAACAAGTGCATCATGTGTTTTAATGCATGGATAAAGGTTTGCCAAACACCATCGTGTTCAGTTTTGGTCTCCTAATCTGAGGAAGGACGTTCTTGTTATTGAGGGAGTACAGCGAAGGTTCACCAGACTGATTCCCGGGATGGCAGGACTGACATATGAGGAGAGACTGGATCGACTGGGCCTGTATTCACTGGAGTTTAGAAGGATGAGAGGGGATCTCATAGAAACATATAAAATTCTGACGGGACTGGACAGGTTAGATGCAGGAAGAATGTTCCCGATATTGGGGAAGTCCAGAACCAGAGGACACAGTCTAAGGATAAGGGGTAAGCCATTTAGGACTGAGATGAGGAGAATCTTCTTCACTTAGAGAGTTGTTAACCTGTGGAATTCCCTACCGCAGAAAGTCGTTGATGCCAGTTCATTGGATATATTCAAGAGGGAGTTAGATATGGCCCTTACGGCTAAAGGGATCAAGGGGTATGGAGAGAAAGTGGGAAAGGGGTACTGAGGTAAATGATCAGCCATGATCTTATTGAATGGTGGTGCAGGCTAGAAGGGCCGAATGGCCTACTCCTGCACCTATTTTCTATGTACTAAGGCGGTGCGCCTTTAACAAGCACGTGACCGCACATACCAGTCACGTGCCTCCTGCCCCACCCTTCTCACCACGTGGGCCGGCCAAGGCACTGCGTGCTGACTCTGGACTGAACCAATCACGTGAGTACCGGAGTGAACCCATGGGAGCACACTTTCCGCGCGATGGGCGGGTGTTGGCTTTGATTGACATCAGCATTAACCAATAGACTGAAGAGGGGATGGGCCGTCCAATGGAAAGTGCGGCGATGACGCAGAGGGCTATATAAAGCGCGGCGCAAGCGCCTGGTGCTCAGTTTCGACGTCCGTTATTTTTCAGTGGCAGAGTGAAGAAGGTAGAGTGGATAAGATGAGAGAGATCGTGCACCTTCAGGCGGGCCAGTGTGGTAACCAGATTGGAGCTAAGGTGTGTGTATTGTAGTCGGTCAGGGAGTGAGGAAATTGGGCCGGTGGGCTGCGCCCGGAGAATCTTCCCGGGATTCCGGGGCGAAGACCCCGTCGATACCGAGGCGGAGGACGCTGCTCATTTTTTACGCAGCGCGATAATCACTACATTATTCCGCTAATAATGTGGAGGTTATGGGCTGGGGTTGTCGAGGCGTTGGCTGAGGACGGCTGCGGGGCGGTTTGACGGTTGAATTCCCGACGAGCCAATGGCGGTCGAGTTCGGTTGGGTGGCGGTTGGAAAGCGCGCGCGAGCAAAGATGCAGGGCGCCTGCGCGAGCCCAGTGAAGCAGGGAGCGCACGCGTACTGTTTGGCGGGGCTGAAGCGCGCCTCCCGCGTCGGGAATATCGTCAGGCGATGTATCTCAGATCATGGCCAACTCTCCATCTCTCTCGGGTCCGGGCTCACCTTTTGCGATACATTCAGGTACCGCGACCTAGGTACCTGTTAATACAAATCCGCCCTGGTTTTATCCCCACCGATTTCAGTGGTGAATCCCCGGCCGTTTGTGTATCGTCCGCGTGACAAGTTGCACATTTCCCGCTCCAAGCTTTCGCCCCTCGCACACTCTCTTCCGATTGGTCGTCGCTCCTCCTATAGATTACCCGGGCACAGTGAGCTGAGCATGCGCGGGTGGTCCGCAGGGCGCGAGGACCCACTCCGATGACTTACATTATTCTACCGGTTGAACCTTGCTTATCCGGAACCACCCGTCGTCCAGAACCATTCCCGGCCACCAAGTAGTGTAAGTGCAGAGCTCCGACATGAACAAATTGAAGTCCTTCCCCGCTGCCGATTCCCGCAATCACTGGCCTGACCCCGCGATATCCCCTTGCTCAGTACCTGTACCATTCATGTGACCACCCCATGTCCGTAAAAATCCCTTCTCCAGAACAGGCCAGGTCCCGAGGGTTCTGGAAAGGGTGTTCAACCTGTATAACTTTTGATACAACGGCAGTAAGGTTGGTGCTTGCTTCCTTCAGCAGAGATACATTGGCATTGGTTTCTGCACAATTTGTCTAGTTCATTTTTTTAATAAATACTTGAAGCACTCGCAAAACCAAGAGCCAAACAATATGATCAAAGTGTGACGACCAAAATTCAAGGGACTAAGGCTTTGTCCAAACTGGGTTGCAGTGTGTGAGTATTTATTTCCAATATGGATTGCTATCAATGTAAATGTTACAGGCAAAGATTTACCCGTTTTGGTAGAATTTTGAAGTTTTGAAATTTTATTTCAAAACGGTATGGGGAAATCAATTTGTCAAAATGCTTAATGTTTCTCTAAGTTTTCCTGATGCCATAAGTGAGTGATAGCTTGACTTGACGCTTACTGCTTTTGACCTTTTGAGGAACAGGTTCAAGGGGCTGAATGGCGCCTCCTGTTCCTATGACGATTATTATTAAGACTACTTTTTTGTTTTTAGTTCTGGGAAGTTATCAGTGATGAGCATGGCATTGATCCCACTGGAGCTTATCATGGAGACAGTGATCTTCAGCTGGAAAGGATTAATGTCTACTACAATGAGGCTACAGGTATTAATTGAAAATATTGATTGTATTTTTGCTTGCATTACAAACATCGAGATGTCTTATGTTTGATTATTTTTAAATAGGTGGCAAATATGTACCCCGGGCTGTTCTCATGGATTTGGAACCTGGTACTATGGACTCTGTTCGCTCTGGACCCTTTGGACAAATTTTCAGACCAGATAATTTTGTGTTTGGTATGTAACATTTTTATTGAAGTGTCTACCTTAAGCTCATTGTCATCTTTTTGTAATATGAAAATGAACTTTGAGATTGCTATTCCATGGTTAGTTGATGGATGGGTAATTAACTTAAGACTTTACCAAAACTGCTGTACTTTGCCAGGTATAGCATCAATTATGTTTGCAGTCCAGATTGCCTTGTACTAATTCCTGAAGGAGGTGGGAAGTGAGTGGTGCCATAACCACATTTTATGAAAATTACTTGGTCCTTTTTTGAGAAGATTTAAATTTTATGTTTGTTTCCCATCTAATGGTTCATATTCTTGAAGGTTGCAACAAGGCTTAATAGTTTTGGTCATCTCAAACTATCTGGAATGATCTAGCATTTTCCCTGAGTTGCCTATTGGATATTTTTTCTTTTGCCACCTTGGTTCCATCTCGCTTAGTTTTGCATCAAAGAAAGTTCTCCTGCTTGATGGTTTGGTTAGTTTTAATTAAAGAATAATCTAAAATAAAATACTGCTATTATAAAATGCCAATTTTTGGCATTTCCTATGGAGACGTTTTGAGTAACTGATCTGTTAAAGCAATGCTGTGAAACTAGGGACTTAAAAACATGATGTCTGTATTGGAATGGGGATCAATTTTGAGCTTTGGGATATCTCTCTATGCAAGAGATTGTTTTGGTGTGTTGATGTATTGCCTCACAGCTGTAAGAATGTATCATGCTCTCGTTTCTTGCAGGTCAAAGTGGTGCTGGTAACAATTGGGCCAAAGGTCATTACACTGATGGTGCTGAATTGATCGACTCTGTTCTGGATGTGGTGAGAAAGGAGGCTGAGGGCTGTGATTGTCTCCAGGGCTTTCAGCTCACCCACTCACTTGGTGGTGGCACTGGCTCTGGCATGGGAACACTCCTTATTAGTAAAATCCGTGAAGAATACCCTGACAGAATCATGAATACTTTTAGTGTTGTGCCTTCACCAAAAGTATCTGACACTGTAGTAGAGCCTTATAATGCAACTCTGTCTGTCCATCAGCTTGTGGAGAACACTGATGAGACCTTCTGTATTGATAATGAGGCTCTGTATGACATTTGTTTCCATACCCTTAAACTGACAACTCCTACTTACGGTGATTTGAACCACCTAATGTCTGCCACCATGAGTGGTGTAACAACCTGTCTGCGTTTCCCCGGTCAGCTCAATGCTGACCTGCGTAAACTAGCAGTGAACATGGTCCCCTTCCCCCGTCTGCACTTCTTCATGACTGGCTTTGCTCCTTTGACCAGCCGTGGCAGCCAGCAGTACCGTGCCCTCACCGTACCTGAGCTCACCCAACAAATGTTTGACGCCAAGAACATGATGGCTGCCTGTGACCCTCGGCACGGCCGCTACCTGACTGTTGCTGCCATTTTCCGAGGCCGCATGTCCATGAAAGAGGTGGATGAACAGATGCTGAATGTACAAAATAAAAACAGTACCTATTTTGTTGAATGGATTCCCAACAATGTTAAGACAGCTGTCTGTGACATTCCACCTCGAGGCCTCAAGATGTCTGCCACCTTCATTGGCAACAGTACAGCTATCCAGGAGCTATTTAAGCGCATCTCTGAACAGTTTACTGCCATGTTCCGGAGAAAAGCCTTCTTGCATTGGTACACTGGTGAGGGTATGGATGAGATGGAGTTTACTGAGGCTGAGAGTAATATGAATGACCTGGTATCTGAGTACCAGCAATACCAGGATGCCACAGTTGGAGATGAAGGTGAATTTGAGGAGGAGGGTGAGGAAGAGGCTGCATAAACAGAATTGTATATTATGAACTTCTAAACCTGTTTTCTTTGTTACATTAAGACCTGTTTCTGAAGTTTGTCTTTTTTCCCTGTAGTTTCATATTTTCTGTTTTATATTGACTGCTAGTTTGAAAAGTTTTAAATAAAAATTGTTGATTGTAATTTAGTTTGTGTTTTTCCCCACCATGCTTTCAATTCATAGATATGCAAACTGATAAAAAGATCCTGAAGCTTGAGTTGACAATTATGAAAGGCTGACTTATATAGCCAAAACGGAGTACAAGCCAGATTGCTATGCTTAAATTGTAGTGTTCTGGACAGACCACACATTGGTTTTTCATTTTTGTGGATCAACTAAATGCATTGTGATGGTTCACAATATGCGGAGTTCTACATGAAACTGTTTGGCTAAACTCTCGTTACTGTAACACTTAGTGCAACCAGTGAATGCTTGCATTTTTATAATGAAGAGTCAAGGTCATATAGCATGACACCACCAGGATTGAAAAGACCAGAGGACAAGACTAGACAAATCAAGAAAGTGATTGTAAACCCAAGCTGGCTGTCAATTAAAAACTTGTACATTGCAGGGAGAAGGAAACACTCGAAGGGAGGGCATCCTGGGAAAGTCTGACTGTGTACCAAGTGGCACAATGAGTTTTTTATTTTCAAAGGAAAGAGGGATAGTTGAAATTTAAGAACCAGGAAGGAAAGTTCAGTCAAGTAACAGTAAGTAAAATGGAAAGAGGTTATAATTGAGGGAGGCTGAAGGATAGAAGAAAGAAAAGGATTTAACAGATTTGTCATGTACTCTGTCCAGGTAAGAGAACAGTAGTCAAATTTCAGACAGGTTTGAGATTGAGAGTTGAACAATTTCTGAGTGAGAGAGTTTGGCACAAAAGAGGAAAGTACATTTCTTGCAGATGTGGATTGAGCAATGAAGATGCGTGCTTCCAGTTGAGATTCTCCGGGATAGTGAAACCACAAATTTCAGATAGCCCTCCCATTTCCTTCTATCAACAAAAGCTTTTATTTATATAGCGCCTTTAACATAGTGAAACGTCCCAAGGTGCTTCACAGGAGTAGTATGAGTCAAAAGATTTGACACCTGAAATTAGGGCAGATGTCTAAAAGCTTGGTCAAAGAGGTAGGTTTAATGGAACATCTTGAAGGAGGGAAGAGGCGAAGAGGTTTGGGGCCTAAGCAATAGAAGGCACAGCCACCAGTGGTTGAGCGATTATAATCTGGGATGCTCAAGTGTGCAGAATTAGAGGAGGGCAGACATCTCTGGTGGGGCTGGAGGAAATTAGAGATGGGGAGGGGCAAGGCCATGGAGGGATTTGAAAACAAGGATGAGAATTTTGAAATTGAGCTTAATCAGGAACCAATGTAGGTCAGCGAGCACATGGACTTGGTGTGAGTTAGGTCACGGGCAGCTGAGTTTTACGTGGTTTACGTAGGGTAGAATGCGGTCAGCCAGGAGTGCTTTGCAATAGTAAAGTCTAGTAACAGGCATGAATGAGGGCTTCAGCAGCAGATGAGCTGAGGCAAGCGTGGCAACAGGCGATATTACGGAGGTGAAAATAGGCAACCTTCGATATGCTGTGGATATGTGGCCAAAAGCTCATTTTGTTGTCAAATATGACACCAAGGTTGTGCAACTGGTTCAGCCTCCGACAGAAGTTGGGGAGAGGGATGGAGTCGATGGCTAAGGAACGTTAGTGGCGGCGACCGAAAACAATGGCTTCGGTCTTCCCCGTATTAAATTGGAGAAAATTTATGCTCATCCAGAACTGGATGCCAGACAAGCAGTCTTGACAATTTAGAGACCATGGAGGGGTCGAGAGAAATGGTAGTGAGATAGAGCTTGGGTGTCATCAGCGTACATGTGAAAACTGATGTGTTTTTGGATGATGTTGCCAAGAGAAATAGGGGGGGGTCCAAGGCTAGATCCTTGGGGGACACCAGAGGTACGACGATGGAAGTTGTTGTAGGTGTCAATGGCTACAATTAGATAAGAATGGAACCAGGCGAGTGCAGTCCCACCCAGTTGAATGATGGTGGAGCGGCGTTGGAGAAGGAAAGAGTGGTCAACCGTGCCAAAGGCTGCAAACAAGAAGGACGAGGAGGGATAGTTTACCCTCTTCACAGTCACAAAGGACGTAATTTGTGACTGATGAAAGCCATTGCGGTACAGTGGTAGGCGCGGAAACTGGATTGGAGGGATTCAAACATGAAATTGCGGGAAAGATGGGCATGGATTTGGGAGCCAACAACACGTTCAAGGACTTTGGAGAGGAAAGGGAGGTTGGAGATGGGGTGGTAGTTTGCAAGGATGGAGGGGTCGAGGGTTGGTTTTTTGAGGAAAGGTGATGATGGCAGATTTGGAGGGGATATTTCTCGAGGAAAGAAAGACTAATAATGTCAGCTAACATGGGAGTCAGAAAAGAAAGTTGGGTGGTCAGCAATTTGGTGGGTATAGGGTCAAGGGAGTAGGAAGTGGGTCTCATAGAAACACAGAAAATAGGTGTAGGAGTAGGCCATTCGAGCCGGCACCACCATTCAATAAGATCATGGCTGATCACCCTCCCGACCCCCCCCCCCCCCCCCCCAGCCGCAACTCCCTCCCGAACACATCCAATGAACTGGCATCAACAATTATCTGCGGCAGGGAACCCCACAGGCCAACAACTTCCTGAGTGAAGAAGTCTCTCCCCATCCCAGCCCCAAACAGCCCATCCCAAGACCGAGCCCCCCCCCCCCCCCCCCCCCCGGCTCCGGACCACCCAACACCAGGGACACTCCCCCCGCACCCAACCCGCTCCGCCCTGTCAGAATCCTTCCCAAATGCCGAACACCCCCGGATGTCGAGCCCCCAGCCCTGGCCACGCCGGAGCCACGCCCCCGTGACGCTAACCACACCACAACCACCATCTGCGCAGTCAACCCGTCCACCCACTCTGAACACTCCCCGCACCGAGGCACAGAGCCTCCAGCCCTGCCCCTCCAACACACTTCGACTCCCCAGACATTCGCTGCAATGTGGCCCCTCCTGTCCTCCGCCCCCCCACCTCCACCACTCTCGCCTCCATCCCCCGCCCCCGTCTTCCCTCTGCCTCCCCACGGGCTCCCATCTTGGGGGCGGTAACCTTCTGGGGCCAGGAATTTTAGCCCCCAGCGTGGAAGTCCTGCTCCCGCCGCAGAATTGGCCTTACCACCCCTCAATGGAAGCGGAGTGCAATTTCCCACACTCCATTTCCTTTGGGGGCAGTTACCGGGGCACGACTGGATGCTCCTGTGACAGTTTGAACTGGTGCTCTCCACTCTCCCATCCTGTGACAGTTGGAACTGGTGCTCTCCACTCTCCCGTCCTGTGACAGTTGGAACTGGTGCTCTCCATTCTCTCTCCTGTGACAGTTGGAACTGGTGCTCTCCACTCTCTGTCCTGTGACAGTTGGAACTGGTGCTCTCCACTCTCCCGTCCTGTGACAGTTGGAACTGGTGCTCTCCACTCTCTGTCCTGTGACAGTTGGAACTGCTGTTCTCCACTCTCCCGTCCTGTGACAGTTGGAAATGGTGCTCTCCACTCTCTGTCCTGTGGCAGTTGGAACTGGTGCTCTCCACTCTCCCGTCCTGTGACAGTTGGAACTGGTGCTCTCCACTCTCCCGTCCTGTGACAGTTGGAACTGCTGTTCTCCACTCTCCCGTCCTGTGACAGTTGGAACTGGTGCTCTCCACACTCTGTCCTGTGACAGTTGGAACTGGTGCTCTCCACTCTCCCGTCCTGTGACAGTTGGAACTGGTGCTCTCCACTCTCTCTCCTGTGACAGTTGGAACTGGTGCTCTCCACTCTCCCGTCCTGTGACAGTTGGAACTGCTGTTCTCCACTCTCCCGTCCTGTGACAGTTGGAACTGGTGCTCTCCTCTCCCGTCCTGTGACAGTTGGAACTGGTGCTCTCCACTCTCTGTCCTGTGACAGTTGGAACTGGTGCTCTCCACTCTCTCCCATCCTGTGACAGTTGGAACTGGTGCTCTCCACTCTCTCTCCTGTGACAGTTGGAACTGGTGCTCTCCACTCTCCTGTCCTGTGACAGTTGGAACTGGTGCTCTCCACTCTCCCGTCCTGTGACAGTTGGAACTGGTGCTCTCCTCTCCCGTCCTGTGACAGTTGGAACTGGTGCTCTCCACTCTCTGTCCTGTGACAGTTGGAACTGGTGCTCTCCACTCTCTCCCATCCTGTGACAGTTGGAACTGGTGCTCTCCACTCTCTCTCCTGTGACAGTTGGAACTGGTGCTCTCCACTCTCCTGTCCTGTGACAGTTGGAACTGGTGCTCTCCACTCTGTCCTGTGACAGTGGGAACTGGTGCTCTCCACTCTCTCCTGTGACAGTTGGAACTGGTGCTCTCCACTCTCCTGTCCTGTGACAGTTTGAACTGGTGCTCTCCACTCTCTCTCCTGTGACAGTTGGAACTGGTGCTCTCCACTCTCTGTCCTGTGACAGTTGGAACTGGTGCTCTCCACTCTCCCGTCCTGTGACAGTTGGAACTGGTGCTCTCCACTCTCCTGTCCTGTGACAGTTGGAACTGGTGCTCTCCACTCTCCCGTCCTGTGACAGTTGGAACTGGTGCTCTCCACTCTCTCTCCTGTGACAGTTGGAACTGGTGCTCTCCACTCTCCCGTCCTGTGACAGTTGGAACTGCTGTTCTCCACTCTCCCGTCCTGTGACAGTTGGAACTGGGCTCTCCACTCTCCCGTCCTGTGACAGTTGGAACTGGTGCTCTCCACTCTCTCTCCCTGTGACAGTTGGAACTGGTGCTCTCCACTCTGTCCTGTGACAGTTGGAACTGGTGCTCTCCACTCTCTGTCCTGTGACAGTTGGAACTGGTGCTCTCCACTCTCCCGTCCTGTGACAGTTGGAACTGGTGCTTTCCACTCTCTGTCCTGTGACAGTTGGAACTGGTGCTCTCCACTCTCCCGTCCTGTGACAGTTGGAACTGGTGCTCTCCACTCTCCTGTCCTGTGACAGTTTGAACTGGTGTTCTCCACTCTCTCCTGTGACAGTTGGAATTGATGCTCTCCACTCTCCCGTCCTGTGACAGTTGGAACTGGTGCTCTCCACTCTCCCGTCCTGTGACAGTTGGAACTGGTGCTCTCCACTCTCTCCCATCCTGTGACAGTTGGAACTGGGCTCTCCACTCTCCCGTCCTGTGACAGTTGGAACTGGTGCTCTCCACTCTCCCGTCCTGTGACAGTTGGAACTGGTGCTCTCCACTCTCTCTCCCTGTGACAGTTGGAACTGGTGCTCTCCACTCTGTCCTGTGACAGTTGGAACTGGTGCTCTCCACTCTCTGTCCTGTGACAGTTGGAACTGGTGCTCTCCACTCTCCCGTCCTGTGACAGTTGGAACTGGTGCTTTCCACTCTCTGTCCTGTGACAGTTGGAACTGGTGCTCTCCACTCTCCTGTCCTGTGACAGTTGGAACTGGTGCTCTCCACTCTCTCTCCTGTGACAGTTGGAACTGGTGCTCTCCACTCTCCCGTCCTGTGACAGTTGGAACTGCTGTTCTCCACTCTCCCGTCCTGTGACAGTTGGAACTGGTGCTCTCCATTCTCTGTCCTGTGACAGTTGGAACTGGTGCTCTCCACTCTCTCCCATCCTGTGACAGTTGGAACTGGTGCTCTCCACTCTCTCTCCTGTGACAGTTGGAACTGGTGCTTTCCACTCTCTGTCCTGTGACAGTTGGAACTGGTGCTCTCCACTCTCCCGTCCTGTGACAGTTGGAACTGGTGCTCTCCATTCTCTCTCCTGTGACAGTTGGAACTGGTGCTCTCCACTCTCTGTCCTGTGACAGTTGGAACTGGTGCTCTCCACTCTCCCGTCCTGTGACAGTTGGAACTGGTGCTCTCCACTCTCTCTCCTGTGACAGTTGGAACTGCTGTTCTCCACTCTCCCGTCCTGTGACAGTTGGAACTGGGCTCTCCACTCTCCCGTCCTGTGACAGTTGGAACTGGTGCTCTCCACTCTCTGTCCTGTGGCAGTTGGAACTGGTGCTCTCCACTCTCTGTCCTGTGACAGTTGGAACTAGTGCTCTCCACTCTCTCTCCTGTGGCAGTTGGAACTGGTGCTCTCCACTCTCCCGTCCTGTGACAGTTGGAACTGGTGCTCTCCACTCTCCCGTCCTGTGACAGTTGGAACTGCTGTTCTCCACTCTCCCGTCCTGTGACAGTTGGAACTGGTGCTCTCCACTCTCTGTCCTGTGACAGTTGGAACTGGTGCTCTCCACTCTCCCGTCCTGTGACAGTTGGAACTGGTGCTCTCCACTCTCTGTCCTGTGACAGTTGGAACTGGTGCTCTCCACTCTCCCGTCCTGTGAC
This sequence comes from Pristiophorus japonicus, assembly GCF_044704955.1. Lineage (NCBI taxonomy): Eukaryota > Metazoa > Chordata > Chondrichthyes > Pristiophoridae > Pristiophorus > Pristiophorus japonicus. The sequence continues at coordinate 68,792,534 of NC_091996.1, forward strand.
AGTTGGAACTGGTGCTCTCCACTCTCTCTCCTGTGACAGTTGGAACTGGTGCTCTCCACTCTCCCGTCCTGTGACAGTTGGAACTGCTGTTCTCCACTCTCCCGTCCTGTGACAGTTGGAACTGGTGCTCTCCTCTCCCGTCCTGTGACAGTTGGAACTGGTGCTCTCCACTCTCTGTCCTGTGACAGTTGGAACTGGTGCTCTCCACTCTCTCCCATCCTGTGACAGTTGGAACTGGTGCTCTCCACTCTCTCTCCTGTGACAGTTGGAACTAGTGCTCTCCACTCTCCCGTCCTGTGACAGTTGGAACTGGTGCTCTCCACTCTCCTGTCCTGTGACAGTTTGAACTGGTGCTCTCCACTCTCTCTCCTGTGACAGTTGGAACTGGTGCTCTCCACTCTCTGTCCTGTGACAGTTGGAACTGGTGCTCTCCACTCTCCCGTCCTGTGACAGTTGGAACTGGTGCTCTCCACTCTCCTGTCCTGTGACAGTTTGAACTGGTGTTCTCCACTCTCTCCTGTGACAGTTGGAATTGATGCTCTCCACTCTCCCGTCCTGTGACAGTTGGAACTGGTGCTCTCCACTCTCCCGTCCTGTGACAGTTGGAACTGGTGCTCTCCACTCTCCCGTCCTGTGACAGTTGGAACTGATGCTCTCCACTCTCTCTCCCTGTGACAGTTGGAACTGGTGCTCTCCACTCTGTCCTGTGACAGTTGGAACTGGTGCTCTCCACTCTCTGTCCTGTGACAGTTGGAACTGGTGCTCTCCACTCTCCCGTCCTGTGACAGTTGGAACTGGTGCTTTCCACTCTCTGTCCTGTGACAGTTGGAACTGGTGCTCTCCACTCTCCTGTCCTGTGACAGTTGGAACTGGTGCTCTCCACTCTCTCTCCTGTGACAGTTGGAACTGGTGCTCTCCACTCTCCCGTCCTGTGACAGTTGGAACTGCTGTTCTCCACTCTCCCGTCCTGTGACAGTTGGAACTGGTGCTCTCCATTCTCTGTCCTGTGACAGTTGGAACTGGTGCTCTCCACTCTCTCCCATCCTGTGACAGTTGGAACTGGTGCTCTCCACTCTCTCTCCTGTGACAGTTGGAACTGGTGCTTTCCACTCTCTGTCCTGTGACAGTTGGAACTGGTGCTCTCCACTCTCCCGTCCTGTGACAGTTGGAACTGGTGCTCTCCATTCTCTCTCCTGTGACAGTTGGAACTGGTGCTCTCCACTCTCTGTCCTGTGACAGTTGGAACTGGTGCTCTCCACTCTCCCGTCCTGTGACAGTTGGAACTGGTGCTCTCCACTCTCTCTCCTGTGACAGTTGGAACTGCTGTTCTCCACTCTCCCGTCCTGTGACAGTTGGAACTGGGCTCTCCACTCTCCCGTCCTGTGACAGTTGGAACTGGTGCTCTCCACTCTCTGTCCTGTGGCAGTTGGAACTGGTGTTCTCCACTCTCTCTCCTGCGACAGTTGGAACTGGTGCTCTCCACTCTCCCGTCCTGCGACAGTTGGAACTGGTGCTCTCCACTCTCCCGTCCTGCGACAGTTGGAACTGGTGCTCTCCACTCTCCCATACTGTGACAGTTGGAACTGGTGCTCTCCACTCTCCCGCCCTGTGACAGTTGGAGCTGGTGCTCTCCACTCTCTCTCCTGCGACAGTTGGAACTGGTGCTCTCCACTCTCTCTCCTGCGACAGTTAGAACTGGTGCTCTCTGTCCTGTGACAGTTGGAACTGGTGCACTCCACTCTCCCGTCCTGAACAGGATGAGCTTGGAAAGGTCATGAGGGAAGATCGGAGAGAAGTTGGGAAAAGATGTGAGGTCAGGGCTAGGGCAGGGGGCTTCCTTAGTGGAAGTTTGGCTCGGTGGGCTAGGGGAAGGAAGGGACCGGGCAGAGGAGGCCGAATGGATGGTCTCAATCTTAGAGACAAAGAAATCCTTGAACTCCTCATAGTTATTGTCGGAGGTGAGGATGGAGACTGGAGAGAAGGGTTTAAAAAGACGGTTAGCAGTGGAGAATAGAAGCTGGGGGTCATCTTTACATTCCAGAATGATTCTGGAATAGTGAGCGATTTTGGCAGACGAGAGCAGGACCCGATAATAGTTTTTGTGGTCCAGCCAGTTATGGCAGTGATTGGCTAAAACAGTTGTCCCTTGGACTTAACATAAGAATTAGGAACAGGAGTAGGCCATCTAGCCCCTCGAGCCTGCTCCACCATTCAACAAGATCATGGCTGATCTGGCCGTGGACTCAGCTCCACATGCACAGGGTGTGGAGAAAAGGTCTGGAATATGGACAGCATCTTGGGAAAGCAATCACAACAGTGTCCCCAATTTCCTGATATGTTCTCCCAAGAAGCAAAACTCACCGGCGGGATTGTACATTCCTGGACTGAGCCTTATATCTCCCAAGCAACCTCTAATTAAGGGATCTAGCATTTGGTTTCCGATCAGCATTAGCAGAAGCTTGGGAGTGGTTCAGCTGCCTAATCTCTATCCCACGAATGGTGCTTGTCGATGTCAAACCAGGTTAAAGGTAAAGGATGGAGGAGAACCTTTGAAAGAGTAATTTGTTCCATCCATTCCTTTCAAACTCATCCCTGTATTCTTTCCTTGTCCTGAAAACTCAGTATATCTTTCAATTTAATTACATTTTCATGTGAAAATTATTTTACTTACTGTCGATAATTCATCTGTGCTTTGGAATTGTAAAGAGAATAATTCCATCAACTACGTGATTGGACTCTTCCACAACAAAATCAGAGGACTTGCACCTCAATTGATTGAATTGTAGGCGGCAATGCTGCTTACCATAAGAACATAAGAATTAGGAACAGGAGTTGACCATCTAGCCCCTCGAGCCTGCTCCGATATTCAACAAGATCATGGCTGATCTGGCCGTGGACTCAGCTCTACTTACCCGCCTGCTCCCCATAACCCTTAATTCCCTTATTGGTTAAACATCTATCTATCTGTGATTTGAGCTAGCCTCAACTGCTTCCTTGGGCAGAGAATTCCACAGATTCACAACCCTCTGGGAGAAAAATTCCTTCTCAACTCGGTTTTAAATTGGCTCCTCCGTATTTTGAGGCTGTGCCCCCTAGTTCTAGTCTCCCCGACCAGTGGAAACAATCTCTCTGCCTCTACCTTATCTATCCCTTTCATTATTTTAAATGTTTCTATAAGATCATCCCTCATCCTTCTGAACGCCAACGAGTAAAGACCCAGTCTACTCAATCTATCATCATAAGGTAACCCCATCATCTCCGGAATCAGCCTAGTGAATCGTCTCTGTACCCCCTCCAAGGCTAGTATATCCTTCCTTAAGTAAGGTGACCAAAACTGCACACAGTACTCCAGGTGCGGCCTCACCAATATCCTGTACAGTTGCAGCAGGACCTCCCTGCTTTTGTACTCCATCCCTCGCAATGAAGGCCAACATTCCATTCGCCTTTCTGATTACCTGCTGCACCTACAAACTAACTTTTTGGGATTCATGCACAAGGACCCCCAGGTCCCTCTGCACCGCAGCATGTTGTAATTTCTCCCCATTCAAATAATATTCCCCTTTTACTGTTTTTTCCCCAAGGTGGATGACCTCACATTTTCCAACATTGTATTCCATCTGCCAAACCTTAGCCCATTCGCTTAACCTATCTAAATCTCTTTGCAGCCTCTCTGTGTCCTCTATACAACCCGCTTTCCCACTAATCTTTGTGTCATCTGCAAATTTTGTCACACTGCACTCTGTCCCCTCTTCCAGGTCATTTATGTATATTGTAAACAGTTGTGGTCTCAGCACTGATCCCTGTGGCACACCACTAACCACCGATTTCCAACCCGAAAATAATCCATTTATACCGACTCTCTGCTTTCTGTTACCCAGCCAATTCTCGATTCATGCTAATACATTTCTTCTGACTCCGCGTACCTTTATCTTCTGCAGTAACCTTTTGTGTGGCACCTTATCGAATGCCTTTTGGAAATCTAAATACACCACATCCATCGGTACACCTCTATCCACCATGCTCGTTATATCCTCAAAGAATTCCAGTAAATTAGTTAAACATGATTTCCCCTTCATGAATCCATGTTGCGTCTGCTTGATTGCACTATTCCTATCTAGATGCCCCGCTATTTCTTCCTTGAAAGCTTCAAGCATTTTCCCCACTACAGATGTTAAACTAACCGGTCTATAGTTACCTGCCTTTTGTCTGCCCCCTTTTTTAAACAGGTGTTACATTAGCTGCTTTCCAATCCGCTGGTACCTCCCCAGAGTTCAGAGAATTTTGATAGATTATAACGAATGCATCTGCTATAACTTCCGCCATCTCTTTTAATACCCTGGGATGCATTTCATCAGGACCAGGGGACTTGTCTACCTTGAGTCCCATTAGCCTGTCCAGCACTAGTGATAGTGATTATTTCAAGGTCCTCCCTTCCCACATTCCCGTGACCAGCAATTTTTGGCATGGTTTTTGTGTCTTCCACTGTGAAGACCGAAGCAAAATAATTGTTTAAGGTCTCAGCCATTTCCACATTTCCCATTATTAAATCCCCCTTCTCATCTTCTAAGGGACCAACATTTACTTTAGTCACTCTTTTCCATTTTATATATCGGTAAAAGCTTTTACTATCTGTTTTTATGTTTTACGCAAGTTTACTTTCGTAATATATCTTTCCTTTCTTTATTGCTTTCTTAGTCATTCTTTGCTGTCGTTTAAAATTTTCCCAATCTTCTAGTTTCCCACTAACCTTGGCCAACTTATACGCATTGATTTTTAATTTGATACTCTCCTTTATTTCCTTGGTTATCCACGGCTGGTTATTCCTTCTCTTACCGCCCTTTTTCACTGGAATATATTTTTGTTGAGCACTATGAAAGAGCTCCTTAAAAGTCCTCCACTGTTCCTCAATTGTGCCACCGTTTAGTCTGTGTTCCCAGTCTACTTTAGCCAACTCTGCCCTCATCCCACTGTAGTCCCCTTTGTTTCAGCATAGTACGCTCGTTTGAGACACTACTTCCTCACCCTCAATCTGTATTACAAATTCAACCATACTGTGATCACTCATTCTGAGAGGATCTTTTACTAGGAGATCGTTTACTATTCCTGTCTCATTACACAGAACCAGATCTAATATAGCTTGCTCCCTTGTAGGTTCTGTAACATACTGTTCTAAGAAACAATCCCGTATACATTCTATGAATTCCTCCTCAAGGCTACCCCGTGCGATTTGATTTGACCAATCGATATATAGGTTAAAATCCCCCATGCTTACTGCCGTTCCTTTTTCACATGCCTCCATTATTCCCTTGATTATTGTCCGCCCCACCATGAAGTTATTATTTGGGGGCCTATAAACTACGTCCACCAGTGACTTTTTCCCCTTACTATCTCTAATCTCCCCACAATGATTCAACATTTTGTTCATTAGAGCCAATATCGTCTCACAACTGCCCTGATATCATCCTTTATTAACAGAGCTACCCCAACTCCTTTCCCTTCTTGTCTATCCTTCCGAATTGTTAGATACCCCTATATGTTTAATTCCCAGTCTTGGCCACCTTGCAACCACGTTTCTGTAATGGCCACCAAATCATATCCATTTGTAATGATTTGTGCCGTCAACTCATTTACTTTATTTCTAATGCTGCGTGCGTTTAGGTAGAGTGTTTTAATACTAGTTTTTAAAAATGATTTTTAGTTTTGACCCCTCCTGCAGCCCCTTTATATTCATACATATTGTCCCTTCCTATCACCTTGTGGTTTACACTTACCCCAGTGCTACTTTGTTGCCTCCTGCCTTTTGCATTCTTTCTTGGGGTCCTGTTCATCTGAGCTCTCGCCCACTCTAACTAGCTCGGAGCCCTCTCCTGGGTTCCGAATACTCCTCGCATTGAGGCACCGAGCTTTCAGGTTTGCCTTTTTATTACACTTTGACCCTTTAGAATTTTGCTGTACAATGGCCCTTTTTGTTTTTTGCCTTGGGTTTCTCTGACCTCCACTTTTACTCATCTCCTTTCTGTCTTTTGCTTCTGTTTCCATTTTGTTTCCCTCTGACTCCCTGCATTGGTTCCCATCCACCTGCCATATTAGTTTAACTCCTCCCCAACAGCACTAGGAAACACTCCCCCTAGGATATTGGTTCCGGTCCTGCCTAGGTGCAGACCGTCCGGTTTGTACTGGTCCCACTTCCCCCAGAACCGGTTCCAATGCCCCAGGAATTTGAATCCCTCCCTGATGCACCACTGCTCAAGCCACGTATTCATCTGCGATTCCTACTCTGACTAGCACGTGGCACTGGTAGCAATCCCGAGATTACTACTTTTGAGGTCTTACTTTTTAATTTAGCTCCTAGCTCCTTAAATTCGTCTTGTAGGACCTCATCCCTTTTTTTACTTATATCATTGGTACCAATGTGCACCACGACAACTGGTTGTTCACCCTCCCTTTTCAGAATGTCCTGCACCCGCTCCGAGACATCCTTGACCCTTGCACCAGGGAGTGAAGGGAGTGAAGATCAGGGCTGTACTAGGGTGAACGGCCAGGGTGATTGAGTAATTGTTTTAACAGGGACAATGGCATCAATGGTGGTGGTGAGGGTGTGATTGAGCAGATCGGTAGCTGCAGAAATGGTCATGGTGAATGAAGGGCCAAAGGCTGGATAGTTGGGAGTTCATAGGTGCAGCTGTAAGAGAGCCGGGAGAGAGGTGCAGACACAAGATGATAGAGTTGGGGGGGTGGGGGGGGCACGGTTGGGAGGGGTATGTGGGTGGAGAGCTATGCGAGGAATTGGTCAGAGATGGCCTTATCTGCAAATGGCACAATGGGAGTAGCGAGGCCATGAGAGATGACAAGGTCGAGGGGTGGTCGTTGGGGAGTTTACATGGAGGGAGAGATTAAGGGAGAATAGTGAACTCAGAGGAGAGAGCATGATGAATTGAGATGGAGTCTGAAATCACAGGATGTGAAGTCGTTCTGTGCAGAGGCAGAGGGGGGAAAGTAGTGAAGAAATACCGTTAATAACATTTTTGTGGTACTTGGGTGGGCGGTAGAGAACGAGAATTGAAAATTCCCTTCCTTGACTTTAAATCATTCCATGGCCTCGCCTCTGTCTGAAACCTCCAGCCCCACAACCCCTCCGAGCATAAATGCCAAATGGACTGTTTCTGTGCCATATATCCGATGTGGTATATGTGCTTCTGCAATTCTGGCCTATTGCTTGTCCCCGATTTTAATCGCTCCATCATTGGCGGCCATGCCTTTAGCTGCCTCGGTCCAAAACTCTGGAATTGCCTCCCTAAACCTCCGCCTTTCTACCTCTCTCCTTTGAGACGCTCCTTAACGCCTACCCTTTGACCAAGCTTTTGGTCATCAGTCCTAATATCTCCTTATGTTGCTCGGTGTCATGTTTATGATAATACTCCTGTGTAGCGCCTTGGGACATCTTACCACGTTAATGGCGCTATATAAATGCAAGTTGTTATCTCTTTGGGCCAGGGTTTCAACGGTCAGCACTGTTGTGCAAATGATCAAATAGATTCATTATCATAGGCAGTCCCTCAAAATCGAGGAAGATTTGCTTCCACTCTAAAAGTGAGTTCTCAGGTGACTGAACAGTCCAATACGGGAACTACAATCTCTGTCACAGGTGGGACAGATAGTGGTTGAAGGAAAGGGTGGGTGGGTAGGTAGTCTGGTTTGCCACACGCTTCTTCCGTTGTCTGCCCTTGATTTCTGTATGCTCTCGGTAATGAGACTCAAGTTGCTCAACGCCCTCCCGGATGCTGTTCCTCCATTTAGGGCAGTTGTTAGATCTCTTAATTTCCAATGAAATACGAGCTCCAATTGTAGTTTTAATATCACTTTATTTTTGGCAACAGCAGTAACAAGCTCTTGGCTTTAAGCCAGGTCTCTATCCTTCTGATATCACATGGCCAAAATGGCTGTATTTATACCGGGTTCAATTTACAGAAAAGAACTCGCCTTCTTTGACCTTATTGGCTCAATTAATAGTCTTTTAACCTTTTAATTGGCTCGCTACCCAAAGTCCTAAAATGTCAAGTTAATTGATGACTTAATGCAACATGCTCCCACTCACGTAGCATCTCTGACTTGGTGTCTGTGAATTCTCACAGTCTGTCTAAATGCAGCCTGTTTGAATTCTCTATCAATCCCCCCTTTGATTCTTTCACAAACTGAATCATAAAACATCAGGTATCACTGGTTAAACATTCTACAAAATAATTTCATACATGTTAATAGAGTTTCCTTCTAAAATTTGTTGATGTGTTTTGCCACATGTCCGGACTAGTAGCTTCTACACAAATTTACACCAACCCGAGTTCCATCGTGGCCACAATGGAAGTCTGGTTTTAGTAGGTTAGTTAACCTTATTCCAATTTAATCCAAATTAATATCTTAATTCAACCAGTAAACAACCTTCCCTTGAACATAACATACCCCTGTGCCACATACAGACGGTCTGCTGGGACCCGCAAGTTGTCTCACCTGCGAGACAGCAGCTACAGCCGCCTGGTCGCAACAACATTTAATCAACATAAACAAACAATATAAAAGCAAAATAATTACAACAAATAGAATTAAACCTTCCACCAATGAAGTTCCTATTGAACCTAGCCATTCAGTGGCTCCACTCCACAAAGTGAATGATGGGGGTTGCTTAAGTTTTTCTACCTCCTTTTGGATATGCTCCGCTAAGTGGGTAATTTCTTCGGAGCTATCTGGGATATACGTGCAACACTCAGTTCCGAGTAGGGTGCAAGTACCTCCCTTTTCAGCCAGGATGTAATCAAGGGCCAGTCTATTCTGTAGGGCTACTGTGCGGATTGCTACCATTTCTGCATTGATTTTAACTAGGGCCTCTGAGGTATCATTGGCTACCCATTCCACAACGTTAATGGATTCCCTTGCCAGTCTGGCGGTCCCATACCTGGGGATCAGAATGGCAAAGAACCTCTCTGTTTCTGTGAAAGCTATCTTAGGACGGTGTAAATGTTCCGACAGTGACTTTATATGATACATATAAGGCACAATGTAGGCTAAATAGCAGGATCCTGTCCAATTCTGGGGCAACCAAGAGTAGGCCTTGTGGCCGCACACCCAATAGGTGCCATTATATGCAATGAATGTTAGCTGTTTCTTTGTCAGCAACACTCCGGGGCCTGTCCAGGCTTTTCCATCTGTTTTATTCAGAATCCCCGTTACGTTAAAAATTCCCACATCGGCCCAGTTTGGATGGTTCCGTGGCTTGATTATATTATAATTCCGGGAGCAGTTACTATACCCCATATTTTGGCCTCCTTTGATGTTTCTAATCAGACAGACCGATTCCCCCGGTCTTCCTATTCCCGTTCTATTAGTGATCACAAAAAATGGGGGTCGTTTGGAATTACTGTAGCATGGTTGGTATCCCCCTTCAAAGGTAGTCAGATTGTAACCTGCTGACTTCCATTTACGTGCCCAGTTTTCCGTATCCTGAAATGCATTGCCTGTTTTGTTTTGATTAATTATCCACTCAGCTATTTCCGAGATATTCAAGGTAACTGGCCTCAAGGGAATCCCTCCCTTTGAGTGAATAGGAATATGCGCACACACCCAACAACTAGAAATGTTACCTTGTTTGGCATAAATATATGACATATATAAAAAAGTATTTACATGTAATTCCCTTGCTACCCTCCTATTTCCCTTTGGTGCAGAGGGTCGGCTAGTAAGAAGTAGGCCTATGCCTAGAATACCTACAATCAATGATACAGTAAATTTATACATTTTGGCAAAATGTAATTGTCCTTATTAGATTTCAGCTTCAGTTACGGGTGCTCGTTTAACGTGTGAAGCGTGGATCCAGGCTTTCTTTCCTTGGACTTTAACAGCTGCCTGGGTGGTCAATAACACTTGATAAGGTCCCTCCCACTTGGCACCCAAAGGTTCTTTATGCAACTTTTTCACATACACCCAGACTCCCGCGATGATGTCGTGTCCTCCTTCGGGTGGATTACCCCAAGCTGCCGATACCTGTCGGGAAACAGAACTAATAGCATTGGTTAGGTTCTGACAGTATGATAACAAAGTGTCACTCATTAAGTGAACATCAGCTTTCCGTAAATCGATAGTTCCTGGCAGCGACATGGGTCTTCTTGTTATAATTTAAAATGGGCTTAGACCTGTAGTTCTGTTTGGGGTTGCCCTAATGCTACATAGCACTATTGGTAGTGCCTGGGGCTATGGTGTTCCTTCTTGGTGATATTTGGCAAGCCATTGTTTCAGAGTTCAATTCATTCGTTCTACTTGTCCTGATGATTGTGGATGATAAGGACAGTGTAAATCTCACGTAATGTTCAGTAACCTACAGACTTCTTGGCAGACAGCACCTGTGAAGTGTGTTCCCTGATCTGAGTCAATGCTACTCGGGACTCCCCATTGGGGAATGTAATCCTTACACAAGACCTTTGCAGTGTGTTTGGCCGTGGCTCTTTTAGTTGGGACAGCTTCTACCCATCTAGAGAATCTGTCGACCATGACAAGAATGTTAGTGTATCCTTGGCATGAAGGAAGAGATATATAATCAACCTGCAGATGCTGGAATGGTCCGACAGGGGCAGGGGGCCTCAGTTGGGGCATTACCGTGATGGATCCAGAATTATTTTTCTGGCAGACCACACAGCGGTCTGTTCCCAGCTGGGCATGTTTTTTAAATCCCCGACCCCACCAGCTTTTCTGGAACCATGCCGTCATCTGTTGTGAGGCCAAGTGTCCCCAGGAGTGGATATGTTGGGCTAAAAAAGGCATAAGTGCTTGTGGCGCGACTGGCTTGTCGGTAACTCTTTGTCTCCAGACACCATCTTCGCATAGCTTCATTCCTGCCTCAATCCATGTCCATTTTTCATCTCGGGAGCACTCGCCTTGCATTGTTTGAAGGTCTCGTGTCAGAGTCCTGAGTGCTTTTAATCTGCACATCTGTGTTGGTTCTTCTGGAGGAACGCCCTGTGAGGCGGCATCTTCAGCTGCCTGGTCGGCTAGGGCATTTCCCTAAGCTTCTGTGGTATTTTCCTTGGTATGGGCCTTACATTTCAGGATGGACACTTCCTAAGGTAATTGTATGGCCTCCAGTAAGTCTCGGACTTCTTTTCCATTTCGGATAGGTGTACCAGCAGCAGTGAGGAATCCTCTTTTCCGCCACAACAGACCAAAGTCGTGAGCGACTCCAAAAGCATAACGCGAATCTGTGTAGACATTAGCTGTCTGTCCTTCTGCTATTCGACATGCTTCTGACAGGGCCCGTAACTCGGCCTGTTGTGCTGACATTCCTGAGGGTAAACGTCCTTTTGCCACTACCTCATATAAGGTTGTAACTGCCCATCCTGCTTTTCTGGTACCATTGTCAACAAAGGAGGAACCATCTGTAAACAGGATGAGGTCTGGGTTGTGCAGAGGCTCCTCTGCTGCTAAGGCTGCTTCTTATGTTTCTTTTAAAATCTCCACGCAGTCATGTTCTTCACATTCTCCCCCCTCTTGCTCACACGATTCTGACATCGGGAGCATAGTTGCGGGATTAACCGGGCTGGCCCGGACGTTATGGAGATTAGGAGCTTCCAAAAATGCTGTCCAGCGGGTCCATCTAGCTGCTGTCACCTGAGACATTCTATTCATAGACAGCAAAGCATGTACGGTGTGGGGACACTTGACAATCAGCTTTTGGTCGAGGACTAGACCCGCAGTGATCATTACCGCTCGACAAATAGCTTCCATAGCCCTTAGGCAAATTCCCCATCCGAGGGCTACCGCATCCAGGTTTGCCGAATAATAGCCAATAGGTCTTTGCCGATCCCCATGTTCTTGTGTCAGTATAGCTGTCATATATCCTTCTTTCTCATGGACAAACAGGGTAAATGGCTTACCACTGTTGGGGATTCCCAGAGCCGGTGCCGAACACAAAGCCTTTTTCAAACTTAGGAAGATCTCTTGCTGTTCCTTAGTGAGGGTGATGGCTTCTTTAGAGGCACGTTTCCCCTTTAAAATATCATTCAGTGGCTGAGCAAGCTGTGTGAAGGAGTCAATCCAATTTCTGTTAAAGTTACAAAATCCCAAAAAAGACCTTAGTTCCTGAATAGTGGTGGGTTTTTTAGCAGCCCGAATGGCTGCAGTTCTATGCTGGGTAAGTTCTCTCTTTCTTTGTGAAATCTTTTGTCCCAGGTACACAACCTCTTCTTGGGATATCTGTGCTTTGTCGATGCTGGCTTTATGTCCTTTCAGCCAAAGGTGGTCCAGCAAAGCTCGTAAATCTTGTTCATGCTGGCCTTCCGTGTTTGAAGCTTGCAAGATATCGTCTACATATTGGATGACTGTGGATGACAGGGGAGGTAATTCTCGTAAATGGCTTTGTAAAGCCATGTGGAATACCGTAGGGCTGTTGTGGAAACCCTGCGGTAACCGGGTCCAAGTATACTGTTGTCCTTGGACCGTGAAAGCAAATCATGTCGAACCTCCGGTGCCAGAGGCACCGACCAAAATCCGTTGGCCATATCTATAATCGAGAAATATTTATGTTCCGGTTTGAGGGCATTAAAAATGATGGAGGGATCTGCGACCAAAGGAGCTTTTTGATCAATACACTGGTTAGCTTTCTTATAATCGACAGTCAAACGCCAAGTCTCATTAGATTTCTGTACCGGCCACATGGGGCTACTGGAGGAGCTATGCGTTTTAATAAGCACCCCTTGTTTCTCCAATTGCTGAATAACCGGTAAGATTCCTGCGATGGCAGTTGGACTGATGGGATACTGTTTAGTGCATGGAGGCTTGGTCCCGGTAAATGACGCAGGCTCCATCTGGAGTAGGCCACAATCGTTCTTATCTTTAGCCCATATCGGGTGTTCCTTCAATTCTTCTTTCTTCAAAGTTCTAATTGACCATGTCACCCGACCATCCTCGAAATGCAACGATGAATCTATTTGGATTAGAACATCCATTCCCAAAAGGGGTTGATCTACTGGGCCTATCCAGACCGGCGTGGTTAGTTCATGTGGACCCAGCCCTATAAGTACTGGTGTTGTCCTTTTAATTTCCATCTTATGGCCCCCAACTCCATAGACTGTATGTGCCCTACCATCCAACAGCAAATAGTCTCCATATTGTAGGGGTAAGCATGTTAATTCCGCCCCTGTGTCTAAAAGACAATCCACATCCTTATCGCCCACCCTCACAGTTATATATATCCCATCTCCCCTCTGTTGTATTAGTGCGAGGAGGTGGGCCAGAGTGGGCTCTAATCGTTTTTTGCTATCCCAAGTAACTCCTTCTGTTGTTCTATTGTCAGTCAATTAAATGCTTCTATGAGGTTGTTATCTTGTGACAAGCCTGGTTTGTTGGCTGAATTGTATCCCTGGCTGCATCCTCTTCCCCAGCCACGACCTTGCTGTTTTGCCCTGCACGTCTTGGTCCAGTGACCTTCTTTCCCACAATAATGACATTTTCCGGGTAATTTTCCGAATGACTGTTTATCGGAATCCTTGGATTTCCATCCCATAGCCTGTACAGCTCGGACTTTAGCTCCCATATCCCGATCTAATTGGTTACATCGATCCACCAATGCTGCAAAAGTAGTTCCTCTACCTTCCCAGTCCGGTAACACTACCTTAAGCATTTTGGACAGTTCTGGCTTTAGACCTGCCACGAAAACTGCTTTCAGGGGTCCAAACACTTGTTCATCCATTTCCTCATCCGTATTATTCATACCCGAATGTTCTAGCCACGTGCATCTAAACCGCTCGTCATACTCCAGGACCTCCTCTGTTCCTTTCTGTTGGCAGGCTGCAATTTTTCCCCAGTCTGTCTTAGCTGGACTGAAGGCTTGCAGCCCGTGTTTAATCGCCTCCCATCCTGCGTTTAATTCTTGCTCATCCTGCCCCAAAGCTTCTTTTACCTTGTCGTGCAATTTTCTTCCCTGTGTTTTTGGCACCATTATGGTCAAAATTTGCACTCCATCCCAGGGATGAAGTTGATATATATTTCTTAAGCGGTCCAATTGGTCCCACGTTTTCACTCCCCCTTTCTTTGGATTGGGTAATTCCTTGGACCATTTAACAATTTTCTCTGGGTCTGCTGGATCATGAAATAAGTATTTTGCATACAGACTTTTCATCGTTTTTTTGGTTCCGCCCTCATCCGCAGTTTCTTCTGATTTGACTACAACTCGTCTTTTTTTAAACGGGGCAAAGCGCACCCCTAATTCTTCATCCTCCGACCCTGTATCGTCGGAGGATTCAGAATTCGTATCTATTCCTCGGTCGTGTCTTCGGGTTTGCGCTTTTAATTTATCCAAACATGGGTACCCTGGGAATTGACCGATACATTTTCCTTTTCCTATTACTGTCTCTTGACCTAATGATTTTTTCCATTCTTTAATTTCACCTTTAAGATCTTTAACTTCCGCTTCCAGCTTTTCAAGTTCAAGCTTTTTCTGTCCCAGCTGTGCACAAACAGCTTGCAATTGATCCTTTGTACTGGTCAGTTCTCGATCATGTTGGGAACGCATTATAATTTCATTCCGCTTTCGGATCTGGCCCATAACGGCTAGGGACCATCTAGTTCGTTCTTTATTTTTCATACGGGTCGTTTTTCCCCAGACCCTTTTAATCTCGTCCAAGGACCATTGTCCTTTGGAGGTTCCGTACTTTTGTTCGATCTTAATACAGGTTTTAGATAAGTTGAATTGTTGCTCTATGTATTCTTTCAACTGTTCGAGAATTTCATCTAGCAAAACTTCAGGTGGTGCCTGCCCACCTTTAACAGTTGTAGGCAATTCTTTGCTCTTATCTCCTGCTGCCATAATACTGATTTCTTTACTGGGGTCTCGAGTCGTAGGCTTTCCAGCCGATCAATAGGTCGGTGATTAATTAACTAACACACCGCTGAAGTTTAGACGTCTATGGGACCTCGAGCCGACTACCAACCGGAGGGTTCGCAAACCGGAGGCTTTCGGAATCGCGTAGAAGGAGAGGCGAATTTAGACTTTTGACCAAGGACTTTTATAAAGAGGAGTCCTTACCTCAGTATGTAGGTCCGATGTCCAAAATTCAGTTTCTTTCCTCAGCGATCGTGTTTGTGACGCCAAAATTGTTAGATCTCTTAATTTCCAATGAAATATGAACTCCAATTGTAGTTTTAATGTCACTTTATTTTTGGCAACAGCAGTAACAAGCTCTTGGCTTTAAGCCAGGTCTTTGTCCTTCTGATATCACATGGCCAAAATGGCTGTATTTATACCGGGTTCAATTTACAGAAAAGAACTTGCCTTCTTTGAACTTATTGGCTCAATTAATAGTCTTTTAACCTTTTAATTGGCTCGCTACCCAAAGTCCTAAAATGTCAAGTTAATTGATGACTTAATGCAACATGCTCCCACTCACATAGCATCTCTGACTTGGTGTCTGTGAATTCTCACAGTCTGTCTAAATGCAGCCTGTTTGAATTCTCTATCAGCAGTCTTGGGCCAAGGATTCCCAGGTCCCATTGGGGATGTTGCACTTTATCAAGGAGGCTTCGAGGGTGTCCTTGAAACGTTTCCTCTGCCTAACTGGGGCTCACTTGCCGTGTCGGAGTTCTGAGTAGAGCACTTGCTTTGGGAGTCTCATGTCGGGCATGTGGGCGATGTGGCCCGTCCAATGCAGCTGGTCGAGTGTGGTCAGTGCTTCGATGCTGGGGATGTTGGCCTGAGCGAGAACACTGACGTTGGTGCGTCTATCCTCCCAGTGCATTTGTAGGATCTTGCGGAGGCAGCGCTGGTGGTACCTCTCTCTAGCTCTTTGAGGTGTCTACTGTATATAGAAACAATGCCGCAGAAAAATCAACACCGGGGCACTCAAAAGACCCAGTTAAGAAAGCCCTATACAGCCAGCGCCTCACTGCCAACCTGGCGACCCTCAATGACTCCAAGACACAGAGTGCTCACAGCACCTGGTCTGCCTTCAAGGCCACCATAACCAGCGCCTGTGAAGAGACGCTCAGTCACGCAACCAGAAAACACCAAAACTGGTTTGATGAGAATGACCAGGAAATCCAGGAGCTAATAAGCCGCAAGCGCAAGGCATTTCTGAACTTAAAGCAGCAACCCAATTCTGGAGCAGCAAAGCAGCTCTACAGGCGGCTGAAGGCCGTAGTCCAACAAAAAACTCGCGAACTAAAGAATAGATGGTGGGTGGAGAAAGCACAAGAGATCCAGCAGCTGGTCGACAGTCGTGACGTGCGAGGATTCTTCACCACAGTTAACTCCACCTACGGCCCAAGCACCCAAGTCCCCATCCCACTGCTGGCCAAATAGATTGCATATGTAGATTGCATTGGTGAGGCCACACCTGGAGTATTGTGTACAGTTTTGGTCTCCTAACCTGAGGAAGGACATTCTTGCTATTGAGGGAGTGCAGCGAAGGTTCACCAGACTGATTCCCGGGATGGCGGGACTGACCTATCAAGAAAGACTGGATCAACTGGGCTTGTATTCACTGGAGTTCAGAAGAATGAGAGGGGACCTCATAGAAACATTTAAAATTCTGACGGGGTTAGACAGGTTAGATGCAGGAAGAATGTTCCCAATGTTGGGGAAGTCCAGAACCAGAGGTCACAGTCTAAGGATAAGGGGTAAGCCATTTAGGACCGAGATGCGGAGGAACTTCTTCACCCAGAGAGTGGTGAACCTGTGGAATTCTCTACCACAGAAAGTTGTTGAGGCCAATTCACTAAATATATTCAAAAAGGAGTTAGATGAGGTCCTTACTACTAGGGGGATCAAGGGGTATGGCGAGAAAGCAGGAATGGGGTACTGAAGTTGAATGTTCAGCCATGAACTCATTGAATGGCGGTGCAGGCTAGAAGGGCCGAATGGCCTACTCCTGCACCTATTTTCTATGTTTCTATGTAGCGTCCACCAAGATTCAGGAGCTCTTTAAAGGTAAGCCAGCTGCAGATTCAATACTTGTACGTTACACCCTCATCCAGCATAGGAAATTCACGAACCTCCCAAATGAGAGTTCAAACGAATGGATGCACCGGAGTAGGCTTTTGGTGCATTGTTCTGCAGTTAATGCAACTACCCTTTGATGGGAAAGGTATTTGGGAGAGAGGTACAGGAACTGCTATATATGTCCAAGTTAGGATGATGTGTGACTTTGAGGGTTACACAGAGGTTAAGCTGTTCCCATGCACCTGCTGCCCTTATCCTTCTAGGTGATGGAGTCCGTGAGTTTGGGAGGTGCTGCCAAAGAATCCTTGGCAAGTTGCTGCAGTGTATCTTGTAGCTAGTGCACACTGCAACCACGGTGTGCCAGTGGTGGAGGGGGTGGGTGTACAAGGCAGCGGATTGATTAAGAAAAAGTGGACTGCTTTGGCTTGGATGGTGTTGAGCTTTTTGAGTGTTGTTGCAACTGCATCCATCCAGGCAAGTGGAGGGTATTCCATCACACTCTTGACGTGTCTTGTCAGTGCTGGAGAGGCTTTGGTGAGTCAGACAAGCCACTCACTGCAGAATACACAACCTGTGTCAGCTGTGGCTCAGTTGGTTGCACTCTTGCATCTGAGTCAGAAGGTTCAGGATTCAAGTTCCACTGCAGGGACTTGAGCACAAAAATCTAGGCTGACACTTCAGTGTAGTACTGAGCGAGTGCTGCACTGTCGGAGGTGCCGTCTTTCGGATGAGATGTTAAACTGAGGCCCCGTCTGCACTCAGGTGGTTGTAACAGATCCCATGACACTATATTGAATAAGAGCAGGGGAGTTATCCCCGGTGTCTTTGCCAATATTTATCTCTCAATCAACATCGTTAAAACAGATTATCTGGTCATTATCACATTGTTGTTTGTGGTAGCTTGCTGTGCGCAAATTGGCTCCCGCGTTTCCTACATTACAACAGTGACTACGCTCCAAAAGTACTTAATACGGTGTAAAGCACTTTGGTATATCCTGAGTTTGTGAAAAGCGCTATATAAATCCAAGTCTTCTTTCTTTCTGACCTGTTCTAGTAGCAACGACATTTGTGTGTGGGTATTCCAGTTGAGTTTCTGGTCAGTACTGACCCCCAGGATGTTAATGGTGGGGGTCTCAGCGATGGTAATGCCATTGAATGCCAAGGGGACGTGGTTATGCTCTCTCTTGTTGGAGATTATCATTGCCTGGCACATGTGTGGCATGAATATTACTAGCTACTTATCAGCCTAAGCCTGGATGTTATTAAGTCTTACTGCATGTGGGAATGGACTGCTTCTTCAAAGAAATAGGGAACAGGCAGATGGAGAGGTATGAAGAATGAACTGAGGATAACTCCTGTTTCCACGCACTATAAGGAATAGTGATCAGAGCCTAATTAGGGAAACATTGAAATAAAGAAAATTTCTCATTCTTGTTCTATCAGATTATAAAAGGTATCGAAGGGAAAATGGAGATTATCAATGCTAAGAGGAGATCAAAATGATTTTTAATGGGAGTGGGCATCACTAGCAAAGCCAGTATTTATTGCCCATCTCTAATTGCCCTTGAGAAGGTGGTGGTGAGTTGCCTTCTTGCTGCAGTCTTAGTGGTGAAGGTACTCCCACAGTGCTGACTTTGTCCTAATTGTTTGGTACAACTGGATAGTTTGCTAGGACATTTCAGAGGACAGTTAGGAGTCAACCACATTGCTGTGCATCTGGAGTCACATAGACCAGACCAGGTAAGCAGATTTCCTTCTCTAAAGGACATTAGTGAACCAGTTGAGTTTTTACAACAATCCAGTAGTTTCATGGTCACCATTCGGCCTTTTGGCTAAGATCAAGTGTAGTATGAGGTGGGTGGGGTGGCTTGACCCATCCACCTCCATGGCACGAACCTGGTATTGCAGTACTTCCAGGAACGGTGCAGTGGCTCTCGGCCTTTTGGCTAAGAGCATTGGCGCAGAGTGATCCTTGATGTGTGCAAGGTGACCTCTGGCGTTTGTGATTTGACAAAGAATTGGAAAGATTGGCAACGAAAAATTAAAAAAAATAAATAAAAATTACTGATACTAGCTTTTTAATTCCAGATTTATTTAATTGAATTTAAATTCCCCCAGCTGCAGTGGTGGGATTTGAACTCACGTCTCCAGATTATTAGTCCAGTAACATTACCACTGTGCTACTGTATCCCTGTGATCATCAACATAAAGGAAAATACAAGAGATTCTATAAGCAGATCAGAAGTAAAATCATCCGCAGTATTTTGTTTTTGTATTTTTATTTTATACATTCTCGGCATATGGGCGTCACTGGCAAGGCCAGCAGTTACTGCCCATCGCTAGTTAAACTTCAAGGTGAGCTTCCTTGAACCACTGCAGTCTGTGTGGTACAGGTACTCCCAAAATGCTGTTAGGGAGTTCCAGCATTTTGATTCACAGAATTTGAATGAGTACAAGGCACTGGTTAGACCACAGGTGAAGTACTGCATGTAGTTTTGGGAACTCCATTATGGGAAGAATATTAGAGCCATAGAAAGGGGATAATGAGGATTCAGTAGGAATAAGAGGTTATAGTTACGGAGAAAGTCTTGAAAAATTGGAACTTTTAAAACGAACAGAGAAGGTTAAAGAGGATCTAATAGAGTGTTTAAAAATTAGGAAAGGTTTTAAGAGGGTAAATAGTGAAGAATTGGTGATTCAGTTAAGAAGAAGCGTAGACTGAGGCTTATCACTAGAAGAATAATGGAGGAAATGAGAAGTGTTGGGTTTATATAGGATAATGCCATATATCTCTATTGTCCTTATATGAAGGTATTATAGGATATTGTCATTTATTTTTTTAATCTCTAATACAAATTCAAGAACTGAGAAACATTGAAATTCTTGTTAATACTTCTTTATTACATCAATTCAATGAGCTAATAAACCACAACCCCTTACATGTAGTCTATATGAGATATAGGTACCAAATATAACATACCAAAGAACTCTTCAGGAAATCAAAAGTCTGTACATTTTGACTGCTTACGGTAGACTCAGCAAGACCAGTTAAGAAAGAAAGGTTTGGATTTATATAGCGCCTTTCACGACAACCGGACGTCTCAAAGCGCTTTACAGCCAATGAAGTACTTTAATTTAAAACCCTGAGAAGCCCCAGTGTCAGTACCTTTTATAAGTTTAATTATGTCCTTATAACGTAATTCCATAATGTCAACGTGTTATAACTGCGTCTGGTGAATCTCCCTTCAACGAGTCTGCACAATGTTTCTTGTACATTGTACTTGCTAATCAGAACCTGTGGCTCAGTTGTGACCTTCCTGTTATCTCCTCCCAGTAGAGATATGCTACTGAATTGTTTAATATTGGCAGTCTATGGAGAAACATCAAAACTATATTATTAGCATCTTTACCAGCTATTGTTTCAAAATCTCTTTCTTACTTGCATGAATACACCATGCTGACTTTACCCAGGTTCTGATTGTAACCTACTCTTCTGAGCAGGCATGAGGGTCAGCCGCTTGAAGGCAATGTGGATCTTCTTTAAGTATGCAAATTGGGCTCTGATGATGTTATCGGGGTCCGATTACAATTTTAATTTGAGGCCTGCATGGGGAGGCCACCTGCCTATATGGGGAGGCCATTGTGTCTGCATGGGAAGCTATTGTGCCTTCCCCACAAGTCCAGCTGAGTGGGAAGAGGAGGCAGGGGCAAAAAAGGCCCCCAAAAAAGTGGATTTTCTCTTTTATTTAAATAAACTTTCCTTGTGGGGGCAGGAGTGCTGCTTCAAACCCCACATAGAAAGTCTAGGCCTCCCCTGCTCTGGGCCTCGACTAGCTCCCCCGACCATGTACCCCTTCCAAATCCCCTTCCAACCAACCAGTTACCAGAGTGCTGCAGTGCGCTTCTCCATAGAAACATAGAAAATAGGTGCAGGAGTAGGCCATTCGGCCCTTCGAGCCTGCACCACCATTCGATAAGATCATGGCTGATCTTTCCCTCAGTACCCCTTTCCTGATTTCTCTCCATACCCCTTGATCCCTTTAGCTGTAAGGGCCATATCTAACTCCCTCTTCAATATATCCAATGAACTGGCATCAACAACTCTCTGCGGCAGGGAATGCCACAGATTAACAATTCTCTGACTGAAGAAGTTTTTCCTCATCTCAGTCCTAAATGGCCTACCCCTTATCCTAATACTGTGTCCCCTGGTTCTGGACTTCCCCAACATCGGGAACAATCTACCCGCATCTAAGCCCAGTTGATCCAGTCTCTCCTCATATGTCAGTCCGACCATCCCAGGAATCAGTCTGGTGAACCTTCGCTGCACTCCCTCAATAGCAAGAACGTCCTGCCTCAGACTAGGAGACCAAAACTGAACACAATATTCCAGGTGAAGCCTCACCAAGGCCCTGTACAACTGCAGTAAGACCTCCCTGCTCCTATACTCAAATCCCCTAGCTATGAAGGCCAACATACCATTTGCCTTCTTTACTGCCTGCTGCACCTGTATGCCAACTTTCAATGACTGATGAACCATGACACCCAGGTCTTATTGCACCTCCTCTTTTCCTAATCTGCCACCATTCAGATAATATTCTGTCTTCGTGTTTTTGCCCCCAAAGTGGATAACCTCACATTTATCAACATATACTGCATCTGCCATGCATTTGCCCACTCACCTAACCTGTCTAAGTCACCCTGCAGCCTCTTAGCGTCCCCCTCACAGCTCACACCGCCACCCAGTTTAGTGTCATCTGCAAACTTGGAGATATTGCACTCAATTCCTTCATCCAAATCATTGATGTATATTGTAAAGAGCTGGGGTCCCAGCACTGAGCCCTGTGGCACGCCATTAGTCACTGCCTGCCATTCTGAAAAGGACCCGTTTATCCCGACTCTCTGCTTCCTGTCTGCCAACCAGTTCTCTATCACGTCAGTATATTACCCCCAATACCATGTGCTTTGATTTTGCACATCAATCTCCTGCGTGGGACCTTGTCATGATCCCCGACAGCTGCCTCTTACTGCCTGACATTCCTCTCTCGTCCACCGGCCAGCTAGGGCTACCCTCCAGGTTAGGGCAGGAGACTGACATGGCCGATATAGGTGAGGCCTGTGAGTTAAAATCTCCCAGGCCGCATGCTGCCGATGGTCGGAGTGTTTGCCCTCCGTCTAGGCCCTGCCCACACGACTCCTGCCCTGGGTTAAAATCAGGTATGGAGTTAGCATAATAAATGGCCCGGCACTAGTGTGAGCCCTCATGGTTACTTATGCCTGACATTACTTTTGTTCTATTTTGCTATTTTACACAGGTCAAGGAGCAATATTGTGTATATTTTGTTCAGAACTTTCCTTTATTTATCACATTCCAGCCTATTTTAACAATGCCATTCCTTTCTTCTTTGGTACTTTTTATGTGTTTTCTATGCTTCAGTTACAAATACTATAGCGACGCCAATAAAATTGTCCCGCTATTACGGTTTTGCGTAATGAGCTGAAATCACACACAGTGGATTTGTCTATGAGCGATCTTCGAATTCTTGCCAAATGTTGATCCGACATCAAAGTTAGAACCTGTAAAACACAAGGTATTGAACCATTGAGAAGCAGAATAATGGTTCTCATCACATCAGCTGGCAAAAGGATGAGCTCACGAATCAGTCTGAAGTGTCAACAGTCTCATAGCTTGCATTACAGTTTATTGACTGACACAGCTACCTGTTACAGCAGGAACCTGCTGAAGACTTTACTGATTCCAATACGCATTTGCGAGTACTTGTTGTGAACATTGACATTCATTTGTACCTGTGAAAATGTTTCAAACCCTGCATTCTGGATAGTTTGCAATTGCTTTTTCAAGTTTAAATTATTTTTTTCAAGACTGAGGTAACAAAACAGCAGAGTATCCCAGGTTATAGGAAGACATCTGGTGGGGGCATAGTCTCAGGATAAGGGTGTTGAGTCGTTGAGTATATTCAAGACAGATCGAAATATTTTTGGACTCTAAGGGAATCAAAGGATATGGGGATCGGGTGGGAAAGTGGAGGGGAGGTCAAAGATCAGCCATGATCTTATTGAATGGTGGAGCAGGCTCGAGGGGCTGTATGGTCTACTCCTGCTCCTAATTCTCATGTTCTTGTGTATGTATTTTCAACCAGACTTCCAAAAACATAGGAATAGGTGCCGGCCCCTCGAGCTTGTTCCGATATCTCTTAATACCTTTGGTTAACAAAAATCTATCAATTTCAGTCTAGCCTGACAGAAAAATCATTGCTTGGAAGGTGGGGGAAGTGGGGCAGAGCACAGGGAGCTATACCCAGGGTCAGGCTGTGTTATTTTATACTGTTATACTGTATTATATACATATTATTCGTTGATCTCCTGTGGTTTTGCTCATGGGAATCAGATTAAGTGAGATTAGAAGGCGCGGGACAATTAGACCAGTCTGGATCTCTGTAATAAGTCCTTGACACAAAGTACATAGGTTCTGGCTTTATTTTTATGTTTCTATTATAAATTCCTATATCCTCAGTTACAATGAAAACTGTCTATGTAAATGTCTATTGTAATGACAGCCTCCTCCCAGTGGTGGGGCTGCAGTATCTCCACTACAGGGAGAGTGTAATTACAACATACTTTGTTCGTAGGAATGAATTATCAGTGGATAAAGATTGTATCATGTGGGGTGCAAGAGTAGTTATTCCAAATAAATTCAGGTACAAATTGTTAGGAGATCTTCATGATCAGCACCTGTGAATGTGCTTGACCAAGAGTTTTGCATGCAGTTACTTACGGTGGCTATGTCCAGATAGAGTACATCATTAGTCAGTGTACAACATGTCAATCGGTATTCACTGATACTCTCATCATTCAACTGATTTCATGTTCCAAAATGATAACTTTCAGCAACTTCCAGGAGCTCATGACTGTAGTGCTATTCTAATTTGGTTAGAAACTCCATCAGTGGTGTGTCCATTGGCTTTACGGGTACAAGCACATTTTTCAGGGTTTCATACACCTCGGGACCTGCTTCAGTCAAGACTGTTATATATGTATACGTATATTTACTCTGTACGGCCACCAGAGGGCTCATCCCCTGGCGTTTCAAGGGATCTCATAATCCCTTGGGAGCACAGGTATTTAAGGTGGCTTCACAGGTTGGAGAGGCTCTCTAGAGACCTACAATAAAAGACTGAGGTCATACTTTACTTTGAGCTCACAGTGTTCAGTCTGACTCTTTCTCCATACACAACAACTGGCGATGAGATACAGATAGCGAACCCAAAGATACAGAGAACAGTGGGCATCCTGGAGAAATTCTCAGAGGGAGATGATTGGGAAACTTTTGTGGAGCGACTCGATCAATACTTTGTGGCCAACGAGCTAAATGGGGAAGAGAGTGCTGCCAAACGAAGGGCGATCCTCCTCACCGTCTGTGGGGCACCAACGTCTGGCCTCATGAAGAATCTGCTCACTCCAGTGAAACCACGGAGAAATCGTACGACGATTTGTGCACACTGGTCCGAGAACATTTGAACCCGAAGGAAAGCGTTCTGATGGCGAGGTACCGGTTCTACACCTACAAAAGGTCTGAAGGCCAGAAAGTGGCAAGTTATGTTGCCTTGCAGGACATTGTGAATTTGAAGGACATTTGGAGCACATGCTCAGAGATTTTTTCGTACTTGGCATTGGCCACGAAACCATACTTCGCAAACTTTTGACTGTAGAGATCCCAACCTTGAGTAAGGTCATAGCGATAGCCCAGGCATTCATTGCCACCAGTGACAATACGAAGCAAATCTCTCAGCACACAAGTACTGCTACAAGTACTGTGAACAAAGTGATGTTGTTTCGAATCGTAACGTACAGGGAAGGTCACACATAGCTGCAGCTACACGTCCACAGATGTCTCAGAGTTCACCATCAAGGGTGATGAATGCAAGGCCATTAACACCTTGTTGGCGCTGCGGGGGAGATCATCGTTTCCATTCATGCCAATTCAAAGGGTACATTTGCAAGGGCTATGGAACAATGGGACACCTCCAATGTATGTGCAGGCGAACTGCAAATCCTATTAAACCTGCAAACCACCATGTTGCAGAGGAGGACAGATCCATGACGGATCATGACGAACCAGAGCCTCAGACCGAGGAGGCAGAGGTATATGGGTGGCACACAAAGTGTCCCCCGATAATGCTGAATGTTGAACTAAATGGATTCCCAGTGTCAATGGAGCTGGACACGGGCGCGAGCCAGTCAATCATGGGCAAAAAGGCTTTCGAAAGGTTGTGGTGCAACACTGCCTCAAGTCCAGTCTTAACTCCAGTTCGCACGAAACTAAGAACTTCCACGAAAGAACTGATTCCTGTAATCGGCAGTGCTACCGTAAAGGTCTCCTACGATGGAGCAGTGCACAAGCTACCACTCTGGGTGGTACCGGGCGATGGTCCCACGCTTCTCGGCAGGAGCTGGCTGGGAAAGATACGCTGGAACTGGGACGACGTCCGAGCGCTGTCGCCCACTGACGACACTTCGTGTGACCAGGTCTTAAACAAATTTCCTTCGCTGTTCGAACCAGGCATCGGGAAATTCCAAGGAGCAAAAGTGCAGATCCACCTAATTCCGAGAGCGCGACCCATCCATCATAAGGCAGGAGCAGTACCATACATGAAGAGAGAAAGGGTAGAGATCGAGCTAGACCGGCTGCAAAGAGAGGGCATCATTTCCCCGATCGAGTTCAATGAGTGGGCCAGTCCGATTGTTCCAGTCCTCAAGGGAGACGGCACCGTCAGAATCTGTGGCGATTACAAAGTAACTTTCAATCCTTTCTCCCTGCAGACCAATACCCACTACCAAAGGCCGACAACCTCTTTGAAACGCTGGCGGAAGGAAAGACGTTCACGAAGCTGGATCTGACTTCAGCCTACATGACGCAGGAACTGGAGGAATCATTGAAGGCCCTCACCTGCATCAACATGCACAAAGGTCTTTTTGTTTATAACAGATGCCCGTTTAGAATCCGATCGGCGGCGGCGATATTCCAGAGAAACATGGAAAGTTTACTGAAGTTGGCCCCGCACACCGTGGTCTTCCAGGACGACATCTTGGTCACAGGCCGGAACACAGTCGAGCATCTGCAGAACCTGGAGGAGGTTCTTAGTCAACTCAACCGCGTGGGGCTCAGGTCAAAACACTCGAAGTGCGTTTTCCTGGTGTCTGAAGTGGAGTTCCTAGGAAGGAGGATTGTGGCGGATGGCATCAGGCCCACCAACACGAAGACGGAGGCAATCGAGAACGCACCGAGGCCACAGAACGTGATGGAACTGCAGTCGTTTCTGGGACTCCTGAACTACTTTGGTAACTTCTTACCAGGTCTCAGCACACTGTTAGAACCACTGCATGTCTTACTACAAAAAGGGGATGAATGGGTTTGATGCAAAAGCCAAGAAAATGCCTTTGTTAAAGCGAGAAAATTGTTATGCTCAAACAAATTGCTTGTATTGTATGATCCACGTAAGCGTTTGATACTAGCATGTGATGCGTCGTCATATGGCGTCGGGTGTGTATTGCAACAAGCTAATGATTTTGGGAAACTGCAACCAGTTGCTTGTGCATCCAGGAGTCTGTCTAAGGCTGAGAGAGCCTACAACATGATTGGGAAAGAAGCATTAGCGTGTGTCTATGGGGTAAAGAAAATGCATCAATACCTGTTTGGGCTAAAATTCGAATTGGAAACTGACCATAAGCCACTTATATCCCTGTTCTCCGAGAGTAAAGGGATAAATACCAATGCATCGGCCCGCATCCAGAGATGGACGCTCACGTTGTCCACATACAACTATGCCATCCGCCACAGGCCAGGCACAGAAAACTGCACCGATGCTCTTAGTTGGCTGCCATTGCCCACCACGGGGGTGGAAATGGCGCAGCTGGCAGATCTAGCCATGGTTATGGAAGCATTTGAGAGTGAGCAATCACCCGTCACTGCCCGGCAGATCAAAACCTGGACAAGCCAGGACCCCTTATTATCTCTAGTCAAAAACTGTGTGCTTTACGGGAGCTGGTCCAGTGTCCCAGTGGAAATGCAGGAAGAGATAAAGCCGCTTCAATGGCGCAAAGGTGAAATGTCTATACAAACAGACTGCCTTCTGTGGGGCAATCGAGCAGTGGTCCCCAAGAAGGGCAGAGACACCTTCATCAATGACCTCCACAGTACCCCACCCAGGCATCGTAATGATGAGAGCGATAGCCAGATCCCACGTGGCCTGGTATCGTTGCGGAATTAGAGCCCTGCATTCACAGATATAATACATGCTCGCAGTTAAGCAATGTACCCAGGGAGGCACCGCTAAGTTTATGGTGTTGGCTCTCCAAACCGTGGTCTAGGTTACAGGTGGACTATGTAGGTCCATTCTTGGGTAAAGTGTTCCTTGTGGTTGCAGACGCATACTCCAAGTGGATTGAATGTGAGATAATGTCGGCTAGCACATCCGCTGCCACTACTGAAAGCCTGCCAGCCATATTTGCCACACACGGCTTACCCGATGTCCTGGTGAGCGACAACGGGCCATGTTTTACCAATGCTGAGTTCAAAGAATTCATGACCCGTAACGGGATCAAACATGTCACATCTGCCCCATTTAAACCAGCATCCAATGGTCAGGCAGAGAGCAGTGCAAACCATCAAGCAAGGCTTGAAGAGGGTAACTGAAGGCTCACTGCAGACTCGCCTGTCCTGAGTCCTGCTTAGCTACCGCACGAGACCCCACTCACTCACTGGGATCCCACCTGCTGAACTGCTCATGAAAAGAGCACTTAAGACAAGGCTCTCATTAGTTCACCCTGACCTACATGAACAGGTAGAGAGCAGGCGGCTTCAACAAAGTGCATACTATGATAGCGCAAATGTGTCACGCGAAATTGAAATCAATGATCCTGTATTTGTATTAAATTATGGACAAGGTTCCAAGTGGCTTCCTGGCACTATCGTGGCCAAAGAGAGGAGCAGGGTGTTTCGGGTCAAACTTTCAAATGGACTCATTCACCGGAATCACTTGGACCAAATCAAACTCAGATTCACGGACTATCCTGAGCAATCCACCTTGGATCCTACCTTTTTTGACCCCCAACAGACACACCAGTGGCATCAAGCACCACGGTTGACCATGAAGCAGAACCCATCATCCACAGCAGCTCTGCAGGGCCCAACACACCAGGCAGCCCAGCAAGGCCAGCTGCACAGCAGCCCAGCGAGGGCCCAACAAATGATTCAACAACACGAGCTTCACACTGAGACGATCAACCAGGGCAAGAAGGGCCCCAGATCGACTCACATTGTAAATAGTTACACTATTGACTTTGGGGGGGGTGTGTTGTTATATATGTATACTTGTATTTACTCTGTACAACCACCAGAGGGCTCATCCTCTGGAGTCCCAAGGGATCCCATAATCCCTTGGGAGCACAGGTATTTAAGGAGGCTTCACAGGTTGGAGAGGCACTCCGGAGACCTGCAATAAAATACTGAAGTCACACTTTGAGCTCACAGTGTTCAGTCTGACTCTTTCTCCATACAGAATAAAGAAAATAGCCCGTTTTCTTTCTAAAACCATCATTGGGGGATTTTGACGATACTATTCACGATGAAAAACATTTCTAGCCACTCCATATATGTTGTGGAGTATTAAAAATATAATACTCACATGAAAGGTCTTTTATCGAGAAAGGAGTTGTTTATTAAAACCTGATTAATCAAGAGAGATCTGGACGCATCAGTACCGTTACTGAGTGCTCTCCATGCCGATCTCACAGGACAGGCTGTGTAATTACATTTTTATACAGTTGAGATACAGTCAAACTGGTGGAACTACACGGGGAAGTGTTCCATTGGTTAATACAGGCTACAGCAATTTCATTGCGTGCTACAATTACATAAATTTTATTGATTACAGTAATTTCTAATGGTTCCATTGGTATATTCAGTTCTGACGACTTTTGCTAGGGAACAGCCCCTGCAGGTTACGTGTTACTTTTCTGGAAAGATCTTCCCAGGTTAACTTGTCCTTGGTAGATGTCTGGTTACTCTCTGCTTAAAAGAGGCTTTGTCCCTGTTATCTCCTGTGGCTGGAACATCGTGGCCTCCTCTCATTATTTCTGTGAGCTGTCTACATAAATCCTGTGGGTGTTCTTATCTCCTAAGAGAATTTCTCTGACCTTAGTGTTTCTGCCTAATTCAGTTATTCTACCATGAACGCATTTAAACCTTTCTCTGTCTTTCTTACTTTGTA
This sequence comes from Pristiophorus japonicus, assembly GCF_044704955.1. NCBI lineage: Eukaryota > Metazoa > Chordata > Chondrichthyes > Pristiophoridae > Pristiophorus > Pristiophorus japonicus. The sequence continues at coordinate 68,821,796 of NC_091996.1, forward strand.
TTTTAATTACACCAAATTACTTTAGCCCTGATTAAGGTTCTTCGCTCTTACAATATATGCTTGGAAAGTCTCTCGGTTGCGATGGAACTCACCCAAGTGCCCTATTATTCCCATAGGCGCAGCCATCTGGACTCTGGCAATGTCAATGGTGCGATTGAAATTTACCTTGGACTTTTTAGCTGTGCTACATAACAAAGAACTTCTCAAAGTCTCTCTATTGTTTGAAGGTGTTTAAGATGATTAAAGGATTTGATAGGGTAGATAGTGTGATATATTTATGTGCAACGGCCACCACACGTTAAAAAAATCCACGCACAGGCATCTTCCACCCTTCAATATGTAGTTCGGGACCTGGACTGTCAGGTCCTTCATTGAAACACCTGTGAACTCATCCCTTTTTGGTGTGGAAGCAAGTCATCCTCGATACGAAGGACTGCCTAAGAAGAAGTATTATTTACAACATCACAAACACACACGTACACAAGATGGCTCTACAGGAACTTGTCATGTGACCCTGTCCTTCTATTGTATTTACAGCAGTAGTTGCATTACCACAGTTGTCCACTAGGGAGCTCTATATTACAGATAGAAACTATTTCCTCTGGTGGGGGAATCCCGAACAAGGGGACATAAAATGAAAGCAAGGCAGGTCAGAGGTGATTTCAGGAAGCACTTGTTCACACAAAGACTAGTGGAAATCTGGAACTCTCCCCCCCAAAAAGCTGCTGGGGCTGGGGGTCAATTGAAAATTTCAAAACTGAGATCGATAGATTTTTAATAGGTGAGGATATTAAGGGATATAGAATCAAGACGGTTAAACGGAGTTAAGATACAGATCAGCCATGATCTAGTTGAATGGCTGAACAAACTTGAGGGGTTGAATGGCCTCCTGTTCCAGTGTTCCTAGAATACTTGAAGTCTGATGTTTGATGGATGGAGCTCGTCAAGTGTGGCACTAAGTAGCTTGAAATGAACAGGAATTAAATTTGCTGTTTCAGTCATAGCATAGCAAAGTGTTCATGTTCAGGCTATCTGCACAGTGATGTGGCTAAGTGAAGAGCAGAGTCACCCTTATCTCAGATAATTCCTATACTCTACTTTGGACAAAGCTCAAACTATAAAAACCTGTCAATTGTGTGAAATTCGGTAAGTGTACTTGCGCACTCAGTAAATGTGCGGTGAGAATCCAGAAAGTATTCAGCGTGTACACCAGTGTTCAGTGAGAGTTTGGTATATGGGGTGTGTATGGAGGGTATGCGCAGTGATCGTACAGTCATAAACAAAACATACCTGGCACATGACCACCATAGTTAGGAACCAGCGGTGTGTCAAGGTAAAGTTTACTGTCAGGGTGTGGATCCTCTTCTTGGTAACCTCTCAGCTTGTTCCGCACGTAGTACTGAAAAGGAAAAGTTCACAATCAGTTTGAGATTTAAAAATGAAAACAGACAAATCTTTCTAAGCATGAACTCACTGTTCCCCTTATCACCATTTTACAGTGACCCATCCTGTTGGGGGCTGCCTGTGAAGGGCAATATTTAAATGGGGGTCCTCTAACGTCAATAGGACCCCAACACCATTTTAGGACTGAACTGGGAAAAGCGTGCAGTATCAGATAGCAACTGGGCTGCAGAGGAGCCTGCAGGTAAAAGCCCAGGAGGAGCAGGAGAGCTCCCCCACCAGGCTCCACAAATCCAGCGGCTTCACCTTCACTGCCTCAGGACATCCAGGTTGCCCCAGGGACCGGCCTTCTCCTGGCCCGGAGACCAATTGGCTGAGCTGCCAGATATTGCCTGAATGCAACAGCCTGCCCCGGGGGTGGGTGCTCTATTTCGGGCTGTGGTTTCCTGGCTGGATGGCTGCTCAGCTGGGAATCTACCCCAGTGCGTTTGATAAAAAATCATAAACATTTGGTTTCACATTGTGTTGAGCTTCCTACCCCTGCCCAGACTCCCCCGGGCATGGGATCTGCTAGGAGTTATCTTCACCCAGTCAGTGGATGTGTGGAGAACCAACTGAAGCCTGGCACCCCTGGTAGATTGTGTGACTCGGACACTGATGCTTCCCCATACCTTGGGGTTGGGAACTGAAACCAGAGAACTTGAAATACTGTCCTAACCTGTGTGCTACCCCCTCCCCCCACCACCCACTGCCATACCTCTGATTTTTCACCTTCTTTACTTTGGAGATGACACTGCGTTTCAAATATTGACTTCTGATTGGCTAAAAACAGGCTTTTTTTTGAGCCAATGCAGGCTCAGAAGTCTAAGGACTTCACAGTAGATGTGACCAGATCACCTTTTGCGATGATGTTTAATCATCAAAAAGAAAAACATCACCACCTATAAGTTACCCACTCACTGGTGCCAGCAGTCTGGTTGCACTCTAATGAGGTCATCTAAGGGTTAACTTCAAAATAAACATAGTGAGAGAGGAAGTAGTAAATGGTTTACCATATTTGAAAGTTCCAGGCCTAGAAGCAAGAAAGAAAATAACAGAGGCTCTGACCATCATTTTCCAATCCTGTCTGGCTACAGCAGTGGAGCTGGAGGACTGCGAGTGCTGTACCGTTGTTTAAAAAGGGAGAAAGAGATAGACCGAGTAATTACAGGCCAGTCAGCCTAACCTCGGTGGTGGGAAAATGATTGAAAAAAATTCTGAGGGACAGAATAAATCTTAATTTAGAAAGACACGGATTTATCAAAGACAGTCAGCATTGATTTGTTAAGGGAAGGTCGTGTCTGACTAACTTGATTGAATTTTTTGAGGAGGAAACAAGGCGGGTCGATGACGATAGTGCATTTGATGTAGTCCATATGGATTTTAGCAAGGCTTTTGATAAGGTCCCACAATGCAGACTGGTCATGAAAGTAAAAGCCCATGGGATCCAAGGCAAAGTGGCAAGTTGGATCCAAAATTGGCTCAGAGACAGGAAGGAAAGGGTAATGGTTAATGGGTATTTTTGTGACTGGAAGGATGTTTCTAGTGGGGTTCCGCAGGGCTCAATACCAGCAAGGTCCCTTGCTTTTTGTGGTATCTATCAATGATTTAGACCTAAATGTATGCGGTATGATTAAGAAGTTTGCAGATGATACAGGAATTGGCCATGTGGTTGATAATAAAGAAGAAAGCTGTAGACCACAGGAAGATATCAATGGACTGGTCAGGTGGGCAGAACAGTGGCAAATGGAATTCAATCCGGAGAAGTGTGAGGTAATGTATTTGGGGAAGGCTAACAAGGTAAGGGAGTACACAATAAATGGTAAGACACTGAGAAGTGTAGAGGAACAGAGGGACCTTGGAGTGCATGTCCACAGGTCCCTGAAGGTAGCAAGCCAGGTAGATAAGGTGATTAAGAAGGCATACGGGATACTTGCCTTTATTAGCCAAGGCATAGAATATAAGAGCAGGGAGGTTATGCTTGAACTGTATAAAACACTAGTTAGGCCACAGCTAGAGTACTGCATGCAGTTCTGGTTCCCATATTACAGGAAAGATGTGATTGCACTAGAGAGGGTACAGAGGAGATTTACGAGGATGTTGCCTGGACTGGAGAATTTTAGCTATGAGGAAAGATTGGATAGGCTGGGGTTGTTTTCTTTGGAACAGAGGAGGCAGAGCGGAGACCTAATTGAGGTGTATAAAATTATGAGGAGCCTGGATAGAGTGGACAGGGAGGACCTATTTCTCTTAGCAGAGGATTCAATAACCAGGGAGCATAGATTTAAAGTAATTGGTAGGAGGTTTAGAGGAGGCATGAGGGGAAATTGTTTCACCCAGAGGGTTGTGGGGGTCTGGAACTCACTGCCTGAAAGGCTGGTAGAGGCAGAAACCCTCACCACATTTAAAAAGTACTTGGGTATGCACTTGATGTGCCGTAATCTACAAGGCTACGGACCAAGAACTGAATAGTGGGATTAGGCTGGATAGTTCTTTGCTGGTCGGCACGGACACAGTGGGCCGAATGGCCTCATTCTGTGCTGTAAATTTCTATGATTCTTTCCATGAAAGGACTATCAATCAAAGTTTGAACGGAAAAGTTTTTCAAATGAAGGGACAGCATCTTCGAGAAGCATTCGGCAGGGCGCTCTTGAAACCGTGTCAGAGAGATGCCGGTACCTGTTTGCGCTGAAACTTGTCCATAGCATTCTTCACCCGTTCCTGGTAAGGATGTGCAAACTCGTTCTCCATTCGTGGAATAAATCCAGTGTAACCTACACCGAGCAATGAGAGGAGGAGAGAGTACCGTTAATCTGTACACAGTGTGCTGCCGCTTATCCTGCTGCATCCTCCTCACCGCAACAAAGACGTCTAATTGTCAACTAGCTCAGGAGTCTCAGATACTCAATACTGAGGCCCTGTAAACCCACAGGATGCTGTCTCAGTGGTAGTACCACTGCCCCACTGTCTGCCCCACCTGTCTGCCACTGTCTTACCACTGTCTGCCCCACCTGTGACAGAGACTGTAGGTCTCGCATTGGACTCTTCAGTCACCTGAGAACTCACTTTTAGAGTGGAAGCAAGTCATCCTCGACTCCGAGGGACTGCCTATGATAGTGATGTTGCTGGTATGGTGCTCACTGGTGCCCTCAGCACCAACCCTGCCGGGGTTTGTGTGGTAAGTGAGAGGGCACCTCATTTACACGGGGCTTTGCGCATAAGTGCCATCTCCAGTGTCTGCCTGTCCCATTCAAACAGAAGACTGATAGCCAGCTGCATTGGGGCGGGGGAGGGGCGGGATTGGCTGGTAAGGCTTGGAAGTTGACCCCCTTTCTGAACCTTAGGCCTCTTCACTTTGGATGCCTTTGTGTAAGGCGGATAATCCAGATGTATCCCGGGCCTGGCACCCCGGTGGAGCCCACTTGCAGCCAGCTGAAGGCCGATATACATTATCTCTCTTGATGCACTGGCCTCCAGAACCAATGCTCGGTCCCTAATCACTGGGGAAGTTGGTACTCCTGGCACAGGAAGGCCCAGAGCCCGTCCGGCCGCTTGCCATCACTTGTCCTGTGACGATGGCTGAGGTTCCTCCCCTTAAAAGGGAGGCTGCAATACCCTGGAAACAGGGCAACCAGGTTCCTGCCGCATTCTGGTGCGTTCCACCTCAAGTCTTGTGGGATCACATTCCCAGGCCTCCCTCCTGTGGAATCACATTCCCAGGCCTCCCTCCCCTGGGATCACATTCCCTGACCTCCTGTGGGATCACATTCCCAGGCCTCCCTCCTGTGGGATCACATTCCCAGGCCTCCTTCCTGTGGGATCACATTCCCAGGCCTCCCTCCTGTGGGATCACATTCCCTGACCTTCCTGCATAAGAACATAGAAATAGGAGCAGGAGTAGGCCATTTGGCCCCTTGAGCCTGCTCCACCATTCAATAAGATCATGGTTGATCTGACACTGGCCTCAACTCCACTTCCCTGCCCTCTCCCCATAACCCTTGACTACCTTATCACTCAAAAATCTGTCTATTTCCACCTGGGACAGAGAATTCCAAAGATGCACAGCCCTCTGAGAAGAAATTCCTCCTTATCTCCATTTTAAATAGGTGATCCCTTATTCTGAAACTATGCTCCTAGTTCTAGATTCCCCCACAAGGGGAAACATCCTCTCTGCATCTACCCTGTTAAGCCCCCTCAGAATTTTTTACGTTTCAATAAGATCATCACTCATTCTTCTAAACTCCAATGAGTTGAGGCCCAGCCTGCTCAACCTTTCTTCATAAGACAACCCCTTCATCTCATGAATCAACCTCGTGAACCTTCTCTGAACTACCTCCAATGCAAGTATATCCCTCCTTAAATAAGGAGACCAAAACTGTACGCAATACTCTAGGTGTGGTCTCACCAACGCCCTGTACAGTTGTAGCAAGACTTCCCTATTTTTATACTCCATCCCCCTTGCAATAAAGACCAATATTCCATTTGCCTTCCTAATTACTTGCTGTACCTGCATGCTAACTTTTTGTGTTTCATGAACAAGGGTCCCCAGATCCCTCAGTACCACAGCATTTTGTAATCTCCATTTAAATAATAATAATTTTTTTTATTTTTCGTACAAAAGTGGATAAACTCACATTTTCCCACATTATACTCCATCTGCCAAATGTTTGCCCACTCACTTAGCCTGTCTATATCCCTTTGTGTCCTCCTCACAATGCTTTCCCACCTATCTTTGTATCATCAGCAAATTTGGCTACATTACACTCGGTCCCTTCATCCAAGTCATTAAGATAGATTGTAAATGGTTGAGGCCCCAGCACTGATCCCTGTGTCACTCTAGTTAGTTTGCCAACCTGAAAATGATCCATTTATCCCAACTCTCTGTTTTCTGTTAGTTAGCCAATTTTCTATCTATGCTAATATATTATCCCCAACCCAGTGAGCTCTTATCTTGTGCAGTAACCTTTTATGTGGCACCTTATCGAATGTCTTCTGGAAATCCAAATATGTTGCATCTACTGGTTCCCTTTTATTCACCCTGCTCGTTACATCCTCAAAGAACTCTAGAAAATTTGTCAAACATGGTTTTGCCTTTCACAAAACCATGCTGACTCTGCTTGACTGTACTATGATTTTCTAAATGTCCTGCTACTACTTCCTTAATGATGGACTCCAGCATTTTCCCAAGGACAGATGTTAGACTAACTGGTCTATAGTTTCCTGCTTTCTGTCTCCCTCCTTTCTTAAATAGGGCAGTTACATTTGTGGTTTTCCAATTCACTGGGACCTCTCCAGAATCCAGGGAATTTTGGTAGATTACAACCAATGTATCCACGATCTCTGAAGCCACTTCTTTTAAGACTCTAGGATGCATGCCATCAGGTTCAGGGGATTTGTCCACCTTTAGTCCCATTAGTTTGCCTAGTACTTTGTCTCTAGTGACAGTGATTGTTTTAAGTTCCCCCCCCACCGCAATAGCTCCTTGATTATCAATTATTGGGATGTTTTTAGTATCCTCTACCATGAAGACCGACATCAAATATTTGTTCAAAGTCTCTGCCATTTCCCTGTTTCCCATTATTAAATCTCCAGTCCCATCCTCTAAGGGACCAATGTTTACTTTAGCTACTTGTATCCTTTTTGTTTGTTTCCTTTTTATATACCTATATATACAGCGCTTACTGTCTGTTTTTATATTTCTTGCCAGTTTACTCTCATATGCTGTCTTCTCTGTCTTTATCATTTTTTTTAGTCATCCTTTGCTGCTTTCTAAAAATGTCCCAATCCTCTGGCCTTCCACTGTCCTTCGCAACATTGTATGCCTTTGTTTTTAATTTGATACCATCCTTTACTTCCTTAGTTAGCCAGGGATGGTTCATCCTTCTCTTGGCGTCTTTATTTCTCACTGAAATAAATCTTTGCTGAGAGTTATGAAATTTCTCCTTAAATGTTTGCCACTGCGTTTCTACAGTCTTACCCTGTAATATATTTTCCCAGACCACTTTAACCAACTCTACCTTCATACCTTTGTAATTACCTTTATTTAAGTTCAGGACACTAGTTTGAGACCTAGCTTTCTCACCCTCAAACTGAATTTGAAATTCTACCATGTTATGATCACTCTTCCTAAGAAAATCCTTCACTACAAGATCATTAATTAATCCAGACTCGTTACACATTACCAGATCTAAAATAGTTTGCTCCCTGGTTGGTTCCACAACATATTGTTCCAAGAAACCATCCCGCATACACTCTATGAACTCTTCCTCAAGGTTACCATTGTCAATTTGATTTTCCAATCAATATGAAGATTAAAATCGTCCATGATTATTGCTGTACCTTTTTTACAAGCCTCCATTATTTCTTGATTTATACTCTATGCCACAGAGTGGCTACTGTTATGAGACCTATAGACTACTCCCACCAGTGACTTCTTATTACTTCTTATCTCCACCCAATCTGATTCTACATCTTGATCTTCTGAGTCAATATCATTTCTTACTACTGCACTGATCTCATCCTTTATTAACAGAGCTACCCCACTCCTTTTCATTTCTGTTTATCCTTATGAAATGGCAAATACCCCTGAATATTCAGTTCCCAGGGTTGGTCACCTTGCAAACACATCTCTGTATTGGCAATCAGATCATACCCATTATTTCTATTTGTACTGTCAACTCATCTACCTTGTTATGAATGCTTCGTGCGTTCAGATATAGAGCTTTTTAATTTTGTCTTATGTGTATATGCTCTGTCCCTACTTGTCCCACTCTGGTTATCATTACCCCTATCGCTACCCTGCACTTTTACCTTCTCCTTTCTCCTGTGGGATCACATTCTCTGACATCCCTCTGATGAGATTACATTCCTTGGCCTCTGAAGAGCTGGACAAAATTGGCACCAATGATAAAAATAAACTGCTGCTAAGATTATAAATTGTTTCATGATTCATCAAAAGAGGATATTTGATTCTGTTTGAACACAGGATTCACAAGTACAATCTAAAATAAAATTGTGTTTTACTGTATGTCCAATCAGCCTGTGCCACTGTGAGTTATGAAGCTGGGCAAATCTTATAACAGAAGTATGTTTAGGTAAAATCCATTAGGCTCAACAAATAGATCAGCACCACCTGAACATCTCACCCCATATCCCTCAAACCCACCCACCCACCTTCTTCCCGTATCCCTCAACCCCACCTACCCACCCTCTCACCATATCCCTCAACCCCACCTACCCATCACCCTCTCACCATATCCCTGAACCCCACCTACCCACCCTCTCACCATATCCCTGAACTCCACCTACCTATCCTCTCACCATATCCCTCAACTCCACCTACCCACCCTCTCACCATATCCCTGAACTCCACCTACCCACCCTCTCACCATATCTCTCAACCTCACATACCCACCCTCTCACCATATCCCTGAACCCCACCTACCTACCCTCTCACCATATCCCTGAACCCCACCTACCCACCCTCTCACCATATCCCTGAACTCCACCTACCTATCCTCTCACCATATCCCTCAACTCCACCTACCCACCCTCTCACCATATCCCTGAACTCCACCTACCCACCCTCTCACCATATCTCTCAACCTCACATACCCACCCTCTCACCATATCCCTGAACCCCACCTACCCACCCTCTCACCATATCCCTGAACCCCACCTACCCACCCTCTCACCAGATCCCTCAACTCCACCTACCCACCACCCTCTCACCATATCCCTGAACCTCACCCTGTCCAACCTCTACCCATATCCCTCAACCTCACATACCCAACCTCTCACTATATCCCTCAACCCCGCCCCTACCCACTCTCTTACCATATTCCTCAACCCCAACCTGCCCACCCTCTCACCATATCCCTCAATCCCATCTACCCAACTTCTCACCATATTACTGAATCCCTTTTCTCATCAGAAACACATCTAATTGCTCCTCGACCTATATACTGTCCCCTTCTCTGGTATGTAATTCCGCAAGTCGATTACCTTTTGGTTGAAAGAGTTCCTCTCAACTTCCTTTCAGCTACTCCTAAATGAAATATCATCCCATTGGATTGAAATCGAGCAGTGGGACATGGTAATGGGCTGAAACATTCACTGTCTGCTGTTTTAACTCAAATGTAACTGGTTCACACATTCCAAGGAACAGGCTTTGGTTATCTTGGACTTGTCGCCTTTCAGTCTAAATTATTTTTCTGGATTGTTCTTGTCACGTACCTGAGACTCCTCTCCTCTGGATTTCGGGAGGTTGGATCGCGAAACGATGCTTGTGCTTGTACAGATGAGTCCAGGTTACTGGATCCACGTTTGCAGCCACCGGTTTCAGTGGCCTGTTCTCACCGGCGACTGCCAGCTGAGAAAGGGAATGTCACCACATTAGCCGGAACTGTAATATCTCGCCTATGCCCTGGTGTAAGTATGAGTGTTCTGTTACTGTAGGTGCTATTGATGCCTCTTCCCTTCTTTGTTGCCCCTCTCCCTCTTCGCATGTTCCTGGGTGTTGCAGTCCAGTGTATGAGCCCAGGCATTAGTTCAGGTGTGAGTGTTAACCGTGTAGTTGCTCCCCTCTATGATACTCCCCACAGCCAGTAGCTCCATGTTGTGAGTGCAGTCCATTTTCGACAGTATCCACCATTTTTCTGTGAACTTTATACTCCTCTGGGTGCTGAGTGAATGGAACAGTTTCTGACTTCAGCCTCAAGCACTTCCAGTCAGGTATAGAATAGTTAGCTGCAGTCTTAAGCTCCCGCTCCTCTGCCACAACAGTGGCCTTTAGCCCCAACCTTGGAAGAGCACCCCTACTTCACTGATGTGACACTTTTCCATTCTCCATGTGGCTTCTCCAAGCTTGCCAGTTAGTGCAGCATTGGAGGTAGTTCTGAACTGTAGACCTTTGCCCACTAAGAGGTCTGTCCAAACTCATTTCAAGTTGGACTCTTATAGCCAGAGGGAACATTCTTCCCCTCAGATTGAACCCATGTCCCTCCTCACTCCTCATAATTAAATAATAATCCCATTGAGTTGAAATCAAGTTGTGCCATATGTTAATGGTGAATGGTCAGTATCTAAGCTCCTCCTATCCACTCCATGCATGTGTGCAGCTGCCGATGTAGGTGAGGGTGTTAAACTTCCTGTTCCCCTTAGCGTCCTATAGTTTGTACCTTTCTTCCCCCATCCATATAGATGATGAGCACGGGCTCTTTAAGTTTTTGTGCGTATTCCATTTGCCGTCTCCGTAAGTCTAGTCCAGACTCAAGGGTCTGCTTGTAGTAGCTTCCACCATAGTTGAATAACTTTTGAGGGATGTAGCCTGATGAATAAAGACAGTGAGAGATGAGACGAGTGCGAGAGTCACCACTGTAACCTGGTCCTCTGGGATGTGACACATTGGATTTATCTCAAGGGGGCTGGAATACCAAGGGTGGAAGTTATGTTACAGCTGTATAAAGCTCTGGTCAGACCCCAGCTGCAGTACTGTGTTCAGTTCTGGGCCCGCCCTCAGGAAGGATATATTGGCCTTGGAGGGGGTGCAGCGCAAATTCACCAGAATGGTACCGGGGCTAAAGGGGTTGAATTATGAGAACAGGTTGCATAGACTAGGCTTGTATCCACTTGAATATAGAAGATTAAAGGTTGATTTAGTTGAAGTGTTTAAGATGATTAAAGGATATGATGGGGGGGGGGGGGGAAGGGCGGTAGTGGAGGTCGCAGCGGCCAGAAAACCTGAAATGCATGGGTTTTACGAAGGTGCTGCCTAATTAAATGGCAGGACCTCATTCAGCCGGACGAATTGAGAGTTGGTTGGCTAGCAGGCCACAGCTGGGGAGTGGAAAGGAATGGAGGGTTGGGAGAGATCCTGGAGGCCGGACAGGACATCACGGAGGGTCGGAGAAAAGATCGCAGGTGGTCCAATCGCAGGGATATGGAGGTGAGGGAGCGGTGGTATTTCACAGTGGTGGGAGTGGGGGAAGATCGTAGGGGTGTCTGATCGCGGGGGGATTGGTGGATCACTGGGGTGGGAATTCCGTCTACGGAGTGAGGGAGGATGTCGGTTGATCACAGTGGGTGGGGGGGAGGGGTACCGATCGCGCTAGGTATCTGATCGCGGGGGGTGTGGGAGGTAGATCACGGGGTGGGGTCCATTCACGGGGGATTCGGTCATGGCGGGAAGCAGGTTTGCTTGAGGTTCCGGGGGAAAGCACTCCTGTTCCTCCTGACCTACTTGCAGTGAGGGAAAAGCACTCACCTGTTGGATCTGGCCTTTCTTGCCTCCCTCCAGCTGCCGGGTATGCCGAGCCCTGGAAAACTCAGTCCACAGCTGTTAAATTTAAAACTGGTTCATTTTGAGGCACGGAGTCTCATTAAAATGTTTAAATGACTAACCGCCTAAGGACTGCAGGTTAGTCGCTCGTCCCCTAACTAGTCTCCGTTAGAACCTAGGGTTGGGGTTGGGTGTCATACTTTAAAAATTTTAACTTCTCCTGTCCCTCTCCTGCCCACCTGGAGACGTTAAAATGATCCCCCTGGAGTCGAGTTTTGTTTTGTTTTGAAGCCCGCCCATAACTTGTAAAAGTGAAGGAAGGAAGTGTTAGTGGCGATTGTTGTCATTGCTCAGTAACTGAAAGGCAAAGCACAAGCTGTCTGGGACTGTCGGGAAGCATAACTGTCCAGGGTGCAACATATTCGAGTCCTACCGCTGATACTGATCTGTGGAACATTACAGGGCTTTGGATTGCCGCTTCCAAGGTAAAATCCTTGGTCTCAATTAATTTGCGGAAAAGAAGTCCCTTAGCATCTCCTCCTTGCAGGCGTCTGTGAACTTACAGAGGCTGGCCAAACGGCGGAGGTCTGCTACGAAGTCCGGTATGCTCTGTCCTTCACGATGTCGGTGAGTGTAGAATCTGTGTCGGGCCATATGTATGCTACTCGCCGGTTTGAGGTGCTCCCCGATCAATTTGCTAATTTCTTCAAATGTTTTGTCTGCCGGCTTTTCGGGTGCTAGTAAGTCCTTCATGAGCGCGTATGTCTTTGGTCCGCAGCTGGTCAAAAGATGAGCACTTCGCTTGTCGGCCGCTGCATCCCCCAGCCATTCTTTCCTAATGAAGCTTTGCTGAAGCCTCTCGACAAAATCATCCCAGTCTTCCCCAACACAGTACCGTTCCTCTGTGCTACCGGTGGCCATTCTCGTGGGCCGTGAATTCCCGTTTCTCGTCGCCAATGTAAAGTCCTTACTCTACAGCATGAAACCACACGAGGCACATTCTGGGGACAAAGTCACTCTGTGACCTTAACTCTTTATTCACAGGACTCCAAATATGTTGACCCTGCGTGGGACCTCCCTTTTTATACCTGTGTGATCAGGTAAGGAGTGTCTCCCACAAGTTCACCCCTAGTGGTCAAGGTGTGCATCTAGGTTGAGAGTATACAGTAATACAGTGGTGTTACTTGTGGTTACATACATGACAGATTGGGTTTTGGATCTGTACCCTGCCACATGTGACTCACCGGTGTAGCCAGGAACAAGTTTCTGTGGGTGGACCTGGTCCGACACATCAGGGAGACAATATTCCTCATATTCCAGAAAATTGTCATCTGGAGGCTCGGTTGTTGGCAACAGGATCGATTGGTCAGCTCTCACAATTTTAGGATCCTTCAGGATATCATGGGTAGTCTTCCCGTAAGTCTTGCCAGTACGGAATGGGAATGTCTGGGTGTACCCTCCATATCTGTACCAAAGACAAAAGCAAACATAATTTCAGAATGACCACTGACAACAGCGCCTTTCATGACGTCAGGACGTCCCAAAGTTCTTTACTGCCAATGAAGTACCTTTGAAGTGTAATTGATGCTGTAATGTAGGAAATGTGGCAGCCAATTTGTGCACAGCAAGCTCCCACAAACAACAATGTGATGATGGCTAGATAATCTGTTTTAGCGATTGAGGGATAAATATCGGTCATGACACTGGCAGGAGAACTCCGCTGCTCTTCTTCAAATAGTGCCATGGGATCGTTTTTGTCCACCTGGGATGGCAGACGGGGCCTTGGCTTAATGTCTCATCCGAAAGATGGCACCTCCGACAGTGCAGCACTCTCTCAGTACTGCACAGGAGTGTCAGCCTAGATTTTTGTGCTTGATTCTCTCTCGAGTTGTTAATAGATATAGGGCCTGAGTTTGGTTGACTTAAACTCGGCGGTCTTCATGTTTTCTGGGCGCTCTTCCCTCCGAGCGAGTTTGGTCAGGTCCTCATGCCGGCGGGGAGAGAAGACCGCTGGGGTATGTCCGCTGGTGACAAAAGTCCTCCCGCCCACTCACTCCCCAGATTGGTCCGGGCAGTCCTCCGCTCCAGCAACAGAAGAGACCGCCACGTGGAGGCAGGTCTTACCTGAATGGTAAGTATAAAGACCTGCAAGAAAAGCTTAGTGCACTTCCTTTTTTCATTTCTTTTGCAGGGATTTTGGTCAATGGGGTCCTCTGAAGAATTTCTAGTAGTTTTTATTTTTGCCGTTCCCCCCTGCCTGGGCCTGGCTCTATCCTCGGCGTTAGTTTGCCGAGGATTGCATTTGCCACCCAGCATGTGACCTAGCGCCCGCTGCCACCCAGAATCGGCATGTAAGGCCCATTTTTCCACCGGGAGGTTTTTTCTACATTTTTTCACCAAACGTCCACCCAAAGTACCATCATGATCTTAGCAATCTTTTCGACGGTACTTGGTCGGACCTTAGATTTCACCAAACTCGGGCTCATACTCACTGATTGGTACACACTGGCCTCCAAAGATTGACGCCCTGGCCTAGAAATTTGGTAGCCCCTGAAATTTAGCGCGGAGATCTCGAGGCGCCATGTACCCGCGCCTGTTTGGAGCACTGCAGGCAGCATGTGAAATTTGTGCTGCTTGCTACTTTGCATGATTGCAGCGTTCAATTGAGTGCTGAACTCACTGCTGAGTGGCTGAACGCTCAGCAAGGGGCCTAAGTTTGTGCGAGGCTAGCTCCAATTAAAGCTAGCCTGGACAACTTAAAGGCAGACTGCACCTCTTAAAGGGAAGGTGCCTTCTGCCTGCAACAAGTGGTGGAAGTGCTTGTGGGGGCTACTGTCTGAAAAAGAAGAGTGCAACAGGCCAAAGAAAGGGCTCAAAGATTCTCCAGTGCAGCACTGGAGGCATTGGTCCAGGAGGTCAACTCCAGGAGAGAGGTCCTCTTCACACAGGTGGCCAGGAGGCCCTCCAAACAACAGACACGATTGCAGTGGGAACAGATAGCCCATTGCCAGCAGTATAGCTGTGAGTACCTAGACTCAGTGCAGGAAGAAGTTTAATGACCTCACACGCATGGTCAAGGTCAGTGGATTCATCTTCAAATGCCTTATCCCAGCATCTGCACCCCAGGCCTCACACACTGTTCAATACAACAGATTCCCACCACTCACCTACTAACAGTTTCTATCAAATACAACTCATACCTCACAGCTTCACCTCACCCGCACACACTTACCACTGCTGCAAGCCTCACATCCACATCTCACAGATTGAACACACTGTCAGCTATTCAACCATGTCAACTACATCACCTAAACACATTACACCACACTCGCTGACTCACTTCCCTTTCACTTGCAGGAAAATGTGGTGCTTAACAGACCTTAACCGTCGGGGATCAGGCTCATGTGCATTAGCTCACTCCCTTGGAGGAGACAGTGCTGGCCATTCTTGGCAGGGGCATGACTGAACCCATGGCCAGTGGTGGGGCTGAAGGAATGCAAGATGCCGGTATTCTCATACGCCATCCTCCTTCCCACTTCCCCGTCAATCTCTTTTGATTTAGAATCTGCACATGGTGTAAGCATGCAGCTCTTGCTTCCACCCTTCTATTACCACAACTCTACCCTTGTGCCTTTCGCATTTCAGACACCCAAGAAATGCAACCTGCCAACCCAGTGGTCGAAGAACAAGAGCCTTCACACTCCCAGCCACCAGCTCAGGTACCGAAATCCCACGTACTTTAGAGGATAGGTTACATGCGGGATCTGCATGTGGTGAAACACCGGGCATGAGCAACCTGCAGCCAGGGCAGGGGGAAAGGGTAGCTCAGGTGCCAACTCCCTGGAGAGCGAAGTCGCACACGAGTTCTGCTGCGTAGGACTCTGATGAAGACTTCAATGGTGCGGCCTACAGAAGAATGCTGATGGGTATGCACAATGAAATGCTTGATGCATTGGCAGCCCTGCTAGAAAGCTTGAATGCAATATCAAGGAGCATAGAGGAGTCC
This sequence comes from Pristiophorus japonicus, assembly GCF_044704955.1. Taxonomy (NCBI): domain Eukaryota; kingdom Metazoa; phylum Chordata; class Chondrichthyes; family Pristiophoridae; genus Pristiophorus; species Pristiophorus japonicus. Next base: position 68,837,521 of record NC_091996.1, read on the forward strand.
AGCTCCAACCTCGCAAAGGGCTTTGGGTGGAACTTGGAGCCCATCCTTTCCAGTGTGAAAGGGATGGGCAGATCAATTAACACACTTGTGGACCTTACGCTGATGCCGTGTCTGATGGCTGAAGTCTCAGCTTCCATTGCAGCACAAGCCCAAGACACTCAACATCTGAGTGCTGCAATGGAAGCTCAGCCTGAAGTCATCCAAGCACAGACTGCTGCCTTCATGGCTGGGTTTACTAATGTGGAAAGGGTGTCACAGCAGTCCAGCAGATTAATAGGATAGCTGAGGTGCTGCCACTGGGGTGTAGCAAAGGATAAAAGAAAAACTTCACGATCACCGGATGTCTCAAAGCGCTTTACAGTCAGTGAAGTACTTTTGAAGTGTAGTCACTGTTGTAATGTAGGAAACGCGGGCAGCCAATTTGCACACAGCAAGCTCCCACAAACAGCAATGTAAAAATGACCGGATAATCTGTTGTCTTGTTTTGTTGATTGAGGGATAAATATTGGTCAGAACACCGGGGATAACTCCCCTGTTCTTTGAAATAGTGCCATGGGATCTTTTACGTCCACCTGAGAGCAGACGGCACCTCCAACAGTCAGCCTAGATTTTTTTGTGGTGGGAGGCATTTGTCCTCCCACCATTGCCACTCTGCCAGTGCCCTTGCTGTTGTCTGTCAACCAGCCACCCTTGCCAAGGTGGTGCAGTCTAAAGCCGGGCCCCCGAGGCCTAGAACTGCTTGAGGTCATCCTACAAGGCGATTTGCAGTCTCCCTAACTGAAAGTCAGCAGCCTTCCACCAGCCAAGCTGCAGCCACCGCGGGTAGCACTGCGTAGGAGCACTAGGATAGGCAAAGACACTCGCAAGATAATCACTAACAGAATGCACAAGGGTGGTGAGTTAAATTTTTGGTATCATATTGAATAGATATATGGATAAAGTTTGATTGGAAAGTTTGCTTTGTGGTGACTTTTATTTCAGCACTAGCAGAGACCTGCAAAACATTTGTAGTCAAATTAGTATCTTTATTGCAACAATACTTGTTTAGACTATCATCTTCTATAGAATCAACATTGATGTCCTCCCTCCCTCTCTCCCTCCCCTCTCTCTCTCCCTCCCTCTCTCCCTCCCTCTCTCTCTTACTCTCCTTCCTTCTCTCCCCCTTCCTCTCTTCCCCCCATCATCTCCCTCCCTCCCTCTCCCTCCATCTTTCTCTCTCTCACTGTTCTTCCTTCTCCCACCCTCCCTCTCCCTCACACCCTCTCCATCCCTCCCTCTTCCTCCCACCCTCTTCCTCCCTCTCTCTCCCTACCTCCCACCTTCTCCCTTCCTCCCTCCCTACCTCACTCCCGCTCCCTCTCACCCTCTCCATCCCTACCATCCTCTCCCTCCCTCTCCCCTTCCTCCCTCTCTCTCCCTCCTACCCTCTCTTTTCCCCTCCCTCTCTCGTTCTCCTTCCATCTCTCCCCTCTAGCCCTCTCTCTCCTCCCCCTCTCCCTCTCATCCTCTCCCTTTTCATCCCTCCCTCCCTCACACCCTCCCTCTCCCTTCCACCCTCTCACACCCTCTCCCTCCCTCTCTCCCACTCTCTCCCTCCCAACATCACCCTCTCTCTCTCCCCTTCCTCCCTCTCTCTCCTCCCTCCCCCTCCCTACCTCTCTCCCCATCCCTTCCCTCCTCTCCCTCTCTCCCATCCCTCCCTCTCGCCCCATCCCTCCCTCTCGCCCCATCCCTCCCTCTCTCTCCCCTTTCCTCCCACTCTCCCCTGCCTACCTCTCTTCCCCTTCCTCTCTCTTTCTCTTTCTCCCATCCGCCGCTCCCATCACGCGCTCCTCTTGGCTCCGCAGTACCACCTGGGAGGCCCTGTCACCGCCGCATCCACTGCCACCTCCTCATTGGAGCAGACCCAGCGTCCCACCATCGCTCCCCTCCCTGATTGGTTGTGAGGCCAGGCCGGCCCTGATTGCCCATTGGTCAGTGCAACTGTCACCACGTGCTCCCAGCCCCTGGCCTCGCCCGCGCTCCTAGACAGACAAAAACTGACTTATTATTATAGATTGTGGCCAAGATGACTGTGATGGCCAGTAACAGAGGGAAGGTAAGGTGCGGGACTAATGTTGAATATGGGAGTGGGGTTGCGGTCACTTGTACCACATGATTCGATCCTTGCTATCCCAGCAAGAAAAGGGCTGTCTGGGTTCCAACCTCCCATCTGTTTCCACCCCCTCATCTTCCTCTTTCTCCTGCTGCTGAGCTGGTGGCCATATCCCTGGTGGCAAAGGCTGTGCCATCATGATGGCCAAGCTGAGGAGAATACAGCAGACCATGATAAATTGAGACACATGAATAGATATATCCACTGAATGATACACACTGCCCCTAATAGATATACACACTAAATGGTACAAAAATAAATTAAAAACTTGCATTTATATAGTGCCTGTCATGACCACAGGACCTCTCAAAGCACTTTACAGCCAATGAAGGACTTTTGAAGTGTAGTCCCTGTTATAATGTAGGAAACGGGACAGCCAATTTGTGCGCAGCAAGCTCCCACAAACAGCAATGTGATAATGACCAGATAATCTCTTTTAGTGATATTGATTGAGAGATAAACATTGGCCAGGACAGCGGGGAGAATTCCCCTGCTCCTTTTTGAAATAGTGCCATGGCATCTTTTATGTTCACCTAAGAGGACAGACGAGGCCTCAGTTTAAGGTCTCATTGAAAGACGGCAGCTCCAACAGTGCAGAATTCCATCAGCACTGCACTGGAGTGTCAGCCTAGATTTTTGTGCTCAAATGTCTGGAGAGTTGCTAATAGATATATGTCATGTATCTTACATTATTATATATAACTGTATCCTAACATGCTATACATGACTGTAACAAGATATGACCTGTAAACACCAGCATACCTTACCACCAGGGGTGCACTTGCAAGAGACAGGTATATAATGACAGGTCTCAGGCAAGTGCAGCATTCCAGAGCTGTGAAATAAAGGTGCAGGTCCAGAGTGACCTTGACTTCACTACATGTCTCATGTGAATCTGTACTGAGGGGACAGGACTTTACAGTGGTGACGAGTTACGGGATTATAGAATCCACAGAATGGTGAACAACGGATCAGATGAAAAGTATAATGCGGGAGACAATTGGGAGGACTTTATAGAAAGGCTCCAGCAAAGCTTTGTAACCAAAGACTGGTTAGGCGACGATAAGGCAGACAAGAGAAGAGCCCATCTCTTGACCAGCTGTGGCTCAAAAACATACGCTTGAATGAAGGATCTGTTGGCACCCGAGAAACCAGCAAGCAAATCGTTTGAAGAATTGAGCACACTGGTAAGAGACCACCTGAAGCCAGCGAGCAGCCTACACATGGCCAGACACAGGTTCTACAACTACAGACGCTGTGTGGGCCAGAGCATACCCGACTTCGTGGCGGAACTTCGGAGGTTGGCTAGTTTATGTGAGTTCTCCGATGAACTGAGAAGAGAAATGCTGAGAGACTTTTTCATTGAAGGAATAGGCCATGCAGGCATATTCCGAAAGCTCACAGAGACCAAGAACCTGACCTTAGAGGCAGCAGCACTGGTTGCACAGACATTCTTGGTAGGGGAAGAAGAAACAAGGTTGATTTACAATGCAGGTACGACAACTAACGAAATATCAGAACAAGAAGTTCACAGCACTAAACAAGCTGCTACCCCCACACACAGACAAAACAGGGAGAACAGGCTCTCGACAGCAGGCAGAAGCCATCAAGGGCCACAGGAACGGCCGTTCACACCTCATCAACCCACAATGCAAGCAATCAACTACAAACTGAGAGAAGCTCAAGAGAGATCAGCCAGACGCAGCTCATTTTTTGGGAACACTTTGAACAATGGAATAGGTCTGTGCCGGTGGTGTGGGGGTGGGCACTCGTCAAAGGGATGTCGATTTCAGCAGGCTGTTTGCAGAAATTGTGAATATACAGGGCATTTGGCCCGCATGTGCAAAAAAACAGCAGCTCGGCTGGTATACGAATCGGATGGGTCAGAAAGCGGACGAGAAGATGGTGGGGACAGTACCCGGGACACCGATGTCAACACGATCAATGACTGATGCTCCTACAACAGGACGCCTCCTATAATGATGTGGGTCCTACTCAATGGGATATCTGTCAACATGGAGCTGGATACGGGAGCGAGTCAATCTCTCATGGGCGCTCAACAATTTGAACAACTGTGGCCGCATAAAAGAGACAGACCAAAACTCACAAGGGTCGACACCAAACTAAGGACCTGTACCAAAGAAATCATACCAGTCCTCGGCAGCGCCATGCTCTCTGTCACACACAAAGGGACAGTGAACCGACTTCCCCTGTGGATTGTCCCCGGAGACCCCCCAGCACTGCTGGGGAGAAGCTGGCTGGCAAAACTAAACTGGAAATGGGATGATGTCCATGCCATGTCATTAGAGGAATGGACCTCCTGCTCAACAGATTTGAACATCTCTTTCAGCCAGGTGTGGGCACTTTCAAAGGGGCCAAAGTCAAAATCTACAACACACAGGATGCTGGACCAGTCCATCACAAGGCCAGAGCTGTACCCTATGTGATGAGGGAAAAGATTGAACACGAACTGGACAGGCTTCTGCGGGAAGGCATATATCACCTGTGGAATTTAGCGACTGGGCAAGTCCCATCGTCCCAGTTATGAAGCCTGATGGATCTGTACGAATCTGTGGGGCTACAAATCTACCATAAACAGAGTTTCCCTACAGGACCAGTACCCGCTGCCCAGAGCGGAGGACTTATTTGCCACATTGGCTGGAGGTAAACACAAGAATTGACCGAGGAATCCAAGCTACTCACCACCATCAACACACATCGAGGCCTTTTCATGTACAATCGATGCCCATTCGGCATCAGGTCAGTAGCTGCCATATTCCAGCGCAACATGAAGAGTCTGCTCAAGTCCATCCCGGGGACGGTTGTATTTCAAGATGACATACTTATCACGGGCAGGGACACCGATTCCCATCTCCATAATTTGGAGGAAGTACTAAAGCGGTTGGATCGGGTAGGCCTATGAGTCAAGAAATCCAAGTGCCTGTTTCTCGCACCCGAGGTTGAATTTTTGGGCAGAAGGATTGCCACTGATGGAATCTGCCCAACAGAGTCCAAAACAGAAGCAATTCGCCTGGCACCCAGGCCCTGGAATATCTCAGAACTGCGCGCCTTTCTCAGGCTACTCAATTACTTTGGGAACTTTATGCAGAACTTAAGCACGCTGCTGGAGCCTCTCCACGTGCTACTCAGGAAGGGGTGCGATTGGTTTTGGGGGACACCCAAGAACGCACCTTCAATAAGGCACGCAACCTTCTGTGTTCCAACAGTGTTTTGACTTTCTTTGATCCAGGTAAAAAGCTAGTTCTCACATGCGATGCGTCAGCGTATGGGGTCGGGTGCGTTTTGCAACATGTCAATAGTGCGGGCAAATTACAACCCATAGCTTATGCCTCCAGGTCACTTTCGCGGGCGGAGCGGAATGGTAGAGAAGAAGGCGCTCGCGTGCCTGTACGGGGTCAAAAAGATGCACCAATACCTTTTCGGGGCCAAGTTCGCGTTAGAAACTGACCACAAACCCCTCACGTCCCTCCTATCCGAGAGCAAGGCAATAAATGCCAACGCCTCGGCGCGAATTCAACGGTGAGCACTCATGCTGGCGTCCTACGACAAAGCATAAGGCACAAACCAGGCACAGACAACTGTGCCGACGCGCCCAGCAGGCTACCCCTGGCGACCACGGAAGGGTCTGATGAACAGGACTGTGAGATAGTCATGGCAATCAATGCCTTTGAGTCCACAGGTTCACCCATGACGGCTTGCCAAATCAGAGCCTGGACAGCCAGCGACCCCACGTTATCCTTAGTAAAAAGATGTGTCCTAACCGGTAACTGGGCAGAGGCTCGCGATGCCTGCCCCGAGGAATTAAAACCCTTTCACAGGCGCATGCATGAGCGATCACTACAAGCAGACTGCCTGATGTGGGGCAGCCGAGTAGTCATGCCTCTGCGAGCACCCGGGGATCGTTCTCATGAAGGGCATAGCCAGATCCCATGTCTGGTGGCTTGGTATTGACGCGGACTTGGAGCTCTGCGTCCGAAGGTGCACCATTTGTGCCCAACTCAGCAATGCCACCAGGGAGGCTCCACTGAGCCCCTGGCCCTGGCCTACCAAACCGTGGTCGCGGGTGCACGTAGACTATGCGGGCCCAATCATGGGCAAAATGTTCCTCGTAGTTGTAGATGCATTTTCAAAGTGGATCGAATGCACCATTTTAAACTCGAGCACAACCTCCACCACTGTGGAGAGCCTCGCAACCATGTTTGCAACGCGTGGAATCCCTGACATATTGGTCAGTGACAATGGTCCGTGCTTCACCAGCGCAGAATTCCAAGACTTTATAATTGACCACGGCATAAATCACGTCAAGACAGCACCGTTCAAGCCGGCCTCCAACGGCCAGACGGAGAGAGCAGTGCAAATCATTAAACAAGGCATGCTTCTCTTCCTAATGTTTCCAAGCTGAAGTAGGAGACAACTGAAAACAAACCACCTGATAACATATGTCCCAGCACTGAGGCATCGAGACAGAGAGGCAGAGTATCCATCATCCAGCACTGACACCCCTCTTTTCAATGTGTGCTGTCTCGCACACACTCATTCTAAGACCGTTTCAACCTTAAAGAACTGCAGCCAGTATCAGCAGCCAGTAACGCTCCATCTCTATTAATTTATCAGTGCAGAGCTCATTATGCCCAAATCTAGTTCACCTTTAAAGTAGAATAACATCCCAATGCAATCCACAGAAACTTCACCAAAGCAAAATGGAGAGCTAGACAAAGATGGAGATATTAGGAGTGACTAGAAGCTTGGTCAAAGAAGTGGAGAGAGAGAGGTGGAGAGGCGGAAATGTTGAGGGAAGGAATTTCAGAACTTAGGGCCTAGATGGCTGAAGGCACAGCCGCCAATGGTGGAGTGAAGCGAAAGGTAGTTTGCACAAGAGGCCAGAGTCAAAGGAACACAGAGCACTTGGGAGTGTGGAGTTGGATTGGAGGCGGTTACTGAGATAGGAAAGGGCAAGGCCATGAATAAATTTAAACACAAGTATGGGAATTTTAAATTTGAGGCGTCAGATGAGGGAGCCAATGTAGGTCAGCTAGGGACTAAACTGTTGGGGGACAGCATGCAAGCAGGATAGGATACGAGTAGCAGATTTTTGGATAAGCTGAAATTTATGGAGCATTCAAGGTGGGAGGACAGTGGGGGATTTCAACTACCCTAATATTAACTGGGAAAAAAGCAGTGTGAATAGTACAGAGGGTGCGGAATTCCTAAAATGCATTCAGGAGAACTTTTTTAGCCAGTATGTAACAAGTCCAACAAGGGAGGGGGCGGTTCTGGACTTGGTTTTGGGGAATGAAGAGGGGCAGGTGGAAGGGGTATCAGTAGGAGAGCATTTTGGTGCTAGTGATCATAATTCAGTTAGATTTAGGATAGTTATGGAAAAGGTCAAAGGTGGACCAGGAATAAAAGTTCTCAATTGGGTTAAACCAATTTTGCTGAGCTGAGATGGGATTTAGCCAAAGTAGACTGGAAATGGTTACTTGATGGTAAATCAGGGTACAGAGCAAATATATTCCCTTAAAAAAAGGGTGGGTCTAACAAATCTAGAGCCCCTTGGATGTCAAGGGACATACTGCAGAAGTGCAGGGGTGCAATTAAAAAAGGTATCAGGAAAGCAACGAGAGAGCATGAAAGAATGTTGGCAAGTAAAATCAGGAAAAACCCAAGGGTGTTTTATAAATACATTAAGAGCAAGAAGATAAATAGAGAAAGAGCGGGGGCTATTAGAGACCATCAAGGAAACCTGATGTATGGAGGCAGAAGATGTGGGTATGATTCTTAACGAATACTTTGCATCTGTTTTCACAAAAGAGAGGGGCGATGCAGACTTTGCAATCAGGGAGGAGGAGTGTGAACTATTAGACGAGATGAACATAGTGAGAGAGGAAGTATTAAGGGACTTAGCATCTTTGAAAGTGGATAAATCCCCAGGCCCGACTGAAATGTATCCCAGGCTATTAAGAGAAGCAAAAGAGGATATAGCAAAGGCTCTGACCATCATTTTACAGTCCTCTCTGGCTACAGGCTGGTGCTAATGTTGTACCTTTGTTTAAAAAGGGAGAAAGGGATAGATCGACTAATTACAGGCCAGTCAGCCTAACCTCAGTGGTGGGAAAATTATTGGAAAAAATCCTGAGGGATAGAATAAATTTTCATTTGGAAAGAGATGGATTAATCAAGGACAATCAGCATGGATTTGTTAAGGGAAGGTTGCGTCTGACTAACTTGATTGAATTTTTTGAGGAGGTAATCTGGACGGTTGATGAGGGCAGTGTGTATGATGTAGTGTATATGGATTTTAGCAAAGCTTTTGTTAGGGTCCCACTGGACACGAAAGTAAAAGCCCATGGAATCCAGGGCAAAGTGACAAGTTGGATGCAAAAGTGGCTCAGTTAGGAAGCCAAGGGTAATGGTTGATGGGTGTTTTGGGGACTGGGAGGCTGTATCTAGTGGGGTTCCGCAGGGCTCGGTGCTGGGTCCCTTGCTTTTTGGGTATATATCAATGACTTGAATGTTGGGGGTATGATTAAGAAGTTTGCAGATGACACTAAAATAGCCTGTGTGATTAATGATGAACAAGAAAGCTGCGGACTGCAGGAAGTTATCAATATACTGGTCAGGTGGGCAGAACAGTGGCAAATGGAATTCAATCCAGATAAGTGTGAAGTAATGCAGTTGAGGAGGTCTAACAAGGCAAGGGAATACACGTTAAATGGTACGACATTGAAAAGTTTAGAGGAACAAAGGGACCTTGGAGTGCAGGTCCATAGATCCCTGAAGATAGCAGGACAGGTAGATAAGATGGTTCAGAAGGCATATGGAATACTTGCCTTTATTAGTCGAGGCATGGAATACAAGAGCAAGGAGGTATGCTTGAACTGTATAAAACACTGGTTAGGCTGCAGCTGGCGTACTGTGTGCAGTTCTGGTCACCACATTACAGGAAAGATGTGATTGCACTGAAAAGGGTGCAGAGGAGATTGACAAAAATGTTGCCTGGACTGGAGAATTTTGCCAAGAGGAAAGATTGGAGATGCTAGGTCTGTTTTCTTTGTAACACAGGAGGTTGAGGGGAGACCTTATTGAGATGTATAAAATTAAGAGGAGCCTGGATAGAGTGGATAGGAAGAATCTGTTTCCCTTGGCAGAGAGGTCAACAACCAGGTGCCATAGATTTAAAGTAATTGGGGGGATGTTTAGAGGAGATATGAAGGGAAATGTCCTCACCCAGAGGGTGGTAGGGGTCTGGAACTCACTGCCTGAAAGGGTGGTAGAGGCAGAAACCCTCGCCACATTAAAAAAAATACTTGGATGTGCACTTGAAGTGCCGTAACCTACAGGGCTACGGACCAAGAGCTGGAAAGTGGGATTAGGCTGGATAGCTCTTGGTCGGCCGGCACGGACACGATGGGTCGAAATGGCCTCCTTCCATGCTGTAAATTTCTATGATTCTATGACAGCAGAGCATTGAAATAGTCGAGTCTGCAGGTGACAACGGCACTGATAAGAGTTTCAGCAATAAGATGGTATGAGGCAGGGGCGGAGACGAGCGATGTTACTGAGGTGATAGAGAGGATTTGGAGTGGAATACAGGCTAAAGACTGATGAGTGGTGGTTCCCAACAGGTCCTTGATGCAGTAATGGAAAATGGCAAAATACTGTGGATGTTGGAAATCTGAAATATAAACAGAAAATGCTGGAAATACTCAGCAGGTCAGGCAGCCTTAATGCAGTAATTCATGTTAAAGGAGTAACTATACAGTTTATTGTTTTATACGCCGTAGAAGTGCTTCTATTGACAGTTTGAGTGCGTCACTTACCCAGGTATATAATGTGGTTCTGGGGTGAAGAGATTGTCTTTCTTAGTAGTCATCATCTTGATGCAGGTCTGTTGCTAATTGTTGGATGTTTAGGAGCCTCAGGGCACAACACCTTTCTTACTGTCAGTGTCAAGCAGTTACTAAGCAACCAGCTTACAGTGCCCATGACATCAGCATTGGCACCACTGCCAGTCAGCAGTCCTCAACTTGCTGCTTATTGCTGAGGTGATCTTTGGGAATAAAGGCACTGTCCTTTCAGCAAACATGATGGGCTCATCAATCCCGTTCCGGTCGCACTGGCCAAAAGTAAGTGTAGATAGCAACGGCCATTTCTTAAATGTAACAGGGCCAAATGTAGGGAAGTATGATGCGGGCAATTCGACATACCGCAAACCCGCCTATCGTGGGAGAACCCCCCTCCACCCACCTCGGCGCAGCTGTTTCAAAGAGAAATATTTCCCTCATGGCAGCCAACAATTTCAAACACTTCTCGCTCAATACCAAGCAAGGACCATGGTGCAACCTGGACTGGAATGTGTGGGAGTACACATCCCTACCCCAGCGGAGCAGCAGGCTCTGGCTCAAGCTTTGCAAGCCCCTCAAGGAACTGGGATACGACCTTCGTTAGCTGGTCAAGCCATAACAGCTGATCAGTCCCAGCGAGCTCAGCTGGACAGCCAAGGAGGCCAGACAGACATGGGCAGTCAAAGAACATTAGTGTCACAGGCCCCTGACAGCCAGGCGACATCAGCGCTTCGGAGCCCTGACAATTCTGAGACAGGTCAAATGAGATATTGCCTGGAGAGCCAAGGAACTGGAAGACTTTTTCAGGGAGGGATGCTGATTGAATCAGTCTGCCCAGAGCCCCTGCCACAAGGATTTCAGCCACGATGCCCGTGCGAGGTGACAACCCGAGCTTATTGTCCATGTAGGCCTAGAGCTTCAGTACAGGGCACACAAGACCAGCAGGGAATAGATTCATTGCTCACATCACACGCTCAACCACCAGAGAACTTGGAAACATCTCCTGAACCACCAGAAAACTTGGTAACAGCTCCCACTGAACCACCAGAGAACTTCAGAACATCTCCTGAACCATCAGAGAACTTGCAAACATCTCCCACTGAACCACCAGAGAAATTGGAAACATCTCCCACTGAAACACCAGAGAACTTGGAAACATCTCCTGAACCACCAGAGAACTTGGTAACAGCTCCCACTGAACCACTGGAGAACTTGAGAACATCTCCTGAACCATCAGAGAACTTGCAAACATCTCCCACTGAACCACCAGAGAACTTGGGAGAATCTCATGAACCACCAGAGAACTTGGTAACATCTCCTGAACCATCGGAGAACTTGGGAGCATCTCCTGGATCACCAGAGAACTTGGGAGCATCTCCTGAACCACAGGAGAACTTGGGAGCATCTCCTGAACCACTGGAGAACTTGGGAGCATCTCCTGGATCACCAGAGAACTTGGGAGCATCTCCTGAACCACAGGAGAACTTGGGAGCATCTCCTGAACCATCGGAGAACTTGGGAGCATCTCCTGAACCACCGGAGAACTTAGAAACATCTCTCATTGAAGCATAGAAGGATTGATACATCACCATCAGGTAATCATACACACAACTTGGAGGAAAAAGGACCCCTTTTAAAAATCAGGTGGTTATGGAGAACTCTGACTCACTTGTTTATTTGTTTATTTAGGTTGATGGTTTTAGTATTTTGTATGCATAGCCTGAGTTAATTATATACTGGGTGAATCATTGAGGAGTTCCTGCCCCGACCTGGCATCAGCACAAATCAAGGAGAGATGTGTCCAGCTACTTCACACTGTTGAGTTTAAAACACCTCCCATGCATTGTCTCTCAACACCCTAATAATATCACCTACACTCAATGACGGAAAGACATACTCAAATGTTCTTATAAATAAGTGCTAGTGGATAAATCTCCCTTCCTCCAGGAAAATGTCTACTTACCATTCCAGTCACTCCTGACAGTAAGGTCGATGCATGAAATGTTGGGTATGATACATACAAGAGACCATGCTTCTAAAGAACCGGTGTGAGAGCATCCCTGGGTGTTGGGCCCAGTTGGACCATTACCGAATGCAATTTTGAAACATGCAGTTGAATTGTTTTATGATATGATGAGGAAGCTACTCTGACATCATAAAGAGAGTGAAATGAATCAGCGAGGACACCAGATGTGCCCTGAGGGGTAAGTTATGTTCCACCAGTGTCAATTCCAGTAGAAATTGTGACTGCGTCACCTAATCATGTAATGCACATTCTAAAACAATATGTTGAGGAAGCAACTAGGGAGCAGGCTATTTTAGTTTTAGTATAGGACATGTCTGCTGCCAACAAAATGAAATAGTTCCAGTGTTTTTTTGCTTCTTTGCTAACAACAACAACAAAGTGCCTTTAACATAGTAAAACGTCCCAAGGCACTTCACAGGAGTGTTATAAGGCAAAACAAATAAATTTGACACCGAGCCACATAAGAAGAAATTATGGCAGATGACCAAAAGCTTGGCCGTGGTAGGTTTTAAGGAGCGTCTTAAAGGAGGAAAGAGAGGTAGTGAGGCGGAGTGGTTTAGGGAGGGACTTCCAGAGTTTAGGACCCAGGCAGCTGAAGGCACGGCCACCAATGGTTGAGCTGTTATAATCAGGGATGCTCAAGAGAGCAGGATTTAAGGAGCGCAGACATCTCGGGGGGGGGGGGGGGCTGTGTGAGGCTGAAAGAGATTACAGAGATAGGGAGGGGCGAGGCCATGGAGGGATTTGTAAACAAGGATGAGAATCTTGAAATCGAGATGTTGCTTAACCAGGAGCCAATGTAGGTCAGCGAGCACAGGGGTGATGGGTAAGCAGGATTTGGTACGAGTTAGGACACGGGCTGCTGAGTTTTGGATGACCTCAAGTTTACTTAGCGTAGAGTGTTGGAGTAGTCAAGTCTAGAGGTTACAAAGGCACGGATGAGGGTTTCAGCAGCGGCGGAAACGGGCAATGTTACGGAGGTAGATATAGGCAGTTCTAGTTATGCCGTGGATATGTGGCCAGAGATTGCTGCTGCTGAACTGAGCCACGTCAGGAAAATAAAATTAAAATTAAAAGTTGAATTTGTTTTTCTATCGGCTTATGAAATTAAACATTTAAAAAGAAATCCTAGTTAAATAAAAGTAAACAACTCAATATATATATTTTTTAAAAGCCACAGCTTTGTGGCTATTTCGGTGCCTCAGTGCATTTCTGAGGTAAGAGAGAGAGAGCTCGTCATCATCTCTGGGAATGACAGAGTCAATGATCGAGGCGGGTTCCTACGCTAGCAGAACTCAGCAAATGTCCATTTTTATTATTTTTCTTCTCCTTTCCCTTCACATGGCGCTTATTATTTTTCTTCTCCTTGATTTATATGCAGAATGCATCTACGCAGTATCCAGTTCTTTGGCAGCAGCTTCCAGCAGTCACTCTGTTTAGTATAATGTAATGAGACAGGGTTAATTAGTAATCTTATAATCCTAAAGGATTCTCTGGGGAAGAATGATCATAATATGATAGAGTTTCATATTAATTTGAGAGTGATGTGGTTCAGTTCGAAACTAGGGTGTTAAATTTAAATAATGCCAATATGGAGGTATGAGGGGTGAGTTGTCTAGGAAGACTGAGAAATTCGATTCAAAGGTATGATGGTAGATAAGCAATGGGAAACATTTAAAGAAATAATTCATAATTCTCAACAAATTCCCTTGAGGAATAAAAATTCCACTGGAAAAGTGGTAAATCCAGAGCTAACTAGAGAAGGTAAGGATAGTATTAAATTAAAGAAGAGGCTTTCAATGTTGCCAAAAAGAATAACATGCCTAAGGATTGGGAGGGTTTTTAAAAAATCAGCAAAGGTTGACCAAAAAATTGATTGAGGGAAAAAATAGAATTTGAGAATAAACTAGCAAGAAATATAAAAACAGATTGTAAGAGATTTTACAAACTCGTAATCAGGGAGAGATTAGCGAAAATAAACATTCCACAGAGGCAGAGACAGGAGAAATTATAAAGTGGAATAAGGAAATAGCAGAGACGTTAAACAAATATTTTATGTCTGTCTTCACAGTAGAAAACACAAAGAACATACCGGAAATTGTGGGGAACCAAGGGTCTATTGAGGGTGAGGAACTTAAAGTAATTAATATTAGTAAAGAAAAAATACTGGAGAAATTAATGGGACTAAAAGCCAACAAATCCCCTGGACCTGATGGCCCACATCCGAGGGTTCTAAATGAGATGGCTGCAGAGATATTGGATGCATTAGTTACGATCTTCCAAAATTCACTAGATTCTAGAATGGTCTTCGTGGTTTAAAAGGTAGCAAATGTAACCCGCTATTCAAGATAGGAGAGAGAAAGAATGCAGGGAACTACAGACCAGTTAGCCTGACATCTGTAGATCAGTAGTAGGAAAAATGCAAGAATCTATTCATCATCATCATAGACGGTTCCTCAAAATTGAGGAAGACTTGCTTCCACTCTAAAAGTGAGTTCTCAGGTGACTGTCCAGTCCAATACGGGAATTAAAGTCTTTGTCATAGGTGGGACAGACAGTGGTTGAAGGAAAGGGTGGGTGGGTAGTCTGGTTTGCCGCACACTCCTTCCGCTGTCTTCTTTTAGTTTCTGCATGCTCTCGGCGACGAGACTCGACGTGCTCAGCGCCTTCCTGGATGCTCTTCCTCCACTTAGGGTGGTCCTGGGCCAGGGATGACCAGGTGCTGGTGGGGATGTTGCACTTTATCAAGGAGGCTTTGAGGGTGTCCTTGAAACATTTCCTCTGCCCACCTGGGGCTCGCTTGCCGTGTAGGAGTTCCAAATAGTGCGCTTGCTTTGGGAGTCTCATGTCGGGCATGCGGACGATGTGGCCCGCCCAACGGAGCTGGTCGAGTGTGGTCAGTGCTTTGATGCTGAGGAAGTTGGCCTGATCGAGAACACTGACGTTGGTACGTCTATCCTCCCAATAGATTTGCAGGATCTTGTGGAGGGAGCGCTGGTGGTACTTCTCCAGCGCTTTGTGGTGTCTACTGCATATGGTCCACATCTCTGAGCCATATAAGGAGGGCGGGTATCACTACTGTCCTGTAGACCACAAGCTTGATGCCAGATTTGAGGTCCTGGTCTTCAAACACTCTCTTCCTCAGGCAACTGAAGGCTGTGCTGGCACATTGGAAGCGGTGTTGGACCTCGTCGTCGATGTCTGCCCTTGCTGATAGTAGGCTCCCAAGGTATGCAAAATGGTCCACATTGTCCAAGGATACACCGTGGATTATTAAGGACACAGGTAACAGGGCACATGAAAAAACACATTGGCCCAGAAATTCCTGTTTCTTCTTCCCGCGGGCGTTCGACTAAAAATAGGAGAAAAGATGCGTACCTACCTGAAGCTGCTGCAGCCACAAGGGATCCCGGTCCTGAGGCCTCTCCTGACTGTGCGTCGCAGCACGTGCACGTTGGGACGTTCGCAGGCCTGGAGCTGGAGTCACATGGCTCTGGGCAGCCAATCAGGTATCGTATATTCTCAATCATAGTAATAGGAGTTTCGTACGTCTGAAACTCCTGTTACTATGAATGAGAAACACCCCCAAATCACAAATAAAAGATAGAAAAAATGCACAACATATTTTTATTAGTTTAAATTAAAGTTATTAATGTATTTAAAAAATATATATTTTCCCGATTTTTAAAAAAGTTTTAAAATTATGCTTTAAAATAAACTTATCGTAGTGAAGAGGGTTTTTAACAATAAAATGTGTTTTTATAACTTTATTTTAAAATGTTTTTGTGTATTTTAAAACTCTTATGCCTGTAAAATAGGCGATGCGCCTGCTTTTATCAGGCACAAGAGCTTTGAGGACATTTGCTGGGCAAGATATGCGTAAATCCCGCAATCTTGCCCTTGCAAATGTCTTCGCTCCCGATATGCGCGAGATCTGTCAAGCCGGCAACTTGACAGATCAGAAAAGCCGGTTTTCAGCGCATGTGCATTGTGCGCAGAAAACCGGATTTTCCAATGCCTTCCCGGGTCTGCAGAAACTCGTACGGACCCGCAGAGGCAGTGATTTCTGTGCCAATATGATTAGGCAGAGTCAACACAGGGACAGGGAAAGCGAAATTGTGTTTGACAAATCTAATGGAGTTTTTTGAAGGTATAACTAGCAGGATAGATAAGAGGGAACCAGTGGATGTATGATATTTGGGTTTATGGAAGACATTCAATAAGATGCCACACGAAAGATTGTTACACAAGTTAAAGGCTCATGGGATTGGGGTGTAATATATTAGCCTGGATGGAGGATTGGTTAAAAGACAGAAAACGGTGAGTAGGGATAAAAGGGTCATTTTCAGGTTGACAGGCTGTTACTAGTGGGGCGCCGCAAGGATCAGTGCTTGGGCCTCAGCTATTTACAATCTATATTAATGACTTAGATGAGGGGATCGAGTGTAATATATTCAAGTTTGCTGAGGATACAAAGTTAGGTGGGGTGAGGAGGATGTAAAGAGGTTGCAAAGGTTAAGTAATTGGGCAAAAAGGTGGCGGATGGAATATAATATGCTCTTGAATCATAGAATTATAGAAATTTACAGCTTGGAAGGAGGCCCTTTCGGCCCATCGTGTCTGCACCGGTTGACTAAGAGCTATCCAGCCTAATCCCACTTTCCAGCTCTTGGTCCATAGCCCTGTAGGTTACGGCATTTTAAGTGCACATCCAAGTATTTTTTAAATGTGGTGAGGGTTCCTGCCTCTACTACCCTTTCAAGCAGTGAGTTCCACACCCCCACCACCCTCCGGCTGAAGAAATGTCCCCTCATATCTCCTCTAAACCTCTCCCCAATTACTTTAAATCTACGCCCCCTGGTTGTTGATCTCTCTGCCAAGGGAAACAGGTCCTTCCTATCTGTTACGTATGTAAACTTTACTAGTGTGTAAACTTGCCACCAGGGAGCGCACCTGTGGGAGACCCAAGGGTCACCTGCACATCCCGGGCAAGCAGGTATAAAAGGCAGTCAACCATGCTGCTTCCTCACTCTGGAGTTACAATAAAGAGACCAAGGTCACAACAGTTAGAGCTTACAGTATACAGTCTTGTGGAGTTATTCTGAACATAACAATTGGCGACGAGTAACAGATCATGAACTTTCATGCAGTTATGGCTACTGTTGGCATTCTTGAGAGATTTGTTGAGGGTGATGATTGGGAAGCCTTTGTTAAGCGTCTTGACCAATACTTCGTGGCCAACGAGCTGGATACGGAAGAGACCGCGATCAAGCGCAGGGCGATTCTCCTTACCGTTTGTGGGTCCACGATATATGGCCTCATCAAAAATCTGCTAGCACTGACGAAACCAATGGAGAAGACATACGCAGAGTTGTGCAAGCTGGTTCGGGAACACTTCAAGTCAAATGAGAGCATCTTAATGCCCAGGCATCGCTTTTACAAGCACCATCGTTCCGAGCTATGTTGCTGACCTAAGACTCATTGCGGGACTGTGCGTATTTGCTGGATTTTTGGGGGAAATGTTGCGGGACCTTTTCCTGCTTGGAATCGGTCACGAGGTCATTCTTCGCAAACTGCTGTCTGCCGAATCCCTAGATCTGAGCAAGGCCATCATGATAGCCCAGGCTTTTATGTCCACGAACGATAACACTAAAAAGATATCTTTGCAGCATCGAAGATCACCGGCAAGTACTGTGCATAAAATAATGCCTTCAACAGGCAGAACTGTACATGGCAGGGCCTACAAGCCTGCAGAGGCCAGACCTAGGATGACTCAGAGGCTGCTGTGGGGCGTGAATGCTATTATGTATGAAGAAAGAGTCTGACTGGATACTGTGAGCTCAAAGTAAAGTGTGACCTTAGTCTTTTATTGCAGGTCTCCAGAGTGCCTCTCCAACCTGTGAGGCCTCCTTAAGTACCTGTGCTCCCAAGGGATTATGGGATCCTTTGGGACTCCAGGGGGTGAGCCCTCTGGTAGCTGTACAGAGTAGATACAAGTTTACATATATAACAACACTCCCCCCCCCCCCCACCCAAAAGTCAACAGTGTAACTATTTACAAGGTGAGTCGATCTGGAGCCATTCTTGCCCTGGTTGATCGTCTCGGGGCAAATGCTGGTATTGATGAATCATCTGTTGGGCCCTCGCTGGGCTGCTGTACAGCTGGCCTTGCTGGGCTGCCTGGTGTGATGAGTCCTGCTGGGCTGCTGTGGATGATGGGTTCTGCTTCGTGGCCAACCGCGGTGTCGGTTGCCACTGGTGTGTATGTTGGGGGGGTCAAAGAATAGGGTCCAAGGTGGGTTGCTCAGGATAGTCCGTGAATCTGAGTTTGATTTGGTCCAAGTGTTTCCAGTGAATGAGTCCATTTGAAAGTTTGACCTGAAACACCCTGCTCCCCTCTTTGGCCATAACAGTGCTGGGAAGGGACTTGGGACCTTGTCCATAATTCAAAAGAAATGCAGGATCATTGATTTCAATCTCGCGTAACACATTTGCGCTATCATGATATTTACTTTGTTGAAGCCGCCTGCTCGCTACCTGTTCATGTAGATCAGGGTGAATAGAAACATAGAAACATAGAAAATAGGTGCAGGAGTAGGCCATTCGGCCCTTCTAGCCTGCACCGCCATTCAATGAGTTCATGGCTGAACATGCAACTTCAGTACCCCATTCCTGCTTTCTCACCATACCCCTTGATTCCCCTAGTAGTAAGGACTTCATCTAACTCCTTTTTGAATATATTTAGTGAATTGGCCTCAACAACTTTCTGTGGTAGAGAATTCCACAGGTTCACCACTCTCTGGGTGAAGAAATTCCTCCTCATCTCGGTCCTAAATGGCTTCCCCCTTATCCTTAGACTGTGTCCCCTGGTTCTGGACTTCCCCAACATTGGGAACATTCTTCCTGCATCTAACCTATCTAACCCCGTCAGAATTTTAAACGTTTCTATGAGGTCCCCTCTCATTCTGAACTCCAGTGAATACAAGCCCAGTTGATCCAGTCTTTCTTGATAGGTCAGTCCCGCCATCCCGGGAATCAGTCTGGTGAACCTTCGCTGCACTCCCTCAATAGCAAGAATGTCCTTCCTCAGGTTAGGAGACCAAAACTGTACACAATACTCCAGGTGTGGCCTCACCAAGGCCCTGTACAATTGTAGCAACACCTCCCTGCCCTTGTACTCAAATCCCCTCGCTATGAAGGCCAACATGCCATTTGCTTTCTTAACCGCCTGCTGTACCTGCATGCCAACCTTCAATGACTGATGTACCATGACACCCAGGTCTCTTTGCACGTACCTTTTCCTAATCTGTCACCATTCAGATAATAGTCTGTCTCTCTGTTTTTACCACCAAAGTGGATAACCTCACATTTATCCACATTATACTTCATCTGCCATGCATTTGCCCACTCACCTAACCTATCCAAGTCGCTCTGCAGCCTCATAGAATCCTCCTTGCAGCTCACACTGCCACCCAACTTAGTGTCATCCGCAAATTTGGAGATACTACATTTAATCCCCTCATCTAAATCATTAATGTACAGTGTAAACAGATGGGGTCCCAGCACAGAACCTTGCGGTACCCCACTAGTCACTGCCTGCCATTCTGAAAAGTCCCCATTTACTCCTACTCTTTGCTTCCTGTCTGACAACCAGTTCTCAATCCATGTCAGCACACTACCCCCAATCCCATGTGCTTTAACTTTGCACATTAATCTCTTGTGTGGGACCTTGTCGAAAGCCTTCTGAAAGTCCAAATATACCACATCAACTGGTTCTCCCTTGTCCACTCTACTGGAAACATCCTCAAAAAATTCCAGAAGATTTGTCAAGCATGATTTCCCTTTCACAAATCCATGCTGACTTGGACCTATCATGTCACCTCTTTCCAAATGCACTGCGATGACATCCTTAATAATTGATTCCATCATTTTACCTACTACCGATGTCAGGCTGACCGGTCTGTAATTCCCTGTTTTCTCTCTCCCTCCTTTTTTTAAAAGTGGGGTTACATTGGCTACCCTCCACTCCATAGGAACTGATCCAGAGTCAATGGAATGTTGGAAAATGACTGTCAATGCATCCACTATTTC
Organism: Pristiophorus japonicus; assembly: GCF_044704955.1. Lineage (NCBI taxonomy): Eukaryota > Metazoa > Chordata > Chondrichthyes > Pristiophoridae > Pristiophorus > Pristiophorus japonicus. The sequence goes on from NC_091996.1 coordinate 68,857,658, forward strand.
CAAGGCCACCTCCTTAAGTACTCTGGGATGCAGTCCATCAGGCCCTGGGAATTTATCGGCCTTCAATCCCATCAATTTCCCCAACACAATTTCCCGACTAATAAGGATTTCCCTCAGTTCCTCCTCCTTACTAGACCCTCCGACCCCTTTTATATCCGGAAGGCTGTTTGTGTCCTCCTCAGTGAATACCGAACCAAAGTACTTGTTCAATTGGTCCGCCATTTCTTTGTTCCCCGTTATGACTTCCCCTGATTCTGACTGCAGGGGACCTACGTTTGTCTTTACTAACCTTTTTCTCTTTACATATCTATAGAAACTTTTGCAATCCGTCTTAATGTTCCCTGCAAGCTTCTTCTCGTACTCCATTTTCCCTGCCCTAATCAAACCCTTTGTCCTTCTCTGCTGAGTTCTAAATTTCTCCCAGTCCCCGGGTTCTCTGCTATTTCTGGCCAATTTGTATGCCACTTCCTTGGCTTTAATGCTATCCCTGATTTCCCTTGATAGCCACGGTTGAGCCACCTTCCCTTTTTTATTTTTACGACAGACAGGAATGTACAATTGTTGTAGTTCATCCATGCGGTCTCTAAATGTCTGCCATTGCCCATCCACAGTCAACCCCTTCAGTATCATTCGCCAATCTATCCTAGCCAATTCACGCCTCATACCTTCAAAGTTACCCTTCTTTACGTTCTGGACCATGGTCTCTGAATTAACTGTTTCATTCTCCATCCTAATGCAGAATTCCACCATATTATGGTCACTCTTCCCCAAGGGGCCTCGCACAACGAGATTGCTAATTAATCCTCTCTCATTACACAACACCCAGTCTAAGATGGCCTCCCCCCTAGTTGGTTCCTCGACATATTGGTCTAAAAAACCATCCCTTATGCACTCCAGGAAATCCTCCTCTACCGTATTGCTTCCAGTTTGGTTAACCCAATCTATGTGCATATTAAAGTCACCCATTATAACTGCTGCACCTTTATTGCACGCACCCCTAATTTCATGTTTGATGCCCTCCCCAACATCACTACTACTGTTTGGAGGTCTGTACACAACTCCCACTAACGTTTTTTGTCCTTTGGTATTCTGCAGCTCTACCCATATAGATTCCACATCATCCAAGCTAATGTCCTTCCGAACTATTGCCTTAATTTGCTCCTTAACCAGCAATGCTACCCCACCTCCTTTTCCTTTTATTCTATCTTTCCTGAATGTTGAATACCCCTGGATGTTGAGTTCCCAGCCCTGATCATCCTGGAGCCACGTCTCCGTAATCCCAATCACATCATATTTGTTAACATCTATTTGCACAGTTAATTCATCCACTTTATTGCGGATACTCCTTGCATTAAGACACAAAGCCTTCAGGCTTGTTCTTTTAACACCCTTTGTCCTTTTAGAATTTTGCTGTACAGTGGCCCTTTTTGTTCTTTGCCTTGGGTTTCTCTGCCCTCCACTTTTCCTCATCTCCTTTCTGTCTTTTGCTTTGGCCTCCTTTTTGTTTCCCTCTGTCTCCCTGCATTGGTTCCCATCCCCCTGCCATATCAGTTTAAATCCTCCCCAACAGCACTAGCAAACACTCCCCCTAGGACATTGGTTCCGGTCCTGCCCAGGTGCAGACCGTCCGGTTTGTACTGGTCCCACCTCCCCCAGAACCGGTTCCAATGCCCCAGGAATTTGAATCCCTCCCTGTTGCACCACTGCTCAAGCCACGTATTCATCTGCGCTATCCTGCGATTCCTACTCTGACTAGCACGTGGCACTGGTAGCAATCCCGAGATTACTACTTTTGAGGTCCTACTTTTTAATTTAGCTCCTAGCTCCTTAAATTCGTTTCGTAGGACCTCATTCCTCTTTTTACCTATGTCGTTGGTACCAATGTGCACCACGACAACTGGCTGTTCTCCCTCCCTTTTTAGAATGTCCTGCACCCGCTCCGAGACATCCTTGACCCTTGCACCAGGGAGGCAACATACCATCCTGGAGTCTCGGTTGCGGCCGCAGAAACGCCTATCTATTCCCCTCATCATTGAATCCCCAATCACTATTGCTCTCCCACTCTTTTTCCTGCCCTCCTGTGCAGCAGAGCCAGCCACGGTGCCATGAACTTGGCTGCTGCTGCCCTCCCCTGATGAGTCATCCCCCTCAACAGTACCCAAAGCAGTGTATCTGTTTTGCAGGGGGATGACCACAGGGGACTCTTGCACTACCTTCCTTGCACTGCTCTTCCTGTTGGTCTTCCATTCCCTATCTGGCTGTGGACCCTTTCCCTGTGGTACGACCAACTCGCTACACGTGATACTCACGTCATTCTCAGCATCGTGGATGAACGAGAGCCTTGTCTTAAGTGCTCTTTTCATGAGCAGTTCAGCATGTGGGATCCTAGTGAGCGAGTGGGGTCTCGCGCAGTAGCTAAACAGGACTCAGGATAGGCGAGTCTGCAGTGAACCTTCCATTACCCTCTTCAAGCCCTGTTTGATGGTTTGCACTGCCTGACCATTGGATGCTGGTTTAAATGGGGCAGATGTAACATGTTTGATCCCGTTACGGGTCATGAATTCTTTGAACTCAGCACTGGTAAAATATGGCCCTTTGTCGCTCACTAGGACATCAGGCAGGCCGTGCGTGGCAAACATGGCCCACAGGCTTTCAGTGGTGGCAGCGGACGTGCTCGCCGACATTATCTCACATTCAATCCATTTGGAGTACGCATCTACAAACACAAGGAACATTTTACCCAAGAACGGGCCAGCATAGTCGACATGGACCCTAGACCACGGTTTGGAGGGCCAAGACCATAAACATAGTGGCGCCTCCCTGGGTGCATTGTTTAACTGCGAGCATGTGTTACATCTATGCATCGATACCGGGCCACCACACATGGGATCTGGCTAACGCTTTCATCATTACAATGCCTGGGTGGGTACTGTGGAAGTCACTGATGAAGGTGTCTCTACCCTTCTTGGGGACCACTACCCGATTGTTCCACAGAAGGCAGTCTGCCTGTACAGACATTTCATCTTTGCACCACTGGTATGGCTTTATCTCTTCCTACATTTCCACTGGGACACTGGACCAGCTCCCGTGAAGCACACAGTTTTTAACTAGAGATAATAAGGGGTCCTGGCTCGTCCAGGTTCTAATCTGTCGGGCTGTGATGGGTGATTGCTCACTCTCAAATGCTTCCACAAATGACTAAATCTGCGGGCTGCACCATTTCCACCCCTGTGGTGGGCAATGGCAGCCTACTGAGAGCATCTACACAGTTTTCTGTGCCTGGCCTATGGCGGATGGCGAAGTTGTATGTGGACAACGTGAGCGCCCATCTCTGGGTGCAGGCCAATGCATTAGTATTTATCCCCTTACTCTCGGAAAACAGGGATATAAGTGGCTTCTTGGTCAGTTTCCAATTCAAATTTTAGCCCAAACAGGTATTGATGCATTTTCTTCACCCCATAGACACATGCTAACGCTTCTTTTTCAATCATGCTGTAGGCTCTCTCAGCCTTGGACAGACTTCTGGAATGCATAAGCAACCAGTTGCAGTTTCCCCAAATCATTAGCTTGTTGCAATACACACCCAACGCCATACGACGACGCATCACATGCTAATACCACACATGGATCATACAACACAAGCAATTTGTTTGAGCATAACAATTTTCTAGCTTTTACAAAGACATTTTCTTGACTTTTGCACCTATATCCATTCATCTCCTTTGTGCAGTAAGGTGTACAGTGGTTCTAACAGTGTGCTGAGACCCAGTAAGAAGTCAGCAAAGTAGTTCAGGAGTCCTAGAAACGACCGCAGCTCCATCAGGTTCTGTGGCCTTGGTGCGTTCTCGATTGCCTCTGTCTTCGAATCGGTGGGCCTGATGCGTTCCGCCGTGATCCTTCTCCCCAGGAATTCCACGTCAAGCGCCAGGAAAACGCACTTTGAGTGTTTTAAGCTGAGCCCCACGCGATTGAGTCGACTAAGAACCTCCTCCAGGGTTCTGCAGATGCTCGACCGTGTCCCGACCTGTAACCAAGATGTCGCCCTGGAAGACCACCGTGCATGGGACTGACTTCAGTAAGCTTTCCATGTTTCTCTGGAATATCGCCGTGGCTGATCGAATCCCAAACAGGCATCTGTTATAAATGAAGAGACCTTTGTGCGTGTTGATGCAGGTGAGGCCCTTCGATGATTCCTCCAGCTCCTGCGTCATGTAGGCTGAGATCAAGTCCAGCTTCGTGAATGTCTTTCCTCCCGCCAGCATTGCAAAGAAGTTGTCGGCCTTTTGTAGTGGGTATTGGTCCTGCAGGGAGAAACGATTGATAGTTACTTTGGAATCACCACAGATTCTGACGGTGCCATCTCCCTTGAGGACTGGAACGATCGGGCTGGCTCACTCGTTGAATTCGATCAGTGAAATTATGCCCTCTCTTTGCAGCCAGCCTAGCTCGATCTCTACTCTTTCTTTCATCATGTACGGTACTGCTCTCGCCTTGTGGTGAATGGGTCGCGCACCCGGAATTAGGTGGATCTGCACTTTCGCTCCTTGGAATTTCCTGATGCCTGGTTCGAACAGCAAAGAAACTTGTTTAAGACCTGGACACACGAAGTGTCGTCAGCAGGCGAGAGCGCTGGGACGTCGTCCCAGTTCCAGCGTATCTTTCCCAGCCAGCTCCTGCCGAGCAGCGTCACCATCGCCCGGACCACCCAGAGTGGTAGCTTGTGCACCGTTCCATTGTAGGAGACCTTGATCCTAGCACTGCTGATTATGGGAATCAGTTCCTTTGTGTAAGTTCTGAGTTTCGTGCGAGTTGGAGTCAGACTGGCCTTGAGGCCTTGACCACAATTTTTTGAAAGTCTTTTTGCTCATGATGGACTGGCTCGCACCCGTGTCCAGCTCCATTGACATCGGGAGTCCATTTAGTTCAACATTCAGCATTATCGGGGGACACTTTGTGCCACCCATATACCTCTGCCTCCTCGGTCTGAGGCTCTGGTTCGTCGTGGATCTGTCCTCTGCAACATTGCAGGTTTAACAGGATTTGCAGCTCGCCTGCACATATGTTGGAGGTGTCCCATTGTTCCACAGCTCTTGCAAACGTACCCTTTGAACCGGCATGAATGGAAATGATTGTGTTCCTAACACAGATGAGGCTGCACACAGGGAGGTTAAAGTAACAGTGACCTCAATCTTTAATAAGACACTCCAGAGTGAGGAACAGGCCTTAGGGGCCGGCTTATATACTGGGATCCCTTGGGACTTCAGGGAATGCGCATCCCTGGTGGTAGAACATGGGAGTGCATGCTTTACAGATACACAACATTACTCCCCCCCACCAAAGTCAAAGTGAAAACTATTTACAAGGTGAGGCGGTCGGGAGCCTTTCTTTCCCTGGTGGACCGCCTCGGTACAAATATCTGTTCTGGTGTGTTTGCTAGTTGGCCCTGCAGGGCTGCTAGGTGAGCCTAGCCTTGCTGGGCTGTTGGGCGTGATGGGTTAAATTTCCTGGTCCGGCGTGGTGTCATTGATCCTTTGGGTGTGTGTTGTGGGCTCGAAAAAGGTGGTGTCTGCTGTGGGTTGTTCAGGGCAGTCTGTGAACCGCAGCCTCGCTTGGTCCAGGTGCTTTCTGCAAATTTGTCCATTGTCTAGTTTGACTACAAACACCCTATTCCCTTCTTTAGCTATCACTGTGCCCGCGATCCACTTGGGACCATGTCATTAAGATCAATTTCCCGTGACACAGTGGCGCGACTATCGTTTACATTTTGTTGCTGCCGCCTGCTCTCTACCTGATCATGCAGGTTGGGGTAATCCAGCGAGAGTCTGGTTTTAAGCATCCTTTTCATGAGTAGCTCAGCTGGGGGCACCTCTGTGAGCAAGTGGGGTCTCGTGCGGTAGCTGAGCAGTACTCGGGACAGGCGGGTTTGGAGTGAGCCTTCTGTGACTCGTTTAAGGCTCTGTTTGATGGTTTGTACTGCCCGCTCTGCCTGCCCATTGGAGGCTGGTTTCAATGGGGCTGAGGTGACATGTTTGATCCCATTGCAGGTCATGAATTCTTTAAATTCGGCACTGGTGAAACTTGGCCCGTTGTCACTGACCAATATGTCAGGTAGGCCATGGGTGGCAAACATGGCCCTCAGGCTTTCATGGTGGCGGTAGCAGTGTTTCCCGACATTATTTCACATTCAATCCATTTTGAAAAAGCATCCACCACCACCAGGAACATTTTACCGAGAAACGGGCCCGCATAGTCGACATGGATCCTCGACCATGGTCTGGAGGGCCAGGACCACAAACTTAGTGGTGCCTCTCTGCGCGCGTTGCTCAACTGAGCACATATGTGCATTGCCGTACACAGGACTCTAAGTCAGAGTCGATACCGGGCCACCACACATGGGATCTGGCTATCGCTTTCATCACTACTATACCCGGGTGTGTGCTGTGAAGATCCGAGATGAACGTCTCCCTGCCCTTTTTTGGTAGCACTATGCGGTTACCCCATAACAGGCAGCCTGCCTGAATGGACAGCTTGTCCTTTCGCTTGATTAGCTCTTGCATTTCAAAGGGGATGCTGGCCCAGCTCCCATGCAGTACACAGTTTTTTACTAGGAACCGCAGAGGATCGTGGCTGGTCCAAGTCCTAATCTGGCGGACTGTGACAGGTGACTTATCATTTTCAAATGCTTCCATGACCATCAACAAGTCTGCGGGCTGCGCCACCATCAACAAGTTTGCAGGCTGCGCCATTTCCACCCCCCGTGGTGGGCAATGGTAGCCGACTGAGAGAATCCGCACAGTTCTCGGTGCCTGGCCTTTGGCGGATGGTATAGTTATATGCTGATCGCGTGAGTGTCCACCTTTGAATGCGGGATGAGGCATTAGTATTTATCCCCTTATTTTCAGCGAAGAGGGATGTAAGGGGCTTGTGATCGGTTTCCAGCTCAAATTTGAGGCCAAACAGGTACTGATGCATTTTCTTTACACCGAACACACACGCTAATGCCTCTTTCTCAAACATGCTGTAGGTCCTCTCGGCCTTAGACAAGCTCCTGGAAGCATAGGCAACAGGTTGCAACTTCCCTGCAACGTTAGCTTGTTGTAATACACACCGACTCCGTACGACGATACGGCACATGCTAGCACAAGTCTTTTACACGGGTTATACAGTACAAGCAGCTTGTTGGAGCATAAAATGTTTCTGGCTTTCTCAAAAGCAATTACTTGGCTTTTTCCCCATACCCAGTTCTCACCTTTGCGCAATACCACATGTAGAGGCTCTAAAAAGGTACTTAACCCCGGTAGGAAGTTACCAAAATAATTGAGGAGTCCCAGGAACAACCGCAGCTCCGTGACATTCTGTGGCCTGGGCGCGTTCCTGATAGCCTCTGTCTTGGCGTCTGTGGGCTGAATGCCGTCCGCCGCGATCTTTCTCCCCAAAAACTCCACTTCTGTTGCCATGAAGACGCATTTTGACTTCTTCAGCCGCAGCCCTACGCGATCCAGTCGCTGGAGGACCTCCTCCAGGTTTTGTAGGTGCTCGGCGGTGTCCCGACACGTCACCAATATGTCGTCCTGAAAACCACCATGCGTGGTACCGACTTGAGTAGGCTCTCCATGTTTCTCTGGAAGATCGCTGCAGCCGACCGAATTCCAAACGCGCATCTGTTGTAGATGAACAGTCCCTTGTGCGTGTTGATGCAGGTGAGGCCCTTCGAAGACTCCTCCAGCTCCTGCGTCATGTAGGCCGAAGTCAGGTCGAGTTTGGTGAATGTCTTGCCTCCTGCCAGCGTCGCAAATAGGTCGTCTGCCTTAGGTAGCGGGCATTGGTCCTGTAGCGAGAAACGATTAATAGTTACTTTATAATCGCCGCAAATCCTGACCGTGCCATCACTTTTGAATACTGGAACAATCGGGCTGGCCCACTCGCTGAATTCCACTGGGGAGATGATGCCCTCGCGTTGCAGCCTGTCCAGCTTGATTTCCACTCTCTCCCTCATCATGTGAGGTACCGCACACGACTTGTGGTGAATCGGTCGTGCCTCTGGGACCAAGTGGATCCGCACCTTCGCCCCGGAAAAGTTTCCAATGCTTGGCTCAAAAGGGGAAGGAAATTTGTTCAGAACCTGGGTACATGAGGCCTCATCGACATGTGATAGCGCTCGGATGTCATCCCAGTTCCAGCGGATTTTGTCCAGTCAGCTCCTTCTAAGCAGTGTGGGGCCATCACCCGGGACAATCCAGAGTGGCAGTTCGTGCACCGTGCCCTCGTAGGTGACCTTGGCCATGGCGCTGCCCAGGACAGTGATAAGCTCTTTGGTGTACGTTCTCAGTTTCGTGTGGATGGGGCTCAGGGCTGGTCTGAATGCCTTGTTGCACCACAGCCTCTCAAACATCTTTTTACTCATGATGGATTGGCTAGCGCCAGTGTCCAGTTCCATGGCTACGGGTAAGCCATTCAATTTTATGTTTAGCATTATAGGTGGACATGTTGTCGAAAATGTGTGCACCCTGTGTAGTTCAGCATCTGCCTCCTCTCTCTGAGGCTCGAAATTGCTTTGATCCACCATGGACCAATCTTCCTCTGTCATGTGGTTTTGCAGAGCTTGCAGCTCGTTTGCAAGCTCGTTGGAGGTGCCCCATTGTTCCACAGGTCTTGCAAATATACCCTTTGAAGTGGCATAAATAGGTTGAATGGAAGCCTCCACAATGCCAACAAGGTGTGAATTACCTTGGATTCATCCTTTGTTGGGGACTCTGAGTCATCTGGGTCACCTGAGGCCTGCTGGCAGTTGCAGACTCGTGGATTCTGCCCTGTACATTTCTGTTCGCAAACACAGTTCCAGTTAATTTATGAACATTGCTAGCACTTGTGTGCTGAGAGATTTGTTTGGTGTTATCACTGGTGGACATAAACGCCTGTGCTATTGCAATGGTCTTACTGAGGGTCGGTGTCTCTACAGTCAAAGGTTTTCATAGGATGGTCTCGTGGCCAATGCCCAGTGCAAAAAAGTCTCTGAGCATTTGCTCGAGGTAGCCATCAAACTCACATTGTGCTGCAAGTCGCCTTAGTTCGGCGATGTAGCTCATCACTTGCTGACCTTCAGATCGCTGGCACGTGGAGAACCATCAGCACGCTCTCCCTCGGGTAAAGATGCTCCCAAACCATTTTACACAGCTCCTCATACGACTTATCTGTGGGTTTCACTGGAGCCAGAAGATTCTTCATGAGGCTGTAGGTCGGTGCCCCGCAGACCGTCAAGAGGATCGCTCTCCTTTTTGCAGCGCTTCCTTCTCCGTCCAGCTCGTTGGCTACAAAGTACTGGTCTAGCCGTTCGACATAGGCTTCCCAGTCCTCACCCTCCAAGAACTTCTCCAGGATGCCCACAGTTTGCTGCATCTTTGCGTTGGATTCGTATTCTCGTCGCTAGTTATTGTGTTCCTAACACAGATGAGACTGCACACAGGGAGGTTAAAGTAACAGTGACCTCAGTCTTTAATAAGACACTCCAGAGTGAGGAACAGGCTTTAGCGGCCGGCTTATATACAGTGCTCCCAAGGGATGCTGGAATCCCTTGGAACTTCAGGGGATGAGCTCCCTGGTGGTGGAACATGGGAGTGCATGCTTTGCAGATACACAACAGGTATGATGATCACCCCTGCAGCACCAACAAGCTGTTAATGGCCTTGCATTCATCACCCTTGATGGTGGACTCTGAGACATCTGTGGACGTGCAGCTGCAGGCATGTGGGGCCTGCCCTGTATGTTGTGATTTGAAAACAACATCACTTTATTCACAGTACTTGTAGCAGCACTCGTATGCTGAGAGATTTGCTTAATATTGTCACTGGTGGAAATGAACACCTGGCCGCTATCGCTATGGTCTTACTCAAGGTTGGGGTCTCTTCTGTCAAGTATCATTTCAAGCCCAATGCCCAGTACGAAAAAGTCTCCGAGCTTCTGCTCCAAACGTCCTTCAAATTCGCAATGTCCTGCAAGGCATCTTAGCTCAGTGACATAACTCACCACTTCCTGGCCTTCAGACCTTTTGTAGGTGTAGAACCGGTACCTCGCCATCAGAACGTTTTCCTTCAGGTTCAACTGCTCCCGGACCAGTGTGCACAAATCATCGTATGATCTCTCTGTGGGTTTCGCTGGAGCAAGCAGATTTTTCATGAGGCCATACATTGGTGCCCCATAGATGGTGAGGAGAATCGCCCTTCATTTGGCAGTGTTCACTTCTCCTTCCAGCTCGTTGGCCACAAAGTATTGGTCGAGTCACTCCACAAAGATTTCCCAATCATCTCCCACCGAGAATTTCTCCAGGATGCCCACTGTTCTCTGCATCATTGGGTTTGTTATCTGTATCTCGTCGCCAGTTGTTATGTATGAATAAAGAGTCTGATTGGATACTGTGAGCTCAAAGTAAAGTGTGGCCATAGTCTTTTATTGCAGGTCTCCAGAGTGCCTCTCCAACCTGTGAGGCCTACTTAAGTACCTGTGCCACCAAGGGATAATGGGATCCCTTGGGGCTCCTGGGGGTGAGCCCTCTGCTGTCTGTACAGAGTATATACAAGTTTACGTATATAACAAATGCAAATCCATTAACGCTATGTTGGCGCTGCGGGGGTAATCATCAGGCCCATCAATGTCGATTCAAGCACGATGTGTGCAAAGGCTGTGGAACAATGGGGCACCTCCAGCGATATACAAACGTGCTGCAACTCACCATGTGGCAGAGTCGGCAGAAGATGACCGATCCGATGCTGAACGTGTAAGAGAGGCAACTCATCCCAAGGCTGAAGAGGAAGTGTACGGGGTACACACCTTCACCACCAAAAGCCCTCCGATAATGTTGAAAGTCAAATTAAACAGCATTCCAGTTTCCATGGAATTGGACATGGGGGCAAGTCAGTCAATTATGAGCCAGAAGGCTTTTGAGAAACTGTGGGGCAACAAGGCACAAATGCCAAAACTAAGCCCGATTCACACCAAGCTGCGCACTTACACCAAAGAGCTCATACCAGTCATTGGCAGTGCAGGTATCGTATGATGGAGCTGTGCATGATTTATCACTATGGATTGTACCAGGCGATGGCCCAACGCTGTTCAGCAGAAGCTGGCTAGGAAAGATCCGATGGAACTGGGACAACATCAAAGAACTGTCTTCGGTGGATGACACCTCGTGCTTCCAAGTGCTAAATAAATTCCCATCGTTATTTGAGCCAGGCATCGGCAACTTCACAGGCGCCAAAGTGCAGATCCATCTAGTCCCTGATGCACGACCCGTTCATCACAAGGCCCGAGCAGTTCCATACATGATGCGAGAGAAAGTCGAGATCGAGTTGGACAGACTTCAACGAGAGGGGATCATATCGCCAGTCAAGTTCAATGGATGGGCCAATCCAATTGTTCCGGTGTTGAAAAGAGATGGGACGGTCAGAATCTGCGGGGACTACCAGGTAACGATGAACCGAGTCTTGTTACAGGACCAGTACCCACTACCCAAAGTGGATGACCTGTTCGCAACGCTATCGGGGGGAAGTCATTCACCAAGCTGGATCTAACCTCTGCTTATATGACACAGGAGCTGGCTGAACCTTGGAAAAAATTGACATGCATCAACACGAACAAAGGACTGTTCATATACAACAGATGCACTTTTGGGATTCGCTCGGCTGTGGCCATCCTCCAGAGGAACATGGAGAGTCTGCTGAAATCGGTTTCGCCCACCGTGGTGTTTCAAGACGACATCCTGATCACTGATCGCAACACCACCGAACACTTGCACAACCTGGAAAAGGTCTTAAAGCAACTGGACAGAGTGGGACTCAGGCTGAAATGCTACAAGTTTGTTTTCCTGGCGCCAGAGGTCGAATTTCTGGGGAGAAGGATTGTGGCGGACGCCATCAGACCCACGGACTCCAAGACGGAGGCCATCAAGAATGCACCCAGACCACAGAATGTGATGGAACTGCGTTCGTTCCTGGGACTCCTCAACTATTTTGGTAACTTTCTACCGGGGTTGAGCACTTTGCTGGAACCCTTGCATTTATTGCTACACAAGGGTGACAACTGGGTTTGGGGTAAATCTCAAGACACAGCCTTTAATAAGGCCAGAAACCTGCTATGGTCTAACAAGTTACTTGTATTGTATGACCCGTGTAAACATTTAGTACTAACTTGTGATGTATCTTCGTACGGGGTGTGTTACAGCAAGCCAATGTGTCAGGCAAACTGCAACCGGTTGCAAATGTGTCCAGAAGTTTATCTAAGGCTGAAAGAGCCTATAGTATAGTTGAGAAAGAAGCATTAGCATGCATATACGGGGTTAAGAAAATGCACCAATTCCTATTTGGACTCCGGTTCAAGCTTGAAACAGACCACAAGCCACTCATTTTGTTGTTCTCAGAAAGCAAAGGCATTAACACTAATTCTTCGTCCCGCATCCAAAGATGGGCACTAACATTATCTGTGTATGAATATGTAATCCGCCACAGACCAGGCACTGAGAACTGTGCTGATGCCCTCAGTTGGCTATCATTGCCCACCACCGGGGTGGAAATGGCGCAACCCACAGACTTGCTTCTTGTAATGGATGCTTTTGAGAGCGAGAGGTCACCCGTCACAGCTCGCCAGATCAGCACCTGGATTAGCCAGGACCCTGTGCTATCACTAGTAACAAGCTGTGTCCTTAATGGGGGTTGGTCGGCGGTTCCCGGGGAAATGCAAGATTAAATTAAGCCGTTTTACCGACGCAAGGATGAACTGTCCATCCATTCGGATTGTCTCCTATGGGGGAATTGTGTAGTTTTGCCAAAAAAAGGCAAGGAAACGTTTATACGTGACCTAGACATTACCCACCCAGGCATAGTCATGATGAAGGCGATCGCCAGGTCGCACGTTTGGTGGCCCGGCATTGACTCAGAATTGGAGTCATGCGTACACCAATAGAAACATAGCAACATAGAAAATAGGTACAGGAGTAGGCCATTCTGCCCTTCGAGCCTGCACCACCATTCAACAAGATCATGGCTGATCATTCACCTCAGTATCCCTTTCCTGCTTTCTCTCCATACCCCTTGATTCCTTTAGCCGTAAGGGCCATATCTAACTCTCTCTTGAATATATCCAATGAACTGGCATCAACAACTCTCTGCAGTAGAGAATTCCACAGGTTGACAACTCTCTGAGTGAAGAAGTTTCTCCTCATCTCAGTCCTAAATGGCTTACCCCTTATCCTTAGACTGTGTCCCCTGGTTCTGGACTTCCCCAACATCGGAAACATTCTTCCTGCATCTAACCTGTACACTCGCATCAGAATTTTATATGTTTCTATGAGATCCCCTCTCATCCTTCTAAACTCCAGTGAATATAAGCCCAGTCGATCCAGTCTCTCCTCATATGTCAGTCCTGCCATCCCGGGAATCAGTCTGGTGAACCTTCGCTGCACTCCCTCAATAGCAAAAACATCCTTCCTCAGCTGAGGAGACCAAAACTGAATACAATATTCCAGCTGAGGCCTCACCAAGGCCCTGTGCAATTGCAGTAAGATCTCCCTGCTCCTATATTCAAATCCCCTAGCTATGAAGGCCAACATACCATTTGCCTTCTTCACTGCCTGCTGTACCTGCATGCCAACTTTCAATGACTGATGTACCATGACACCCAGGTCTCGTTGCACCTCCCCTTTTCCTAATCTGCCGCCATTCAGATAAGATTCTGCCTCGTGTTTTTGCCCCCAAAGTGGATAACCTCACATTTATCCACATTATACTGCATCTGCCATGCATTTGCCCACTCACCTAACCTGTCCAAGTCACCCTGCAGCCTCTTTGCGTCCTCCTCACAGCTCACACCGCCACCCAGTTTAGTGTCATCTGCAAACTTGGAGATATTACACTCAATTCCTTCATCTAAATCATTAATGTATATTGTAAATAGCTGGGGTCCCAGCAATGAGCCCTGCAGCACCCCACTAGTCACTGCCTGCTATTCTGAAAAGGACCCGTTTATCCCGACTCTCTGCTTCCTGTCTGCCAACCAGTTTTCTATCCACGTCAGTACATTACCCGCAATACCATGTGCTTTAATTTTGCACACCAATCTCTTGCGTGGGACCTTGTCAAAAGCCTTTTGAAAGTCCAAATACACCACTGGTTCTAACTTGTCCACTCTACTAGTTACATCCTCAAAAAATTCTGGAAGATTTGTCAAGTATGATTTCCCTTTGATATATCCATGCTGACTTGGACCGTTCCTGTCACTGCATTCCAAATGTGCTGCTATTTCATCTTTAATAATTGATTCCAACATTTTTTGCACTACTGATGTCAGGCTAACCAGTCTATAATTCCTTGCTTTCTCTCTTCCTCATTTTTAAAAAAGTGGTGTTACATTAGCCAACCTCCAGTCCATAGGATTCCAGAGTCGATAGACTGTTGGAAAATGATCACCAATGCAACCACTATTTCTAGGACCACTTCCTTAAGTACTCTGGGATGCAGACTATCAGGCCCCGGGGATTTATCGGCCTTCAATCCCATCAATTTCCCTAACACAATTTTCCACCTAATAAAGATTTCCTTCAGTTCCTCCTTCTCACTAGACCCTCGGTCCCCTAGTATTTCCGGAAGGTTATTTGTGTCTTCCTTCGTGAAGACAGAACCAAAGTATTTCTTCAACTGGTCTGCCTTTTCTTTGTTCCCCATTATAAATTCTGAATCTGACTGCAAGGGACCTACGTTTGTCTTCACTAATCTTTTTCTCTTCACATATCTATGGAAGCTTTTGCAGTCAGTTTTTATGTTCCCGGCAAGCTTCCTCTCATACACTATTTTTCCCCTCCTAATTAAACCCTTTGTCCTTCTCTGCTGAATTCTAACTTTCTCCCAGTCCTCAGGTTTGCTGCTTTTTCTGGCCAATTGATATGCCTCTTCCTTGGATTTAACACGATCCTTAATTTCCCTGGTTAGCCACGGTTGGGCCACCTTCCCCGTTTTATTTTTACTCCAGACAGGGATGTACAATTGTTGAAGTTCATCCGTGTGATCTTTAAATGTTTTCCATTGCCTATCCACCATCAACCCTTTAAGTATCATTCACCAATCTATTCTAGCCAATTCACATCTCATACCTTCGAAGTTACCTTTCCTTAAGTTCAGGACCCTAGTTTCTGAATTAACTGTGTCACTCTCCATCTTAATAAAGAATTCTACCATATTATGGTCACTCTTCCCTAAGGGGCCTCGCACAACAAGATTGCTAATTAGTCCTTTCTCATTACACATCACCCAGTCTAGGATGGCCAGCCCTCTAGTTGGTTCCTCGACATATTGGTCTCGAAAACCATCCCTAATACACTCCAGGAAATCCTCCTCCACCGCATTACTACCAGTTTGGTTAGCCCAATCAATATGTAGATTAAAGTCGCCCATGATAACTGCTGTACCTTTATTGCACACATCCCTAATTTCTTGTTTGATGCTGTCCCCAACCTCACTACTACTGTTTGGTGGTCTGTACACAACTCCCACTAGCGTTTTCTGTCCTTTGGTATTCCGCAGCTCCATGCATACAGATTCCACATCATCCAAGCTAATGTCCTTCCTTACTATTGCGTTAATTTCCTCTTTAACCAGCAACGCCACCCCACCTCCTTTTCCTTTCTGTCTATCCTTCCTGAATGCTGAATACCCCTGGATGTTGAGTTCCCAGCCTTGGTCACCCTGGAGCCATGTCTCTGTGATGCCAATTATATCATATTCGTTAATTGCTACCTGCGCAGTTAATTTGGCCATCTTATTACGAATACTCCTCACATTGAGGCACAGAGCCTTCAGGCTTGTCTTTTTAACACACTTTGTCCCTTTAGAATTTTGCTGTAATGTGGCCCTTTTTGATTTTTGCCTTGGATTTCTCTGCCCTCCACTTTTACTTTTCTTCTTTCTATCTTTTGCTTCTGCCCCCATTCTACTTCCCTCTGTCTCCCTGCAAAGGTTCCCATCCCCCTGCCATATTAGTTTAACTCCTCCCCAACAGCACTAGCAAACACTCCCCATAGGACATTGGTTCTGGTTCTGCCCAGGTGCAGACCATCCGGTTTGTACTGGTCCCACCTCCCCCAGAACCAGTTCCAATATCCCAGGAATTTGAATTCCTCCCTTCTGCACCACTCCTCAAGCCACGTATTCATCTGAGCTATCCTGCAATTCCTACTCTGACTAGCACATGGCACTGGTAGCAATCCTGAGATTACTACCTTTGAGGTCCTACTTTTTAATTTAACTCCTAGCTCCCTAAATTCAGCTTGTAGGACCTCAACCCGTTGTTTACTTATATCGTTGGTACCTATATGCACCATGACAACTGGCTGTTCACCCTCTCCCCTTAAAATTTCTTGCAGCCGCTCCGAGACATCATTGAACATTGCACCAGGGAGGCAACATACCATCCTGGAGTCTCGATTGCGGCCGCAGAAATGTCTATATATTCACCTTGCAATAGAATCCCCTACCACTATAGCTCTCCCACTCTTTTCCTGCCCTCCTGTGCAGCAGAGCCACCCACGGTGCCATGAATTTGACTGCTGCTGCCCTCCCCTGATGAGTCATCCCCCGCAACAGTACCCAAAACGGTGTATCTGTTTTGGAGGGGGATGCCCGCAGGGGACCCCTGCACTAACTTCCTTCCACTGCTCTTCCTGCTGGTCACCCATTCCCTATCTGTCTGTGTAACCTGCGGTATGACTAACTCACTAAACATGCTATTCACGGCATTCTCAGCGGATGCTCCAGAGTGAATCCACCCGCAGCTCCAGTGCCGCAATGTGGTCTGTCAGGAGCTGCAGGGGATGCACTTCTCGCACATGTAGTCATCAGGGACTCCTGCCATGACTTAGCCCCTAGATTAACTTAATTTGGCAACAACAATGATAAAGGTTACCTACTGATAAAGGAAAAGAAAAAGAAAAACTACTCACCAATCACCAGCCAATCACTTACCCACTTGGCTGTGACGTCACCCTTCGATTTTTTTTCTACTTCTTTTTTGCCTTCTCTCCGTGCTGCAGCTGCACCAGCTGGCCCCCTCCTTGACGCTGCCGCTCTCCGACTGATGGCCCTTTTGTCGACCTCCTGGATCTCCCGCTACGCCTCCTCCTCAAAGACTCACCGCTCCCAGAATGATGGGCCTTTTGTAGGCCACCTGGATCTCCTGCTCCGTCTCCTCCTTGACGATTCACCGCTCCCTGACTGATGGGCCTTTTGTAGGCCTCCTGGATCTCCCGCTCTGCCTCCTCCTCGACGAGTCACCGCTCCCCGATTGATGGGCCTTTTGTAACACTTGCTCACAGTTGAGCAATGCACCAAGGGAGGCCCCACTGAGTCTGTGGTCATGGCCCTCCAAACTGTGGTCCAGAGTCCATGTAGATTTCGCAGGCCGCTTTCTAGGAAAGATGTTCCTGGTAGCAGTGGACCTTACTCTAAATGGATTGAATCTATAAAAATGTCATCATGTACATCCACTGCCACCATTGAAAGCCTCCGGGCTATGTTCGCCACCCATGGTTTGCCCGACTTCCTTGTTAGTGACAATGGACCATGTTTCATCAGCTCGAAATTCAATGAGTTCATGACTCGCAATAGCATCAAGCATGTCAGGTTTGCCCCATTTAAGCCCGCATCCAATGGTCAAGCGGAACGGGCAGTCCAAACTATCAAGCAGAGCTTGAAACGCGTGACGGACGGTTCCCTGCAGACCCGGTTATCTCGGATTCTGTTCAGCTACCGGACGTGACCCCACTCGCTTACTGGTGTTCCCTCTGTAGAATTGTTAATGAAGAGAGCACTCAAAACCAGGCTCTCCTTAGTCCACCCGGATCTCAATGATCATGTAGAAACCCGGCATCACCGGCATAACGTGTACCACGATCGCGCGGCTGTATCGCGTGACATTGAGGTTAACGACCCTGTGTTTGTTCTTAATTACGGTCATGGTTCCAAATGGGTTGCTGGCACTGTTTTAGCCAAGGAGGGGAATAGAGTGTTTGTTGTCAAACTTTTGAATGGACAAATGTGCAGAAAGCATTTGGATCAGACCAAACTGTGATTCACTGACAACTAAGAACAGTTTGAAGAGGACATTACTATCATTGATCCACCTACACACACCCAACCAGCAATCGACCTCGCGGTCAACCATGAGGATGAACCTACCATGCCCGACAGTCCGATCGGACCAGCTGCGCTGCCGTGCAGCAATGATCCGACCAACTCACCCATGCCAGGACTTCAACTCAGGCGATCAACCCGGGAACGTAGAGCCCCGGATCACCTCAACTTGTAAATAACTTGAATTTAAGACTTTCGGGGTGGAGGGGGGGCGGAGTTAATTTATGTATGTAAACCTTACTAGTGTGTAAGACTTGCCACCAGTGGGGCGCTCCTTTGGGAGACCCAAGGGTCACCTGGATACAGCGGGCAAGCAGGTATAAAAGGCAGTCTACCATGCTGCTTCCTCACTCCGGAGTTACATTAAAGAGACCAAGGTCACAACTGTTTGAGCTTACTGTATACAGTCTTGTGGATTTATTCTGAACATAACATTATCCACACTATGCAGGCTCCCCATAATTTTACACCTCAATCAGGTCTCCCGTTAGCCTTCTGTGTTCCAAAGAAAACAGACCCAGCATCTCCAATCTTTCCTCATAGCCAAGATTCTCCAGTCCAGGCAACATTCTTGTAAATCTCCTCTGCACTTTTTCCAGTGCAATCACATCTTTCCTGTAATGTGGTAACCAGAATGGCACACAGTACTCCAGTTGCGGTCTAACCAGTGTTTTATACTGTTCAAGCATAACCTTCTTGCTCTTGTATTCCATGCCTTTACTAATAAAGGCAAGTATTCCATATGCCTTCTTAACCACCTTATCTATCTGTCCTGCTACCTCCAGGGATCCGTGGACCTGCACTCCAAGGTCCCTTTTTTCCTCTACATTTTTCAGTGCTGTACCATTTAATGTGTATTTCCTTGCCTTGTTAGACCTCCCCAAATGCATTACCTCACACTTCTCTGGATTGAATTCCATTTGCCACTGTTCTGCCCACCTGACCAGTACATTGATAACTTCCTGCAGTCCGCAGCTTTTTTCTTCATTATCAACCATTATCAATGCTTTCCCATTCTTCCTTTGGTAGGAAGAATGGAAAAGCAGAATATTTTTTAAAAGGCGAGAGACTATTTAATATTGGTATGTAGTGGGATGGGATTGTCCTTGTACATGAATCACAAAAAGGTAACATGCAGGTACAGTAAGCAATTTGGAAAGAAAATGGTATGTTAGCTTTTATTGCAAGGGGGTTGGAGTAGAAGACTAAGGAAGTCTTGCTGCAATTATATAGGGTTTTGGTGAGACCATACCTAGAGTATTATGCAGAGTTTTGGTCTCCTTATCTAAGGTAGTGTTATGTATGTAATAACTCGATAGACTGAATACTGTAAACTAACACAGGTACAAACCTGGCTCTGCTTTATTAGGGCCCAAAGTGATTACATTATATGATGGCTTGCCTTCTATACCTGGGCCACACACACGTGCGTACAGTCCAATGACCTCCAACAGTGGCATCACCTGGTGGCTAGTAACCCCAAGCATACATACATGACAATATCTCCCTTTAAGATATTAGTAACAGTCTTTTTACAAATTGAGACGATCCGGGGCTTTCTGCTCCCGAGTTGATCGTCTCAGATCAACTCTAGCCTTGGGCGAGCGTTCTGAGTCTGTTATGACTGGGGGCTGGGTAGCCGATCTGTTGGGAGTGACAATGGCCATGTCAGGGATTGAAAGTCCAGATTCATTGATCACAGCAGAGTCCTCTGATGACTGACGGTAGGTTGGTTGGTCACTGATTGTTTCTTCCTCAGACTGTTCCGGTTCATCCGTGTGCTGCAGCTTTATTTGATCAACGTGTTTCCTGCATGTTTGCCCATTCTTCAGCTTGACGATAAACACTCTGTTACCCTCCTTGGCCGTAACAGCACCGGCGATCTACTTGGGACCTTGACCATAATTTAGTACATACACAGGATCGTTAACAGAAATATCGTGTGATACAACAGAGCGATCATGATACCACTGCTGACTTTGATGTCTGTATTCAACATGATTGTTCAAGTCAAGGTGGACAAGCGAGAGCTTGGTCTTGAGACCTCTCTTCATCAATAGTTCAGCAGGGGGGACCCCAGTAAGCGTGTGGGGTCTTGTCCTGTAACTAAGCAATATGCATGACCAGCGAGTCTGCAGTGAACCTTGAGTTACACATTTCATACTCTGCTTGATGGTTTGGACAGCACGCTCTGCTTGACCATTAGATGTGGGTTTGAATGGCGCTGACCTCACATGTTTGATACCATTGAGTTTCATGAACTCTTGAATTTCCAGACTAGTGAAGCAAAGTCCGTTGTCACTTACAACGATGTTGGGCAGACCATGTGTAGCAAACATGACACGAAGGCTCTCAATGGTAGCTGTGGCTGTACTGGATGAGATGATTATACACTCTATCCACTTGGAATATGCATCCACCACAACTAAAAACATCTTTCCCAGGAAGCGACCTGCAAAGTCGATGTGGATCCTGGATTATGGTTTGGATGACCACGACTACAGACTCAGCGGCGATTCCGCTGGTGCTTTACTTAGCTGCATGCAAGTGTTGCACTGATGCACACATGATTCCAGATCAGAGTCAATTCCAGGCCACCATACATGAGACTTTGCAATGTCTTTCATCATGACAATACCGGGATGAGTGCTATGTAGATCATGTACAAATTTCTCTTTGCCTTTCTTAGGCATAACAACACGATTACCCCACAATAAACAATCTGACTGAATGGACAGTTCATCTTTGCGACAGTTGTAGGTTTGGTCTCATCACCTAGTTGCTTGGGTATGGCAGACCAATCACCACTAAAGACACAACGTTTCAAAACCGATAATATTGGGTCCTGGCTGGTCCAGGTCTTAACTTGTTGAGCCGTGACAGGGGTTCCTTCACTTTCAAAAGCATCCATGACTAACAATGGGTCTGTAGGTTGTGGCGTCTCCACCTCCGGTGTGGGCAATGGCAGACAGCTCAGTGCATCGGCACAATTCTCGGTGCCAGGTCTATGGCGAATGACATAATCATAGGCAGATAATATCAGCGCCCACCCCTGGATGCGGGACGATGCATTGGTATTTATACCTTTGTTTTCCGAAAACAATGAAATGAGTGACTTGTGATCTGTTTCCAGTTCAAACCGAAGACCAAATAGGTACTGATGCATCTTTTTAACCCCATACATACAGGCTAATGCTTCTTTTTCCACCATGCTGTAGGCTCTTTCCACCTTTGACAAACTTTTAGAAGCATATGCAACAGGTTGTAGTTTACCCGACTCATTAGCCTGTTGGAGCACGTAACCAACTCCATATGACGAAGCATCACAGGCCAATACTAGACGCTTACACGGATCATAATGTAACAGCAGCTTGTTTGAGCAAAGCAGATTAGTAGCTTTCTCAAAAGCTCTATCTTGAGCCGCACCCCAAACTCAGTTGTCACCTTTTCTTAGCAGCATGTGCAGTGGCTGTAATAAAATGCTCAATCTAGGGAGGAAATTACCGAAGTAGTTGAGTAGACCAAGGAACGAACGCAGCTCCGTCACATTCTGAGGCTTGGGTGCATTTTTGATGGCCTTGGTTTTCGAGTCCGTAGGCCTGATGCTGTCAGCAGCAATTTTCCTCCCCAGGAATTCGACTTCCGGTGCCATAAAGACGCACTTTGAACATTTCAGACTGAGTCCCACTTTGTCCAGACGATGTAGAACCTCTTCCAGGTTGTTCAGATGTTCGGCGGTGTCTCGACCTGTGACCAGGATGTCATCTTGGAACACGACGGTTCTAGGGATGGACTTTAGTAGACTCTCCATGTTCCTCTGAAATATGGCTGCAGCCGAGCAAATTCTGATAGGACACCTGTTGTAGATAAACAGTCCTTTATGAGTGTTGATGCACGTAAGTTTCATCGACGTGTCGACCAGCTCCTGTGTCGTGTAGGCCGACGTCAGATCCAGTTTAGTGAACGACTTCTCCCCTGCTAGCATTGAAAACAGGTCATCGGCCTTCGGTAACCGGTATTGATCCTGTTTCGAAACTCGGTTGATCGTAACCTTGTAGTCTCCACAAATCCTGACAGTGCCATCACTCTTCAGCACAGGAACAATGGGGCTGGCCCATTCGTTAAATTCGACCGGTGATATGACCCCTTCACGCTAGAGTCTGCCCAGTTCGATTTCGACCTTCTCCCTCATCATGTACGGAACTGCCCGAGCTTTATGATGGACAGGTCTTGCATTCAAGTCTATGTGGATCTGCATCTTGGCTCCCATGAAATTGCCGATGCCTGGTTCAAACAGCGAGGGGAACTTGCTCAGCACTTGAGCACATGGAGTATCATACTCCGAAGACAACGCTTTGATATCGTTCCAATTCCATTTGATTTTTTTCTAGCCAATTCCTGCTGAACAGTGTTGGACCATTTCCTGGAACAATCCATAATGGTAAATCATGAACTGCGCCATCATATGACACCTTGACTACTGCACTGCCAATCACCGTTATGAGTTCTTTAGTTGTACGTACACAACTTGGCATTGACTGGACTCAGCTTAGGCCTCACAGCCTTAGTATCCCACAGCTTGTCGAATGTCCTCTGGCTCATTATTGATTGACTCGCACCCGTGTCCAATTCTATCGGTACCGGCCCACATTAATCATTATTGGTTGGCTCTTTGTTAGGAATGAATACAGTCCATACACTTCCTCCTCTGGTATCCGGATTGCATATCCTGATCCGCGCTATACTGGTCATCATCCTCCACGTGGTGTGTCGCAGCACGCTTGTTCAGTTGCGGACACATGCACTGGAGATGCCTCAGTCTCGAACAGCCTTTACAAATGCACTATTTAAACTGACACTGATGAGGCCGATGGTTGCCCCCATAATGCCCACACTGTGAAATCGGATTCATTTCCGTTGGCAGACTTTGGGCAGCCACAGGTTTTGCATATGTAGTCGAGTAGGCCCTGCCATATGCTGCTCTGCCAAACGACGATACAATCTTGTTTACAATACTTGCCGAGTTCCGATTTTTCGATGCTATCTGCTTTAAGTTTTTGTCTGTCATCATGCATGCCTGAGCAATTGTGATGGCCTTGCTCAAATCCAATGTCTCTGCCACCAGTAGCTTACGCAGGATCACCTCGTGGCAAAGATTACAAAGAAGTCCCGCAGCATGTCTCCCAATGCGTTTTCGAACTTACATGGTCCAGCTGGACATCTTAGATTGGCAACGAATTCCGACAGATCCTGGTCCTCAGAACGAACGTGCTTGTAGAATCAATATCGTGAAATGATGATGCCTTCTTCTGGTTTGAGATGGTCACATACCAGAGCACACAATTCCTCATAATCTTTGTCCATTGGACTTGCAGGTAAGAGAAGATTCTTTATGAGTCCATAGATTTTCGGACCGCAAACCGTGAGGAAGACCGCCCTGCACCTAATTGCGTCAGTGGGTTATTCCATTTTGTTGGCCACAAAGTACTGGTCCAGGCGAGCTACAAAATCTCCCCACGAATCCTCCCTCCACAAATCTCTTCAGAATTCCAATTGTGCTCATTTTTGCATGCGAAGGTTCTTGAGTTACCTTGTCGCCAAATGTTATGTATGTAATAACTCGATAGACTGAATACTGTAAACTAACACAGGTACAAACCTGGCTCTGCTTTATTAGGGCCCAAAGTGATTACATTACATAATGGCTTTCCTTTTATACCTGGGCCACACACACGTGCGTACAGCCCAATGACCTCCAACAGTGGAGCCACCTAGTGGCTAGTAACCCCAAGCATACGTACATGACAGGTAGGATATACTTGCCTTAGATTCACTAGATTCCTGGGATGAGACGGCTGTTCTTTGAGAAGAGATCATGTGGACTGGGCCTATGCTCTGTGTAGTTTAGAAGAATGAGAAGTGATCTCATTGAAATATATAAAATTCTTAGTGGGCTTGACAGGATAGATGCTGAGATGCTGCTTTTCCTGGCTGGAGAGTCAAGAACTAGGAACCATTGACCCAGGATAAGGGGTTGGCCATTTAGGACTGAAATGAGGAGAGATTTC